>NC_057347.1:5751500-6070500 GCF_016509475.1 Prionailurus bengalensis
ATTCGATAGCTTTTCTCTGTGCTGGCTGAAAAGGACAATACAGAAAAAAAAATGCCATTCACAATAGCAATAAAACTATGAATTATTTAGGAATACATTTAGCCAAAGAGGTGCATCGAATGAAAATACTGTAAAACTTTATGAAGGAACACGAAGAAACGTTGGAAGAAATGAAAAGCACATACCACGTTATTGATTAGGAAAGCTTAATATCACGAAAATAGATTCTTTACAAATTAAGAGATAAATTTTGTGTGATGCCAGTTAGATTCCCATTGGCCTTTCTCTCAAAGCCTGGCTGTAATCACAAAGGATGAAACCTTACCTAAAAAGCTTTAAGGTAATTCTGTCATGCCCCAGTTGCCTATTGAAATGATTCTTAGGGCCCCTCGTCACCCAAGCCAGACCATCAGATTTTGTTTTCATTTTGCTCTTGTTCTTAAAAGTCAGACAGAAGCACAGAGAAAGGAGCGTCTTAGCACTCACTATCAGATTTTCCATAGATCAAAATCCAAATCCAGTCCTGACCTGTCTCTTCCATTTACACCTTCTTCTGGGTGTTCTAGCCAAGAGGGAAAGTCTGTCTGACGAGAAATAGGACAGATGATGAGGTGGATGGTAAGCTGTCCATACTTCCTTTCAGGACTCTTCTCTTCCATCATGCGGGAGCTTGCCAACATCACCCACGATGGGCCCAAGTGGATCTTACTGGATGGTGACATAGATCCAATGTGGATTGAGTCTCTGAACACCGTCATGGACGATAACAAGGTATCACGGGCGTCGGGAAATGCCCAGGCCATCCCTAATCATCCAGGAAACCAGTCCCCCCGGGCCCGTTTGGAAATCTCGATCCCCCACAAGGGCTGGCCCCGAGTAAGGAATTGCTACAGGCGTTGTTTTTTTTTTTTTTTCTTTAATTTTCCCCAGGTTTACTGAGATCTAATCAACATAGAACATTGTGTAAGTTTAAAGTGTGCAAGGTGCTGATTTGAAATATGTGTATATTGTAAAAATGATGGCCGCCATAAGGTTAGTCAACGGCTTTATCACATAACTACCGGATGTATGCGTACTCACATGCTCACTGCATTTTTAGCATTGTTGGAACCGTCTTCACGACCTTCTGCGTGTAGGTTAATTTAAAACTCAGAGCTGGAAGGAATCTGAAGTCATCTATTCGAATCTTCTTTCTTAAGTTTTTCCTCTCTTGTAAATACGGACACTGAAGGTCAGAAACATTCCGAGCCTGTCGGGCGTCCTCCATGGTGGCAAACCTTGATCCGTGGAGAGTATGTTTTATTTTTCGTAAACCGGGAAATCTCGTACCAATAAAGTGGTGGCTCCTGAATTTGTTCAGAAGGTACATTAGGGTTGGAAGCATTGGGATGGTTTCGACATTTATAGAACCATTAAAATAAATGTGCACTCGCCTGAAAGAACTACTTTACTTATTTTTTATTGTAGTGCAGTTGACGCACGATGTTACGTGAGTTTCAGGTGCACGACATGGTGGCTGGACAACCCTCTCCGTTAGAGACAACACTACCACCATACGATGCTATCGCAGTGGCGTTAGCTATATTCCCTGCGCTGTGCCTCTCATCCTGTGACTTACCTGTTCCATAGCTGAAAGCCTGTATCTCTCTCCCCTTCACCCCCTTTGCCCACCCTTCACCCCCCTTCACTAGAGGGACTACTTTAAAAGAAATGGCAATTTCAATGAAGCCTAAGCTCTTCTCTTTTCATTTTTTAAAATTTTATTTATATATTTTGAGAGAGACAGAGACCACATGATCTGGAGAGGGGAAGAGAGAGAGAGAGAATATCCCAAGCAGGCTCCACGCTCTCAGCTCAGAGCCCGATTTGGGGCTCAAACCCACAAAACTGTGAGATCATGCCCTGAGCTGAAACCAAGAATGAGACGCTCAACCAACTGAGCCACCCAGGAGCCCCTGAACTCTTTTCTCTTAATAACCTTATTATTCCATATGGTCTAGCTCATTCAAATCATTGACATCCATTTAAACTTTTTAGAGAGGTGATTTTTTTTTTTTTTTGGATGCATTTACACACACAAGGATGGAGGTCACAGCGGGGCAATAGGAAAAGGGATAGAAGATTCTTGTAGAAAATTTAGAGAATACTTATCATAAAGAGGAAAATAATCATCCTTGATCCCTACCAGGAATACCCAGCCAAATCCAGAGACCCCCACCCCACCCCCCGACCCCAGCTGATCACGTGTCCTCACTCCTTCCTACCTTGGCGTGTCCCTCCCTGTCGCCAGGTGCTGACCCTGACGAACAACGAGAGGATCCCCCTGAGTCCCACGATGAGGCTGCTGTTTGAGATCAGCCACCTGCGCGCGGCCACCCCAGCAACGGTCTCCAGAGCAGGTATCCCCCGGGAAACGAGAAAGCCCGCAGAGCCGCGCCCTTGAACACAGGTGCCTCTGGCATCACGTGTGATGTGGCTGTCTCCCAAGGAAGGTCCGAGCGGGAGCCGCCCGTGCATCATGGGAAACTCTGGCCTGATTCCCAGCCCGAATCTGTGTCCACGAGGGTGGCCAGGCGCTCCCAGGCCGGGGCCATGGGATTTTCTTCATTCAGAGATGGGAAGGAAAGGGTCCCTGAGCTGGACAACTGTCCTCTGCACAGAAGTGCCTGGAACGAGGCTCCTTGTAGGCCAGTTCTAGCCTCCACGGCAGTGGTGACAACCCAGCATCGAAGTTCTCACTACCTCCTGGTGAGAAATGACAACTTCATACCTTAACTTAACCTCTGGCTCCACGGCCAAACTGACGGGCACAGACTGGGGCACAGGAGAGCGGATTTGATGTCTACCGTAACACCAGAGTTCCTTCCAGGAACCCGTGCTGAGGCTGTGAACGCGGGCAGGAGAATAGTCTCTCTCTGTATTTAGTCATGTCCTAGGGCCGCTGTTATAAGTCACCATGAACTCGATGGCTTCTAAGACAACAGGCGTTGATTCCCTCCCTAGGGGAGAACCTGCCTTGCTTCTTCCCGCTCAGGCTGGCGGCCCCATGACTCCAACCCCCACCTCCATATCCACGTGTCCTTCTCCTCTGCGTGTGTCTTGTCTCTTCTGTCTCTTATAGGGACACTTATCAATGTCCCACGCACATAATCTAAGATGATCCCGTCAGGAGATCCCTAATCACATGTGCAAAGGAAGGCCCTTTTGCTGAATAAGGTCACGTCCACAGGCTCCGGTTTCCTCCTGAGCCTGGACTTGGCCCTATCATCCTTGCCAACACTGCTTTCTCTCAGCTCTTCTCAGGCCATCGGGTAGCAATCCTACTTAACCCTCTAAGACCTCGGCCAGGCCTCTGTTTCTTTGAAGTCCAGTCCTCTGTACGTTTTCTACGCAGAGAAAGTAACTCCATGGGCTGAGGAATACAGTGGCATTTATGGAAACTTAACCAAATTCTTGACGATCCCAGGCATCCTGTACATCAATCCCACGGACCTGGGCTGGAACCCTCCCGTGAGTAGCTGGATTGACAAGAGGGAAGTCCAGACAGAGAGAGCCAACCTCACCATCCTGTTTGACAAGTACCTCCCGACCTGCTTAGACACACTCAGAACCAGGTAGGCCGGGAAACACGGAAGGCAACAATTTATTTATTTATTTATTTTTTTAGTGTTTGTTTAATGTTTGTTCTTGCCTCCAGCGAGAATATTACACGTGTCTGCAGAGTAGGGGGGGTCCGAGGTTTGCAACCTGCTTTCTTGCCAGTGGACGCGTCCTTCTGGGTGTCAGGCGCCCGGCCTCGTAGTTGAGCCCAGCCCAGCCATCCGAGGTCGGTGCCGGGGAGGCGACGTGACTCAGGGACCCGTCGTTCCCGAACATTCGACAAGTCAACAAACGCCAGGACTGCGTTTCCGGGAAATTGAGGCCGCTGCTCAGAACGACCCCTGACTCTGTGGTTCACTGGCCTGTGGCGCCCTGGGGTGGAGCAGAGTTGGCCGGCGTGGGGGCCGAGGTGGAAGGGACCCCGCGCCCCCTGTCCTGCCGCATGCCCCGCCCCTTGCCCGATACAACCTGTCTCTAAGAGTTAGGCCATTTCCCTCTCTGGACAATTAGAAGAAGAGATGCTAAACTCTGTGTGTGTGTGTGTGTGTGTGTGTGCGCGCGCGCGCGTGCACGAGTGTGTGAGCATACGAGCATGTGTACAAGCCTCTTCACCAAGCCGTGAGGATGCTGAGTGTATTCTGTGCGTCCAGAGGCCGCTCACCCGATCTCCTAACTCTGTGGCCGTTGAGGAAGAAACGCGGCCACGGCTTGGGTGCTGATTAACGTTGGCCCCGATACCACCAGGCGTGGGGCGTGTGCACGATAGTCTTCACGTTGAACAAGCGGGCCATACAAGGGATGATGATACAGCAGCTTTTGTGTCCCGCCTCACCTTCAGACCCGTTTTGTGCGGCTGGTTCTGCTCCTGCCCCCCCCCCCCCGGCCCCGGAGGGAATCTGGGGCCACGTTCGTGACTTTTCTGGTCATTCTGCAAGAAGGCATGTTGTTGCTTCCGGTCACGAACACGTGAAAACTTTAAAAACCAAACTCCATTTACGAGGAAGGCTTCTCCTCTCCCCACC
This sequence comes from Prionailurus bengalensis, assembly GCF_016509475.1. Classification (NCBI taxonomy): domain Eukaryota; kingdom Metazoa; phylum Chordata; class Mammalia; order Carnivora; family Felidae; genus Prionailurus; species Prionailurus bengalensis. Next base: position 5,756,123 of record NC_057347.1, read on the forward strand.
TCCACCCCCACCCCGCTCAGGCCCGCTTCCTGCCGTCCACCGGCAGTGGCGAGGGTGGGGGAGTCCCCGACAGCTTCTCTCCTTACTCCTCTGGTCCCCGCTCCCCACCCATCACCAGCTGTAGCTTCTGACCCCTCAGGTCGAAAGGGGGCAGAGGAGAGCAAGGGCAGGAAGGGTCTTAACGGCTGGTACTGGCATGGCCTCGTTACCCTAAGCATGGCAGATTTGAAATCAGACTCTTGGGGCGCCTGCGTGGCTCGGTCGGTTGAGCGGCCGGCTTCGGGGTTTGTGAGTTCGAGCCCCGCGTCGGGCTCTCTACAGTCAGCACGGAGCCTGCTTCGAATCCACTGTCCCCAGCTCTCTGCCTCTCCCCTGCTTGTTCTTTCTCTCTCTCTCTCTCTCTCTCTCTCTCTCTCTCTCTCTCTCTCATACACACACACACACACACACACACACTCACACAATAAATCTATAAACTTGAATCAGTAAAAAAAAAAAAAAATTTTTTTTAAGTACAAAAACTAGGCCACAAAAGAGTGAGGCGTATTTTCAGAAGACGACCTCTGTCAAGTAAGTCGTGACTGTATCTACAATAAGCAGCTGTCCGGGCCCACTCTGCCTCCCCGCCCGTAAGACTCGGGTTCCCGAGGAAATGTCTTCAGTGTGTGTGTTTGATTTGAGGGAACTTCTCTGAGCCAAAGGCAGGGAAGGACCAGCCTCAGCACTGCGCTGACTCTGGGAGGGCTTTTGACACTTGGGGAAACCGGAATGGTTCCTTGTTCCGTCGCAGTGGCCTGCACTCCCTGAGGACTGAGGGGGCGGTCACTGTTCAGAGAAGGGAAGAGCAGTGGGGGAGGGTATCGGAGGGAAGGGTGATGAGAAGGGACCTTCTCGGAGCACCGCGGGCCCCTTCTTGGTCGGGAGAGCTGACCCAAAAGTAGGCGGTGAGAATAAAGGCTTCGGTAGCACGTCGTAACCCCAGGGATCCTGACGGGTCACGAGTGCCCCCAAAGCAAGTGGGTGCCGAGGCTGTCCAGCAAGCCTCTAGGAGAGAAGCCCGTATGTCAAAGAGCATCTCTGGGTCTGTCCCTGCAGATTCAAGAAGACGATTCCAATCCCAGAGCAGAGCATGGTTCAGATGCTGTGCTACCTTCTCGAGTGTCTCCTGACCACAGAGGACATCCCTGCAGACTGCCCCAAGGAAACCTACGAGCTCTATTTCGTGTTTGCCGCCATCTGGGCTTTCGGCGGAGCAATGGCCCAAGATCAGGTAAGAGGAGATGCCGGGCTTGACGCCCACGTGCAAGCCCGCCGTGGCCAAGACCAGCGTTCCAGCAAAGATGCGGAAAACAGGGCCGCGGGATGTCAGAATCAATCTGAAGGCATCGGGCTATTTTGTTATCTATCCGTCGCTCTGCCAGAGACGTCGGTCCCCACAGAAGGGCCCTTTGGAGCAAGACCGATGAGATCGGGCTAGGTTTTGAGCTCTTGCCTTTTGGTTCGGTGGTGCATCCGATGTCGTGGAGGGCCGCGGTGTTTTGGAACAACTGGCGGTATAGGTATGCTACTTTGCAAGGGGATGTGTTTTATAGACGGAACGATGCTGTGCTGTAGAGGCTTGAGAGGGAGGAATCCCTTTAGTGTTCCAGGACAAGCACGTACAACTCCGTCCCCGGCCAGAGTGTTAGCCAGCGCTGTTCACAGAAGCTTGGACCAAAGGTTAACTGACATCTAGGGGTAGGGAACCAAATCAGTATTTATCTCATGGTTCTGGCTCCCTATAGCCTCATGTTTAGGGGAAGGGATGTTGGCTTGGGGTATCTTGGCATCCTATTCTTTTTAAAAAGAAAAATTAAGTGTTTTTTTTATTTTTGAGAGACAGGGTGCAAGCAGGGAAGGGGCAGAAAGACAGGAAGACACAAAATCCCAAGCAGGCTCCAGGCTCCGAGCTGTCAGCACAGAGCCCGACGCAGGGCTCGAACCCACAAACTGTGACACCATGACCTGAGCCAAGTCAGTTGCTTAACCGACTGAGCCACCCAGGCGCCCCAGTGGCATCCTGCTCTTTAACCCTTCCTGTATCCCCAGACGTTTTGTTGGCTTAGTTTCTTCCAAATGAAAAGTTCTCTATCTAGAAACCTCACTTCCAAGGTTGGGCAACCCAGTCCTTTATAGCCTACTCTAGCAATCAGGCAGGGTCATACAGGGGCTTCAGACACGGACTCTGCTTTCGAATTGTAACTTTGCCACTTGATACTGGGGGGCTTTGGACAAATGGCTGCGCCTCTCTCTACCTTGCTGCTCACGTGTGTACAGAGGCAGGGGTGAGGACAGCAATGCACAGCATCTAGGGTGGTCATGAGGAGTCAAGGAAAGGATACTGTTCTGATCGTCCGACACAGATATGTGCAGAGCTCTTTGGGCTAAATCGTGCTGGCACACGTTATGTGCTTATTATTCATGTTCTCGCACCGTGAATATTCAGTTTCATAGCAAGTGTCTGGTGCCCCCCTCACAGCAAGGGGTCAAACAGACCCACGGTGGGTGGAGAGTTATGATTTACTCTTTCCAGTCTGGGTTGATGTGGGGCTCTTCCGAGGAGAGAGGTAAAAAGCGTCGTCAGTCTCCCAGGGCAAAGCCATGTTCCAGAATCCAAAATGGCGGCGAGCTGGGAGAATTTGCAATGAATTTATTTTTTAAATGCTTATTTATTTATTTCAAAGGGGGGAGAAGCAGAAAGAGAGGGAGAGAGAGAGAGACAGAATCCCAAGCAGGCTCGATGCTGTCAGCACAGAGCCCGACGTGGGGCTCGATCTCACGAACCGTGAGATCATGACCTGAGCCGAAACCAGGAGTCGGACGCTTAACCGACTGAGCCACCCAGGCGCCCCAACAATTAATTTAGAACTAACAACTAGTTTCTCTTTCCTTTTCACAGACCCTCGCTGCTAGCATCCACCCTACCTCCCTCCGCTCCCTAGCATGCTCTTTTGTGGTCCACATTCAGAAAGCAGCTCTCCCAAGCTCCTGGGACACGTGCCTTTCTCCCTCTCCCTCTCCCTCCCCTCTCCAGATCCTGGTGGGAAAGGGGGAATTCCCCAGGGCAGGACAATGCCTGAAACTGGGAATTGGGCGTCTGAGAATCTCACACTGCCTCCTGCAGTCCTCGGAGCTTCTCCGTGGACTGCTTCTTGGAGGCAAGGACTCCGGCAGGGTGGGTGAGACCTCACCAAGTCCAGAGATCCAGAAGGCATAGGTCACTTCTTTCCATCAAATGCACACCCTGACCTTTCAGCTGCTGAAATGTCAGACAGCAACCACTGTCGGGCTTCTCCCCCGTTTCAGTGCTTAGTAGGCAGTGCCGGGGGTGGGTGGGGAGGGCAGTCAGGATGAAGACTCCTGGTCAATTTTTCTGTGTCCGAATACATTTTAAATCCACTCAACTCTTTTTAAAAAGCCCAGGAGAAAGCGTCCTCCCGGGTGTCCCGGAGCACTTGGAACTGTAGGTGGCCATGCTCGCACATGGGGAAAGGACACGGGAGAAAGCTTTTAGCAGCAGGGAATGCCCAAGACCCCTACCCAACCTGCATTCAAGCCAAACACCAAAAATAGCGCTGTAAATAGCAAGATAGGAAGTTGGCCAAAGAATTCACGTCGGGAACACCAGTGGTGCTTAATGTTTGAAAAGCTGTCATTAAAGCAAAGCACGAATTCAGCATGCAGCCCATACCTGAGTGCCAGCTGCAAAAGCAAAAGAACTTGGTGCTAAAGGAGGGTCTCCCTAAAGGACTTTGCAGGGGATCATGGGTAGTGGCCTCTCAGAAGCAAATGACCTCTCGGAGAGCACGTGCTCTGGAGACGGGAAGCCTGGGTTCGGCACCATGTGCTTTGGAAGTGGAGGCTTCTGAGTTGTGGTCTTTTCATATGTAAAATAGGAGTAATTTGCCCTCACCAGGCTTCCCGGGAGCTTGGCAAGGATCAGATAAGGTGATGTTACAGCCCAAGGTCTTCTACGGTATATGGGCCGCACCTTAGTGTCGTCAAGTTCAGAGGACAGAAAGGGAGGGGGGACCGCAGGACCGTCCAGATCCAAAGGCGATGGGGATTTCTGAAGGTCACCTCTTCCTTAAGGTCACTGCTGCAGAGACACCCAGAGAGCTGAACTGAGAAAGAGCTGTTGGATGGCTCAGCAGAGGTGACCTTGTGTTTAGCGTCCAATTATGGTGGAGGTGAGGCCAAGTGCTGGGTTACAGGGATGAGGCGATGTTGGTGTGGCCCAGCCCACGGCGTGGCCGTTAACTGGCCACGGAGCTCCAAGTGGCCTTGGCGGCAGAAGGAGAAGACGCACCCAACCTGTTTTCTTTTTTTCCTTATTAGAGTGAATTTTATTTTATTTTATTTTTTTTATTTCAGATTTTTTATTTTTTTCTCTATTTTTTTAAATATATGAAATTTATTGTCAAATTGGTTTCCATACAACACCCAGTGCTCATCCCAAAAGGTGCCCTCCTCAATGCCTATCACCCACCATCCCCTCCCTCCCACCCCCCATCAACCCTCAGTTCTCAGTTTTTAAGAGTCTCTTATGCTTTGGCTCTCTCCCACTCTAACCTCTTTTTTTTCCTTCCCCTCCCCCATGGGTTCCTGTTAAGTTTCTCAGGATCCACATAAGACTGAACACATATGGTATCTGTCTTTCTTTGTATGGCTTATTTCACTTAGCATCACACTCTCCAGTTCCATCCACGTTGCTACAAAGGGCCATATTTCGTTCTTATTCCTTGCCAAGTAGTATTCCATTGTGTATATAAACCACGATTTCTTTATCCACTTGTCAGTTGATGGACATTTAGGCTCTTTCCATAATTTGGCTATTGTTGAGAGTGCTGCTATACACATTGGGGTACAAGTGCCCCTATGCATCAGCACTCCTGTATCCCTTGGGTAAATTCCTAGCAGTGCTACTGCTGGGTCATAGGGTAGGTCTATTTTTAATTTTTTGAGGAACCTCCACACTGTTTTCCAGAGCGGCTGCACCAGTTTGCATTCCCACCAACAGTGCAAGAGGGTTCCTGTTTCTCCACATCCTCGCCAGCATCTATAGTCTCCTGATTTGTTCATTTTGGCCACTCAGACCGGCATGAGGTGATATCTGAGTGTGGTTTTGATTTGTATTTCCCTGATGAGCGACGTTGAGCATCTGCTCATGTGCCTGTTGGCCATCTGGATGTCTTCTTTAGAGAAGGGTCTATTCATGTTTTCTGCCCATTTCGTCACTGGATTATTTGTTTTTCGGGTGTGAAGCTTGGTGAGCTCTTTATAGATTTTGGATACTAGCCCTTTGTCCGATATGTCATTTGCAAATACCTTTTCCCATTCCGTCGGTTGCCTTTTAGTTTTGTTGATTGTTTCCTTTGCAGTGCAGAAGTTTTTGTCTTCATGAGGTCCCAACAGTTCATTTTTGCTTTTAATTCCCTTGCCTTTGGGGATGTGTCAAGTAAGAAATTGCTACGGCTGAGGTCAGAGAGGTCTTTTCCTGTTTTCTCCTCTAGGGTTTTGATGGTTTCCTGTCTCACATTCAGGTCCTTTATCCATTTTCAGTTTATTTTTGTGAATGGTGTGAGAAAGTGGTCTAGTTTCAACCTTCTGCATGTTGCTGTCCAGTTCTCCCAGCACCATTTGTTAAAGAGGCTTTTTTTCCATTGGATATTCTTTCCTGCTTTGTCAAAGATTAGTCGGCAACCTGTTTTCTTTTCTAAAGGTGACCTTCGCCTTGGTTTTTCCATGTAAATCTACAATCCGGTTTTTAAGGGACGTTGAAAATCTTGAAGGATTGTATCCATGAGTCAAAAATGGGTTTTTTCCTCCAAGGCTCCTGGTCGCAGAGCACACGACTGAGAAGATCCCGCACCCCCTTCGTCTGAATTCATGTCAGAATAAGAACACACAGATCTGTCCGTCTGTATCGAGACTTGTTTCCGTTCTCATTCCAAAGCAAGAAATTCAGTACTACTTACCCAGTAGGCAACAAAGTGAGCTGCCCCACTGGCCACAAGCCCAGATTCACTGCCCACACGCCCAGCTTCCTCATCTGTCCCACCCTCCGGGAACATTTCCCTAAAATGTCCAGTCTGGGTCTCTTTTTAGGTTTCCTTTTTGGGGATTTTTCCTAGGTCTGTATGCTCAAAGAATGGGCTTATTGCCAGTAGTCGCGGGTATGTTATGGGGTGCATGCATGTGCCCGTGTCTGGCATGTTTTGGCTTGGACATAGTAAGATAATTTAAAAAAATTTTTTTTAATGTTTATTTATTTTTGAGACAGACACAGAGTGTGAGCAGGGGAGGGTCAGAGAGAGAGGGAGACACAGACTTGGAAGCAGGCTCCAGGCTCTGAGCTGTCAGTACAGGGCCCGACGCGGGGCTCGAACTCATCAACCGCAAGATCATGACCTGAGCCGAAGTCGGATGCTCAACCGACTGAGCCACCCGGGCGCCCCTATAGTAAGATAATTTGAGTCTACCCGCTGCACGGCCCTGAGGGGCTCGTGATCTAACACGCGTGCATGTGAATCATGTATCTCTACCTGTTCCTTCCGTCAGAAAGACCAGTTTAGCTTTGGCTCTGCTGCTCTTACGTTTTAGAAATTTTAGCTCTTGGGGCACCTGGGTGGCTCAGTCAGTTAAGCGTCCGGCTCTTGATTTCGACTCAGGTCACGATCTCGTGGTTTCGTGAGTTCAAGCCCCGCGTCAGGCTCTGCGCTGGCTAGCGGATCCTGCTTGGGATTCTGTTTCTGTCTGTCTGTCTCTCTGTCTCTCTCTCTCTCTCTGCCCCTCCCCCACTTGCACTGTCCCTGTCTCTCTCAAAAGAAATAAACTTAAAAAGAAATACATTTTAGCTCTTGAAGGAAGACCTCGGAGTCCTTGGAAGTTCTCTTTTCTGGGGTGCTCATTTCACGGCGGACACTGAGGCGCAGAAGGAGGTGAGGCTCTTCTCACGCCACCGCCCTGCACCCCCCAGGTGCCAACAGCCTCCATTTGCATCCGTTCCGTCCCTAACCGCCACCCTGGAGTTGCTGGGTCTCTGCGGTCTGGGAGGAAGGGGGTCGATCTGTCTTTTCATCTTGCGGTCATGGGACCCCACTCTTTTCGGTGTTCTCACACCCCGTGAAGAGTCTCAGATGCACAGTGCCAGGGGGACTCAGCCCCACGGTCAAGCGGTGGCACTCGTGTCCGCGCACTGTTGCGCCTCGTCAGGGCTGATCCCCAGGGAAGCAGCATCCTTCCTGGAGAAGCCACTCCATCGGGCAGGTCTGCAAAGCCTTTCGTGGCCCCGACCTTCTGCCCGACGGCCGGGCAGTCTGTCCAGGCTTCCCAAGCTCCGGAGAGCCTCGCCTCCTGACCCGCTTTGTTCTGGCAGCTTGCAGACCACCGGGAAGAGTTCAGCAAGTGGTGGCTCGCGCAGTTCAAGACAGTCAAGTTTCCCTCCCAGGGAACCGTCTTTGATTACTACATAGATCCGGAGACCAAGAAATTCGAGCCCTGGTCCAAGCTCATCCCCCAGTTTGAATTCGACCCTGAGATGCCTCTGCAGGTGAGTGTGGCCAAGTGACCAAGGATGTCTGCTCGTGCCAAGGATCCGTAGTGGTCCTCGTCACAGCCCGTTATCGGCCCTCAAGTGTTTTAACCTTGCCAGCAACCAGTCATGCCCAGCGACGTGCTTTTCGAGAGGAGACTCTCGGTGCAGGGAAGCCACAGACACCCCACAAAGACTAGCTAACTTGATTTGCAAACTCCAGCGGCATCCTGGGGGCAGAAGGTTCTAAAGCGCGTTAGAGAGGCCACAGGGAGGCAGACGGAGCTGGCCGAGGAGGGAGGGGATCTCTCCACCCCGAGAATGAACTCCCGGAGTGGTGTTAGCGTGCATGCGAAGGAAGGCGCCCCCGCCCCAGGTAGTGAGCCAGCGCCCCCTCGCCAGGGGGAGTCCCTCTTCTGAAATGTTCCAGAACGTTCCGCCCCGCATCTGTTTCTCCCACGAGCCTGCCCATCGTGTCCTCCCCGCAGGCTTGCCTGGTGCCCACGGGCGAGACCGTCCGAGTGTGCTACTTCCTGGAGCGGCTCCTGGAGCGGCGGCGGCCGGTCATGCTGGTGGGGACCGCGGGGGTCGGCAAGTCGGTCCTGGTGGGAACCAAGCTGGCCAGCCTCGACGCCGAGGAGTACCTGGTGCAAAACGTGCCGTTCAACTACTATACCACGTCGGCGATGCTGCAAGGTGAGGGCCGGAGCGCGTGGAGGGTGGTGCGGGGGTGTCTGAGTGGCCACGTGCCCCCGACATGGAGCCGGGGCAAAGCATCAGGCACCTGTTGGGGTTCCCCCGTAACCACCCCCCCCCCAGGAGTTGAACACAGAGAGGTGTCTGCTCCCTGCCTCTCAGAGCAGTTAGGCACCCCTCGGTGACAGGCCCTCCTCTGCCTCTTTGTCAAGCGAGCCTCGAGCCTCGGGGCTCCACCCCCTGCTGGGCTCATGAATGCTGCCCAGGGTCCGTTGGGACCCTAGTGCCCACGTGAACCTGAACAAGTAAGACAACACGAAATGAGGAAGGCTCGTGGCACAGATTCACTAGTGGGTCGGTGACGTGAGCGTCTTTGAACAGCCAAAGAACACTTGTGTTTTCTTTGTTGCTCTTGTCCCTGTAAACGGCTGCGGGCGTGATGCACTTTGAAGTTTCATCTGCACGATTAACGCTTTTTTTCTCCGGCACCTTGTGAAAACCTGCACAAGCACCAGACAAACCTATCCGTTTCTGTGGTGGAAATACTCCCACCTTTGTGGTGGTGACCCTCCATGGTATTTCCACTTCCCAGGCAGAGTGGGTAACAATCATTCAGATATGATGAGTTTTGAATATCCTCACCTTTGTTTTTTTTGTAATATAATGTAATTAGTTGTAAGCTTATTTATTTTTTAATTTTTTTTTTATTTTTGAGACACAGAGACAGAGAAACAGAGTGCGAGTGGAGGAGGGACAGAGAGGGGAGGGAGACACAGAATAATCCAAAGCAGGGTCCAGGCTCCGAGCTGTCATCACAGAGCCCGATGCAGTGCTCGAACTCACAGACCGGACTGTGAGATCACGGCCTGAGCTGAAGTCAGATGCTCAACTGACTGAGCCACCCAGGCACCCTAATTTATATTTTATTTTTTTTTATTAGAGAGTGTGTGCACACGAACAGGGGAGAGGGTCAGAGGGAGGGAGGGAGGGAGAAAGAGAGAGAGAGAGAGAGAGAGAGAGAGAGAATCTCAAGCAGGCTTTGTGCTCAGCATGGAGCCCAACACAGGGCTCAATCCCATGACCCTGGGATCATGACCTGAGCCAAAAATCAAGAGTCAGACGTTCAACTGACTGAGCCACCCAGGTGCCTCATTATCTAATTTATTGTTTAAATAATGGCTGTGCTTAATAATCCAGCTTGCAGAATTCCCTCAGTGTTAACCATGAGCTCTCACTCGCTTCATCTCTCTTCCGTGAGACCTCGGCCACCATCATGGTATGCTGTGTTGTGGCCTTGCATCGTGACCTGACGTTGCCACGTTAATGCCCGGTGGTGGTCGTAAGCGGACTTTACGTGCCTGTCTGGCTCACTTGTTGACCCCGTTTGTTCCTGGGAGAATATACCTGCCCTTATTTGCAAGCCTGGAGTCCGGTGACCGACCAGATTATGAGCTCTGCCCATTTGCTCTGATTCTTAAATCTATGATCAGTAGGCTAATATCAACAAGTGACATTTATCAAACATTCATCAAGTACGTGTGAGGTGCCAACCTGGGATTGGAAGCTGACCTGTTTTTATTTATTTACTTTGCATAATTTTTTTAAAAGTTGATTTATTTTTGAGAGAGAGAGCGTGCATGCAAGCAGGGGAGGGGCAGAGAGAGAGTGAAAGAGAGAGAATCCCAAGCAGGCTCCACACTGTCTGCATGGAGCCTGGCGCGGGGCTCGAACTCACGAGCCCTGAGATCGTGACCTGAGCCGAAACCGACAGCCAGGCAGTTAACCGACTGAGCCACCCAGGTGCCCCGGAAGTTGACATGTTTTTAAATCATTTCATCATTTACAGCCCCATAAAGTAAGTCCTTGTATCGTCCCTGTGTTGCAGATGAGAAAGTCAAGGCAGAGGAATTAAATAAGCTCCCCGAGGCCATGCCGAGAGTGACGATGGAGCCAGGGTTTGAGCCCAGACAGAGTCTGTGCTCTTTTTTTGTTGTTGTTAATTTATTTTTGAGACAGAGAAGGTGCCCGGGAGGGGCAGAGAGAGAGGGAGAGAGACAATCCCAAGCAGGCTCCATGCTGTGATTGAGGACCCCGACCCGGAGCTCTAACTCATGAACCGTGGGATCATGACCTGACTCAAAGTCAAATCCTCAACCAACCTAGCCACCCAGGCGCCCCCAGAGCCTTGCCCTTAACAACAAGGTTACATTGCCTCCCTGGTAGGAAAATACCACAAAAACTGTACTAAATATTTGCTGTTATTACTGTTACCGTCCGTGGTATCATTCGAGTATTCTGGAGGAGTTGTTCCCTAGAATCCTATGGTCAGGTTTCTGCATGTAAGCAAACACTTTAAATAGTAAAAATTCGTAACCAAGGAAAGGGAGACGAGCTGTTTGCTCTTCTCCCGGGTCCTCTCGCCCGGACCTCTCCGTCTTCTCCTGGGTCCCCAACCTGGAGGATTTTCTCCTCCTGTCCTGGTGAAACACAGAGAATTATTCAGAAGAGTCAGCCTGCTGTCAGATGGGGCCAGGATAACACCGGCCGTCACTGCAGCTGGACACAACACCTCTGTGTCCCGTTAGCTCCCTAGTGGCCTCTTGGTCCCTTCCATCCTCCACACTAGAGGTGGGTGAAGCTTCTGCTGTCCAGAAGCAGCCAGGAACTTGGGACTAACCCAGAGCCCAAGAGGAGCAGCATAAAGGCCACAAAGCCCACACAGCAGAGCTCATACCCATGACTCTGGAAAAAAAAAGAAAATGCTGAATTCCCTTACGTGGAGCCTCATGCCTCTTTCTGTTGGTCACAGTCCAAACAACTTTGTTTATTTGGCCTCTCAGCCTAAAACGTGTTAGAAGCAATAAAATGGTGGGAGAAAGACTCCCGCCTCTCCTAAGCTGATGACACTTAGGAACAGGGGAGCCAGGAACCTGGTATCCCAGAGGGCAGAGAACATTTCAAAAAAGGAGATTCTCAAAGGGCAGCTACCCCGGTCTCGGACAAGAGGCAGATTCTCCCACGCACATCCTGAGCCCAACGCTCTTTCTGCAATCGAGTGCCTCTGTCGCCTTTTGTGCCTAAGAGCCTGCGTCATTACGAACCAATCCAGTGTGCTGTGGTGTATGGTCTGCTTCCCGGGGCAGGTAGTACACCCAGACAGGCGTGCAAGATGTGTGTGGGGCCACTTCAGACCCGTTATAAACACACATCAAGCCCCACATCGGGCTCTGCACTCATAATGCAAAGCCTGCTTGGGATTTTCTCTCTCTCTCTGCCCCTCCTGTACTGATGTGGGAAGTAGCCTAATTATCCACGAGATGGAGTGCTGAGCATCATTATGACACGTGAGGACGTTTCTGTATGAACGGGGTTGGAAATACTTCCAAAGCTTTGTTGAACGGGAAAAGGAAGATACGGAACAGGGTAGATCACGCTCCAAAATGTGTCTTGTTTAAAAAGAGGTGTATACTGGGGCGCCTGGGTGGTTCAGTTGGTTAAGTGTCCACCTTCGGTTCAGGTTATGATCTTGCGGCTTGTGGGTTCGAGCCCCGTGTCAGGCTCTGTGCTGACAGCTCAGAACCTGGAGCCTGCTTCGGATTCTGTGTCCCCCTCTCTCTCTCTCTGCCCCTTCCCCGCTAGTTCATATTCTCTCTCTCTCTTTCTCTCTCTCTCAAAAATAAATAAACATGGGTGGCTCAAAGTTAATTGTCTGACTCTCGATTTCAGCTCAGGTCATGATCTCTCAGTTTCATGAGTTCAAGCCCCACATCAGGCTCTGCACTCATAATGCAAAGCCTGCTTGGGATTTTCTCTCTCTCTCTGCCCTTCCTGTACTCACACTGTCTCTGTCTCCCTCAAAAGAAATAAACTGGGGTGCCTGGTGGCTCAGTCGGTTGGGCGTCCGACTTCAGCTCAGGTCATGGTCTCAAGGTTTGTGAGTTCGAGCCCCACATCAGGCTCTGTGCTCACAGCTCGGAGCCTGGAACCTGCTTCGCATTCTGTGTCTCCCTCTCTCTCTGCCCCTCCCTTGCTCATGCTCTGTCTCTCTCTATCTCTCAATAATGAATAATTGTTAAAAAAAATTAAAAATTAATATAAAAAAATTTTTAATTAAAAAGATATAAAAGTATACACATAGATACACTCACATACCTATGCTTATATACACTTAGAATATTTCAAGAAGTACACACAACTGGTAACAGCAGGTGCCCCTGGCAAGGAGAACTAGACGCTAAGAAGGAGCAATGGAGAATTGCTTAAACTTTTTAGAAATTATGAAATAACTCAAGCCTGCAGGGAAGGACAGAAAATAATGTAACAGATGCCCATGTACCCACCACCCAGATTTCACAGATGTTAAAATTGTGTCATTTTGCTACGAATCTTAGCAGTACGCACAGCCAGCACACCACCCCCACCCGCCTTCCTGCCCCTCATCGGCCAAGTACTAAAGTTGATGCGTATCATTCTGAATCTACATCTTCTCTTGGGTTTTTAAGTTCCAGCCAACACGCGGTATAATAATAGTTCCAAGCGTCGGATAGGGTGATTCCACTCTTCCATACAACACCCGGTGCTCGATACAAGTGCCCTCCTTAATCCCCATCTCCTCTTTCCCCTCATCCCCCACCTCCTCCCGCCTGGTGACCCTCGGTGTGTTCTCTGCGGTTAAGAGTCTATTTCTTGGTTTGTGTCTCCTCCTTTCCCCCTTGGCTCCCTTGCTTTGTTTCTTGAATTCCACCTGTGCGTGAAACCAGATGGTGTTTGTCTTTCTCTGACCTACTTCGTTTAGCATCATGCTACCTGGTTCCATCCATGTTGTTGCAAGTGGCAACATTTCACTCTTTTTTATGGCTGAGTGATACTCCATTGTGTATATATACCGCCTCTGTATCCATTCGTCCCTCCATGGACACTTGGGCTGTTTCCACAGTGTAGCTACTGTGTAGATAGTGCTGCTATAAACATTGGGCTGCATGTATCCCTTTGAATTAGTACTTTTTATATTCTTCAGATAAATACCTAGTAGTGCGGTTGCTAGATCGTAGGATATTTCTGCCTTTAACTTTCTGAGGCACCTCCATACCGTTTTCCAGGGTGGCTGCGCCATTTTGCATCCGCACCAACAGTGCAAGAGGGTTCCCTGTGTCCGCATCCCATAAACACCTGTTGTTTCTTGTGTTGTTGATGTTAGCCCTTCTGACAGGTGTGAGGCAATACTGTGGTTTTGGCTTGTGTTTCCCTGGTGACCCGTGATGTTTCGCAAAATGGATTAAAGACCCAAGTGTGAGACCCGAAACCATCAAAATCCTGGGGGAGAACACAGACAGTAACCTCTTGGACGTCGGCCATAGCAAATTCTTTCTAGATGCGTCTCCTGAGGCAAGGGAAACAAAAGTAAAAATAACCTATTGGGACTTCATCAAAGTAAAAAGCTTCTGCACAGCGAAGGAAACAATCAACAAAACTAAAAGGCAGCCTACTGAATTGGAGAAGGTATTTGCAAAGGACATATCCGATAAAGGGTTGGGGTCCAAAATATTTAAAGAACTTATAGAACTCAACACCTAAAAAAAACCCAAATAATCCAGTACAAAGTGGGCAGAAGACATGAATAGACATTTTTCCAAAGACATCCAGATGGCCAACAGACACACGAAAAGATGCAAACTTACAATTTTGATATATACATGTACCCATAAAAATACACAATGTTGTGTTGTATTTACATTTTAAATATGTGATCATACTGGAAGTTCCTTTGAGAACTTACTTTTTTAATCATTATCCGTTTTGATGCATGTAGATCTATTTCATTGGTTTTCACTGCTGCATAGAATTCCTTTGTAGGAATAAACCACAGCCCGTTTATCCACATTCCTACTAAAGGCAGTATAATTTTTTTGTTGCCATTTTCCCTTTAAAAATGCATTGTTGGGGGGCGCCTGGGTGGCGCAGTCGGTTAAGCGTCCGACTTCAGCCAGGTCACGATCTCGCGGTCCGTGAGTTCAAGCCCCGCGTCGGGCTCTGGGCTGATGGCTCAGAGCCTGGAGCCTGTTTCCGATTCTGTGTCTCCCTCTCTCTCTGCCCCTCCCCCGTTCATGCTCTGTCTCTCTCTGTCCCAAAAATAAAAAAATAAAACGTTGAAAAAAATAAATAAATAAATAAATAAATAAAAATGCATTGTTGGGTTATAATTGACATATAACACATATGGCACATATTAAAGTATAACAATTTGAGGGGCGCCTCGGTGGCTCAGTCAGTTAAGCCTCCGACTCTTGATTTCGGCTCAGGTCATGATCTCGCGGTCCGTGAGTTTGAGCCCCACGTCGGGCTCTGTGCTGACAGCTCGGAGCCTGGAGCCTGCTTCGGATTCTGTGTCTCCCTGTCTCTCTGCCCCTCCCCCGTTCATGCTCTGTCTGTCTGTCTCTCTCTCTCTCTTTCTCTCTCTCTCTCTCAAAAATAAATAAAAACATTAAAAAGTTTTTAAAACAAAAACAATGTTTTGGTAAGAAAGGTTCTGACGTTCGAATGGGAAGTAACCTTACCCTGCAGGTCAATTCATGGAGGTCTGCGGGGGGATATTTTACAGTTGACGGATCCGGCTAGCCCATCAAACGTCCCGTTTCTCAAAATCAGATGTTCTTTTATAGAGGACGCAGCTGCTTGATAAACCCTGCACCCCTTGTGTCTCATCTCTTCCAGCTCTGGGGTCTCCACCAACTATGGTTCTCAATGCAGGCCCAATAGTCTCAAGTACAAATGGGGTTGTGTTTCAAGGCATTCCCATGGCTCACCCGTGGAGGCAACATGTGCTTTATGTGCTGTCTGTACTGTGCCAAACATTGGGCTCAGGGTCCCGCCCCTTTAGTGCATTTAACCCTCCCCATCCAGTGAGACACCATGTCAGCAATGCCTTTGCCATGCAGCAGAAAATCTGACGGCAGTGACGTGGACAGAATTTGTTTTTCACACAGCAAGAAGTCTTGAGGTAGGCAGTTACTAATGCGAAATCCGTGGCTCAATGATATCGATGGTATAATATCTATTCTCTTGGCTGCTTCTTCAGGTTGGCAGAATGGCTGCTGCTCCTGCCATCACATCTGCGTTCCCAATGGAACAAAGGAAAAGATAAAGGGGAGAGTTAGGGCCCATGTCAGGGAACGAGAGCTCTCCAGGAACCCCGGTGACCTATACATGTGTCTTCCCGTTCAGAACCGTGTCACAGGGCCACCCTCGCTGGAAAGTGACTCAGAGAGGAGGATTTTGGAAACGGTGTCCATCACAGATCTGACAGTCTCTGTTTTTGCAAGATGAGAAAAATGAGGCTTAGAGGTGTTAAGGGACTTCCCTGAAAGTCCCACAAGGAGTTAAGAGCCAAGCGGTCTTATTTGATCGGCTTTGATGAGATTCTAGGTCAGGCTTCTTGCTTTTCACGCTCGAATGCCAACTTTGCTTCCGTTCATCTGATAGCTAGAGCACATGGATAGCTTTCCCTTTGATAGTAAATCAAATCGGCCCTTCGGGTAGTCATTGAAAGACTCAGATTCCAACTGACTTCTCTCCAGCAGCTGCCCAGAGCACAGATCAAGAACACTGAACCCTCGCGTTGAGGGAGGCAGGGACCCGCCCTCCTCCTATCCTTCTAAACCCACAGACCCACTGCAATGCTTTCGTTTCCTTTACTGAGTTACAATTTAATGATCCACCCTTGGGCTTCGCTGAGGCTCAGGAGGATGAAAGATAACTTTCAGTTACTGTTACATCTCCTGTAAAACCCCCATCGACGACCTTGCTCATCCTGCAGCCTGATATTCCTTTAGTAAGTATCCAGGATACGTGCCCGCTAGAATTTAGCGCCTGGAAAATTTTTTTTCGTAGAAAATTAGAAGTGGATGTGTACCAGTAATCCAGGATGTCGTGGTTGCTGTAACTAAACACAGGTTTAGTTGTGAGATTTCAGGTAGGCGTGAGATACATTTTTATTTGGTTACAGTAACCCTGTCATCTGGATCATGGGCCCAGTCACGTTTCTTTTCTTATATGGCTTTGGAATCCTTGGTTAGTCTCCTTTAATTGGTCTGTTTTATGTCTGCAAATACTTGAAGCCTCTCTCATTTTTTTTTAGAAAATATGAGTAATTTTGGGTGCCTGGGTGGCTCAGTTGGTTAAGCGTCTGACTTCTGATCTCACAGTTCATGGGTTCAAGCCCCACGCCAGGCTCTGGGCTGATAGCTCGGAGCCTGGAGCCTGGAGCCTGCTTCAGATTCTGTGTCTCCCTCTCTCTCTGCCCCTCGTGCACTCGCTCTCTCTCTCTCTCTCTCTCAAAAATATTTAAAAATTAAAAGAAAATATAAGTAATTTTTAAGACTAAAAGAATTTGCAATGACCCATAGACAAGACAGTCTAGAAAGCGAAAAAGGAGAAGCAAAGAAACGGACCAGGCATCGAGGGACTTATATCTGCAGCCTAAAGAGAGGAGGCTGAAGCTGATGCGCTTCACGATTCTGAATTCTCTTACCATCCACCTGCAATTTAAATGATTCGTTTAACAAATATTTGAGCCCTTAATTACACTCATTAGATAGGAGCTCAGGCGTCTGAATCTCTGTGCGATGTGAATCTCTGTAACCCATTCGTTAACAGGTTGAGGTTAGACAGGACCCGAAAAGATCCGATCGAACCCTCAACCCGGGGAGCCTCACGCTTCCATCGTAACAGATAGCTCGTCCGCCTGTCTTTCGAAAAGGAGATGACAGGAAATTAAATCATGAAAAGATCTGTCACCTCGTGGGCCAGACACACGGCTCAGGATAAGTGGAGGTGGCTTCAGAGTATAGGAAAAAAATGGAATACAGCATAGATTTGAGACGACAGAGAAACCACTCCATAAATTTTGGTACCTCCAAATTATGGGACACGGTGCAGCAATTAATATCATGTTTTAAGGAGGCTATATTATCATATATCTACGTGGATGGACAAAGTGTATGTTTGTACATATATACACACACACACAAGCAGAATATGCAAAACTGATTTTGTAAAGGAAAAACCAAACAGACCAAATAGACTGGAATGAAATTCACCAAGATATTGAAAACAGTGGCTCCCACGAGGTGATCGAATTACAGGTAATTTTCGTTTTCATCATTATGATTTTCTCTGTTTTTTCATCTTTATAGAATGAATATGTATTACTTTTACAATCACGCAGAGCATGATTATATTTGGAAGGAATAAATGCAGAGTCCGTACAGTATAGTGGAAATGTCTCAACACATGAAAAACTAGATGGTGTAGAAAGAAAATAGCTCGAAGCAAAGGAGAAGCGGTACAAAATGAGACGTGATTAATTACTCATGATCTCTGTCAAAAAGTGTGGCCAGGCGGTGGGT
The DNA here is from genome assembly GCF_016509475.1 of Prionailurus bengalensis. Taxonomy (NCBI): domain Eukaryota; kingdom Metazoa; phylum Chordata; class Mammalia; order Carnivora; family Felidae; genus Prionailurus; species Prionailurus bengalensis. The sequence goes on from NC_057347.1 coordinate 5,773,796, forward strand.
TCACGAAACCGGGGATTTCTCCAGCGCAGAAGTCACCTTGTGACAACGTTTAAGTGATTTGCTAACCCAGGTTAGCATCCTGGCTGGGCCACTCGGTGGCTGTGGGACCTGGGACAGAGTCCTTTATTCCCTCTAAGCCTCTTGCTTCTCTAGAGCAAGTGGGGGAGAGGCAGGGAGGGAGGGAGGGAGAGAGAGAGAGAGAGAGAGAGAATCCCAAGTAGGTTCTGCACTGTCAGCACGGGGCCTGAGGTGGGGCTCAAACCCTCGAACCCGCTCATTTGTTAAAAGATTTTTAACACATGATAGGGCTGCTCCAAGGGGTCAGTGATGACAGGCGTGTAATGGGCTGCATATAGAGCCTTTAGCGATGCTTTGCGGAAGAACAGACACCCTACTCCGAGCTCAGAGACCGTAAGAATCTGTGGGACAGGGGTGGTCGGGGGCAGACATACACGGGGGCTGGGGTGTCAGGGCTTGCCTGCGAGGGCTCTCTCTCGGGGTGATACGCAAGGTGCATCAGCCTCGGTATCTACAGACCTGGCTCGTCATTCGGCAAGGTATGCAAACAGCCTCAGCCTCTGTGTTCTTAATTACGACATTGATATAACGTATCTTTCTTTGCTCTTCCTGGGGCTTATCATTCGCTCCTTCCTTAATTTTATGAATGTCTTTCGGACGCCCTACTGTGTGCGAGATAAAAAACCGGAGAAAGATTTCCTGTCCTCATGGAGTTTATAGTGCGGAGGGGGTTAAGGTGACACACACACGATGCCTAAGTTGAATGTATGGCATTTTAAGTGGTGATGCGTGTCACAGGGAATAACGAAGCCGGCACAGAGAACTGGGGTGAGGGGTGAATTTTGGCTAGAGGGCAGGCAAGGGCTCACCGAGAGATGGCATTGGAGCAGGTTAATGTCTGATGGAAGCGAGGGAGCAAGCTCTGTTGGAATTTGGGAGAAAGGATTAGCGGCAGGGAGGACAACAGCCAGCGCAAAGGCCCTGTGGCAGCGAACGTGTCGGAACAGGATGGCTGCAGCAGAGAGAGTGAACAGGACAGCCTCGAGAGAGAAGAACCGAGATGCGAGGTTTGTGGACGGAACCACACTGGCTTTTGCCCCAGGTGCGTTTTAAGCGGGAGACGGGCAGGATCTGATTTCCAGCCGGCGAGGGTACTCCCGTCTGCTGCTTTGAGAACAGCGGGTGGTGAAGAGATCAAGGGCGAAAGCAGGGAGGCCCTTGGGACGATGTCGTGGTGAGCAGGTGAGAGCCGCTGGGCAAAGGGCGGTCGCGGCGGAGACGGCGGCGAAACGAGATAGCGGATGGGGACCTGCTTGGAAAATGCACTTGCTCTTAGACCGCACGATGGTGTTGCGATCTCGCAGAAGCAACTGTGTGAAGAGCGGAGAGCAGCAGGTGCCGCACGCGGCCACAGGCGGGACACCAGCCTGTCCGAGGGGAGACATTCGGTGAGCTGATGAACTCGGGGGGGCCCAGGTATGGGCTTGACCGTCAGGACTTGTCTGCGATGATGCAGGACCCTGAAATGTGAGGGGCCGATCACATGTCCTTGTGCGTCTCGCGCATGGGATGCCTTCGCCATCAACTTAAGTTCACCTGCTTCTCCGGTTCTGCCTGGAAACTGTCACTTCCCGCCCTGCATCCGGGAGGGGAGTTGCAACAGTGTCTGGCCGCGTAGGGAGCAAAAACACGGCTGCCTTTCCTGAGGGAGTCCTCCCTCCCTGGGGGACTCAGCGGCATCCTGCTGGGATGGTCCGAGGCGTTCCCAGCCCGCTTCTTGCAAACTGATGTGGTTTTCTCCTCGATAATCCTTCAGAAGCACGTAGAGCTGGACGGGCCCAGATTAGAGGGGTCTGCTCCATTCCAGGGGTTGATTTGAATATCCCTCCTTTGCGGGGAGGAGAAAACAACTCTTCCTAAGAAGAGAAGTTACTAGAAGGCCTGTTCTCAAAAACATGTCCTTGGCAGCCCATTAATTATATTTCCTTTTGACAGATCTCGTATATGGTTGTTGTATCTTTAGGGGGAGAAAGGTGTTGGGTGATTAATTGGTTGATGGTGTATGTTAATTGGATGCTAATTACATTGAAATCTAATTCGTATTTGAAACCCTTAATTTAACTCAGGACCAGAAAATTAAGAATCTTCAGGCTTCTCAAAGGGACTTGTCTTCCTCTCTGTCACCTCCAAATGTCTGTTGACACTTTCTCCTTGTTTACAAACTTGTTTTTCAAGGGAAGACTCACGCTTCTTCGAGCTTCCAGCTATAATAAGACATGTCTGTTCTTGCGATACATATTTAATTGCTTTCCTGGGGGAAAAAATGCACGTATCTCCACTCTATTACTTAAGTTGGTTCGAAGCAAGTCCCGTCACGCTGGACTACGGTGCCGTTTGAAGAAACACTTCCTAGAAGAGAGTCATTCTGTACTGAAGTCTCCGGAAAAGCACAGAGATGCTCTGATAGGGTCCTGGTGACCCGAAAGCAGTGGAGGAGCCCTTGGCATTGCTGGAAGCTTCCGGGCAATTCTCTGCTCCTGTTCCCACTCGGGGAAGACCCCACCCCCACCCCTACCCCCACCTGGGAGATGAATACTCTGAGAATATGCTCACAAAGTATCCAACAGCTCCTGGGGGTTGTTTTTAATGTTTTTATTTATTTATTTTTGAGAGAGAGGGAGAGAGAGGATCCCAAGTAGGTCAGCACGGAGCCCGGCGCGGGGCTCAAACCCACGACCCGTGAGATCGTGACCTGAGCCGAAGCCAGCTGCTTAACTGACCGAGCCACTCAGGCGCCCCCAGTAGCTCCCGTTTTGTACCCCAGGTGTGGAAGGGGCCTCCACCCACGCTGATAAGGGAGTCGAGGCCTCCACGCTCCTGTGCTGTCTCAGCCAGAGCGGGCAGGTCTCTCCACAATCCAATTATCTGGAGATTTCCTCGAGGGTAGAGTGCCACGCCTTGAGACCGGGAAGGTATCTTCTGTTTCGACTCTCTAAACAAAGAAATCTGGGGACCCCAGGAACGATCGGAGGAGCTGGGCTCTGAAAGTTAACCGTCCCAGACTTGTACGCTGACCTCCCCTTAGAAGAGTTTCTTTGTTCTTCCGAGCCTCGGTTTCCTCCTCCGTGAAATGGGATGCTAAGACGAATCCGGCACCGACGTTGCAGGAATTAAACGACATGGTGTGCTTTTGTAGAAACCCAAGAGGGTCCACGCCTAGTGAGGTGTTCGGTGCCTGGTCTATGCAGTCCCCCTTAGTGCCAGGCGGGCTCCCGCTTCACCTCTGGTCCCGTAGAACGCCAGGACTTAGGCAGGTGCACGCTGCACCACGGCTTGTCCTTGGCACTGGTTCTGTCTCTGCACTGGCCTCTGAGATACGAACCTCCTTCCCTCACCCACTGGCTCTCCCCTCAGCTGTCCTGGAGAAGCCTCTAGAAAAGAAGGCCGGCAGAAACTATGGCCCCCCAGGCAACAAGAAGCTGATCTATTTCATTGATGACATGAACTTGCCTGAGGTGGATGCCTACGGGACCGTGCAGCCCCACACCATCATCAGGCAGCATCTGGACTATGGCCACTGGTAAGCACACATGTGCAAAGGGCCTGGGGCCCGTGGGCTGGGGGGGCTGAGGGGGGAGGCCTAAGGCAGGGCTGAAGGCCGTTCCCCTGGAGCCCCAAACTGCAGTTTAATGCTGGTGCTGGATGAGAATCCCCATAGCAAACCACAGTCCCCACAGGACTGTGTCCCCTGGGGTGCACTTTCAGACCCAGGAACCAGTGCCGACATGGGAAATTTGGTCAGGGGACATACTGAGCTGTTATCTAAGGGGGGAAAATAAAAACCTACCTTTCTCTTCAACATTCATCTCAAAAGTTGCCTTCTCCAAACCCCCAAAGCAGAATGAACCACTCCTGTCCCCCGCTGTGGTCCCAAGTCCCTGAGCGGGTACTTGAGCCATAACCGCTAACACCCTGTGTGGTGCACATATGTCCGCGGGTCTGAACAGCCTTTGTCCCTTTCGGGGAAATTCACAGAGTTTGTTATTGTCTCGGCCACAGCATAATTGTTGACGGCAAAAGGTCTGAACTTGCCAGAAAAAAAAAAAAGTCTGTGATTGGAGACAACTTTGGCTCGCCTTCCTACCCCACGTCGAATTAGCTGCTGAGAATTCGGGGAATTCAGAGAGAAGCATGGTTGTGATGGTGACCTGAGTCGCCTTTCAGCCATCGCTAACACCTTCTGCGGGACGCCTGCCGTGTACATCCCCCCCACAGCGTGCACACCGGCATCTGGGCGGCTCGGCTGTACAGGAACAGATCGATCTGACACACGAGTTTTACTTTAGATTCGTGGCCGCGAGCCCCAAGTGGGCAGTAGGAGCTCTCCGGAAATCCCGCCCTGCTGCCTCAGCATGTTTGCATTTCCACTCGCAGCGATGGCTGCTTCAGACCTTCTGTCTGTCCTCAGACTTCCCGCCCCACCTCCGCTGCTGACCATGGGTTCCATCTTTGTTTCCTGCCTCCGTAGCTGTACGAGAGCATCCTTTCCTCCCTCCTCCTGACCCACCTTCCCTGAGGCCGAGCCGTCACCAGCCTCTGGTTCTCCTCTCCCCCCGCCTCCTTCGGCAACTGCCTCTTACCTCCTGATTGGCTCCTCCTCATCGAAATTGAGACTCACCTAGATTTCTTCTGTTGCATTCGAAAACATGACTTGCTAACTGATGACCCGTTCTCTCTTCCCACATAGCCACATCTCTCTATTTCCACTTCCCCACTTTCCCCACTTTCCCCACCACTGCTCACTCCACTCCCTGGTTTTTGTTTCCTCCACTTTACTGAATTTTTCCTGCTCAACTACTTTATGTGAGACCTGACAGACCCGGTGGGTCAACTGTCTTTCAGATTCTCTTTGACTGCTCTCTCCTCTTGGAAGGAACCAACTTCCTTTGGCTTCTGGGCTGCCGTACCCCTCTAATGTCCCCCCCCCACCTCTTAGACCTTTATGGCTTCTTTTTTCTATGATCTTTCCATAGATGTTGGATCCCTCAGGATTTGGGCCCAGCCTCTTATCCTTTTCCGATCTCTACCAATGGATCTAGGCTGTTTTTTTTTTTTCCACCACCCAAGCATATACATGATAGGATACATCCCACCTCACCCTAACAAGGCACTCACCTGCCTGGGCCATCACCCAGCTCTCCCTGTGGTTTCTGACTGTTCCAGGTATGACCGGAACAAGCTGTCCCTGAAGGAGATCAGGAATGTGCAATATGTCTCCTGTATGAACCCCACTGCGGGCAGCTTCACCATCAACCCACGGCTTCAGGTATGGGAGGGAGCTGTGGTACCTGAGTCCTAAATAAATACTAGCTCACCAGGGCCCACATCCCTCAATGCCAAGTAGTAACTGGTCCTTCCCCCGTCCAGCCTCTCAAAGTAGCGAATCATACGGGATGCTGATTTGCGTTTCTGGGGAGACAAAGAAACTCCTAGACCCAGAGCCATGAAGCTTTTAGAGTTGGAAGGGGCCATAGAGTTCATCTGATTTAGCTCATTCTTTGGAGCGGGAAAACATCAGAGAGATGAAATGACTCTCCCAAGGTCGTGGGGATATCCAGTGTCAAATCCTAGTTTGGGCTCAGATGCTCTGAGTTCAAGTTCTGTTCTAAGTTCGGGTTCAGTGTGAGAAGTGTGATCGGAATATAGAATCCAAAGGCCTCATAAGAATTCCTCGTTGCTCTACCCAGAGCCCCAAGAGGCGATCTTGACTCTGACCCCTGGCCCTTGCCCGTTCTCTCGTACAGCGCCACTTTAGCGTGCTCGTCCTCTCCTTCCCTGGGGCAGACGCCCTGGCTTCCATCTACGACACCATCCTGACTCAGCACCTTAAGCTTGGAAACTTCCCAGCGTCTCTACAGAAATCCAGCCCCCAGCTCATCAGTCTGGCCCTCACCTTCCACCGGAAGATCGCCACCACATTCCTACCCACAGCGATCAAATTCCACTACGTTTTCAATCTCCGAGACCTCGCCAACATTTTCCAGGTGAGTCCATCCGTACGGAGACGCCCTTGAAAGTCTCGCTGATAATCTGGGCCCTTCCGTTCTTGGTAAACTAACAGCACCAAACCCTTGCGCAAAGGCGCCGTTCGTACAGAATCGTGAACACAATCAGGTAGATGGGGCCACGGGCTCCATGAGGAGGGACGTCAACCAGGTAGAGTTCTGTTTGCCGACGACATGGTTTCCCGGGACACATTTCTGAGTTGGCTCCTTTGGGTTGGAGAAGGCTCAGCATCTTAAAGAAAATGCTACATACTGATTCCAGCATGCCAAGGAAGGAAAGAAAAGAAAGGAAGAGAAAAACTACTTTGCAGGCCCTGGTGGTATAGCATGGTTACCATGGTAACGCAACAAAGCCTGGTCCCCTCTTCCTCACAGGATGGAGGCTGCAACTTTCCCATCTTGGGCAAGAACCTATGGAGACCACTCTTTGGACACGGTCCTCCCCAAGTTGGCAGGAAGGATGCCTTTTACACCAAGCAGAGGCCACACCTGTAGGGGGCTGTCAATGCGACCGGGGAGTGAGACGTGACCCTCTGTGGTCAGCACATGTACTTGGAATTAATTACCCAGGACGCTACCTGTCCAGATCCTGAGAACGTAGGGCCTGCGTGGTCCAGCCAGGACCTTTGGTTGTAAAAAGCAGAAATCTTCTGACCATTAGTTCCGAGGTCTGAGAACTGTGTCTGGAGTGGCTTCACCTAGAGAGACACTGAGCCTCCCCGCGTAAGGACCAGTCTCTGAGTACACACTTAAGCTACCTCAGGACAGCCCTGTGGGCCACATACCTCCTAAACACTAACTCTGCTAAAAAATGAGGAAGCAGAGACCCCCAGAGATTCTGTAGATTTTCCTAGGAGCACACAGCCAGCCGGGGAAGGGACTGGAACAAGAAGCCGGGTCTTTGGGTTCCTGGCCAGGACCTCTTTCCTGCACACCATTCTGTCCTCTTCATCCGCACTTCTGGAGAGGGGAACAAGCATAAGGTAGTTCAGGCAGCAAGAAAGACCCCACTCCAAGCCCGTAAAGCCTTCGGGTCTGTGGCTCTGAGGCCAGGACGATGGCAAAATTTGTACATGCCCACTATTCTCTCTGCTCTACTGAGTATTAATTGAGAAAGACCTCTTTCCTCACATACTACCTCTCTTAAATCTCACCGCAGCAGCACGAGGTGAGAATGTCCCCATCTGTACTTTTCAAAGGCAAGAAAGGAGTTAATTGGGTCAAATTCACATTGCTCATAGGGCAGAGCTGAAGGGAGAAGGGCATTAGATCTGGTTGACCAGAAGCATCCAGCTCCTGCCTGGACAGACGCCTTGTCACCCGTATGCTCTGAAACGCACTCATGACAGCCCTTCGGGACCCACATTATTATCCCAATTTAACGGAGGCTCAGGGAAGTTACCAGCCAGGTGACAGCACGAATGGTCACAAAGGCAGAAAAGCATAGACAACATCAGTGGAATGCATAACAGGCGTCGGGCCATGGGGGATGGAAAGTGAGGGGAAGGAGGTGGTCATGGAGAGACAGAATTGGAAAGATCATTTGAGGCCAGAGTGGGCCCTCATAAAAAGTCTGACATTGGCCTGTAGCAATTATGGAGCACGGTCCTGGGCCTTTTACATCTATTAGCGAATAATTGAATCCTTGCAACCATCGTGCAAGGCAAAACAGCGATTATTTCCAATTTGGAAGGGACACACTGAGCCACAGACAAATCAAGTGCCTTGAGCATGATCCCATCACCGGAAGGCAGCGTCACCGACATCCAAAACTAGAATGTTCAATTACAAAATGCTCACTGCCATATTCCAGCCTTGTTTCAGTGGCGGCCAGCATAATGTCAAGGAAGCGCCAAGGAGGAGGGGTATTGGCCTGGGGGGCAACGTCTCCTGTTCCCCCTGGCCTGTTTCGTTGGCTGGCTCAGGCAGGCTGAGTGGCAACCCCCGGGGCCCTGTATGCCTGCCTGTCTGCAGCCTGCCAGCTGTCAGCCACCTGCCACCACGGTGGGAAAATACATCCCCCATTGGAGCACCTGCCTCCCTGCAACCACCCAGCCCCCGCCCTCCTCCTCCAGGGGGGAGTTTCAGGCTCCCAGCTTGACCACAGCCTCCCCTGGCTACTTGTCTAATGGCCTGATGGAAGCACCTAGGGGGTGGCTGGATGCCTGGTAGGAGCCAGGCATCACCTCCTTCCAGTGTGACCTGCAACTCAGGAATTCAGACCCTCTCTACACTCCCATCACTCTGTCCTGACCAGGACACCATCTGAGAAAGCTCCAAGTGGCAGAAATCATCAACTGCTCCTATCTCAATGCCACACGTAACTAAGGTGGGGCAGAATTTGTGCTTGACGTGCTCATGTGGGTGAGTAGCATACCTCACTGTAAGGGACAGTCCAGGAAGTCGGGGTGCCTGGTGGGTACTTCTCCCTGCCCTCTGCATCTCATACGGCTCATACTGAGGAGAGCAAAGAAGAAGAGAGGTCGAGATGTGTGTGGGGGTGGGGCCCAAGGGACCTAATGGAATTTCTTCCATTTTTAAATTTTTTTTCAACGTTTATTTATTTTTGGGAGAGAGAGAGACAGAGCATGAATGGGCGAGGGGCAGAGAGAGAGGGAGACACAGAATCGGAAACAGGCTCCAGGCTCTGAGCCATCAGCCCAGAGCCCGACGCGGGGCTCGAACTCACGGACTGCAAGATCGTGACCTGGCTGAAGTCGGACGCTTAACCGACTGCGCCACCCAGGCGCCCCTCTTCCATTTTTAAAAATACACTTTTATCAGAGTACAACATATAAGTAGGAAAGCCCACAAGTCATAGGCACACAGCTTGGTTAGTTATTACAAAGCCATCACACCTCTGTAACCACAAGAAATGGATCAAGATCTTCAGATCAAGAAATAGAACATTCCCTTGGGGCACCTGGGTGGCTCAGTCTGTTAAGTGTCTGACTTCAGCTCGGGCCATGATCTCGCAGTTTGTGGGTTCAAGCTCCGCATCAGGCTCTGTGCTGACAGCTCGGAGCCTGGAGCTGCTTTGGATTCTGTGTCTCCCTCTCTCTCTGTCCCTCCCTTGCTCATGCTCTGTCTCTCTCTGTTTCTCAATAATAAACATTAAAAAAAAAAAGAAATAGAACATTCCTGGCATCCCTGAAACTCCTTCTCCTTTGTCCCTTCCATTTGGTTTTTCCTCCCCTCCCGGAGGTAAATACTGTTTGGATTTATAACACCGTAAGTTCTTCTGGCCTGTTTTTGGACTTTATGAATACAGAATCATAGGGCAAATATTAATTTGTATCTTTGTTCAATAATGCATTTATGCTTATATATACAATCATGTTATTGGTAAAAAAAAAAAAAAAATACTAGTAATAATTTCTTTCTTTCCGGTCCTTAAATCTTACAATTTCTTTTTCTTGTCCTATTGCGCTGGCTACAACCGCCAGTATGATGTTGAAGAGAAGTTGAGAGAGCTGCCTCTTGTTGCATTCCTAATTCTAGGGGGAAGAGCTTTTAATAGTGTGTGATGCTTACTTTAGGTTTTTGTGGATGCTCTTTGCCAGATAAAGAAACTTTCTTCCTGTGTGTAGTCTAAGAGTTTTAACCATGAATGTATATTGAAACTTAAGTGGTTTTTCTGTAGCTTTTGTAATAATTATATTGGTTTCTTTCTCATTGTTTCTGGAAATGTGATAAATTACATTGATTATTTTTAATTTTTTTTAACATTTATTTATTTTTGAGACAGGGAGAGACAGAGCATGAACAGGGGAGGGTCAGAGAGAGGGAGACACAGAATCTGAAACAGGCTCCAGGCTCTGAGCTGTCAGCACAGCACCCGACGCGGGGCTCGAACTTACGGACCGCGAGATCATGACCTGAGCAGAAGCCGACCACTTAACCGACTGAGCCACCCAGGCGCCCCTACATTGATTATTTTTGAATCTTAGCTCACCATTGCATTCCTATAATGAACCCAACTTAATTCTTGCATGTTGAGCCTTTTATATTTTGCTGGGTTCCATTCTCTTTTTTTAATGTTTATCTTAAGAGAGAGAGAGAGGGAGAAAGAGAGAGAGGTAATGGCAGAAAGAAAGGGGAGAGAGAATTTCAAACAGGCTCCACGCTGTCAGTGCAGAGCCCAAGGTGGGGCTTGATCTCATGAACCCTGAGCTCTTGACCTGAGCCAAAATCAAGAGTCAGAGACTTAACCCACTGAGCCACCCAGTCACCCTCCATTTGCTATTTTTTAGTATATTTTTTGCACCTCTGTTAATAAGATTATCCTGTAATTTTCCTTTCTTCCATATCCTAAGGTTATGAAGTCCTCATAAAGTGCATTGGGAAGTGGTCTCTCCTTTCCTACTCTCTGGAAGATTTTGTAAAACACTGTAGTGAGCCTTTCTTAAATGTCAGAAGTTACTGATGAAACCATCTGGAGATTTTTTATGGCCAGTCTTATGCTCTGAGTTCAACTTTTTTCATACATATTAGACAATTCAGATTTTCTATTCATGCGTCAGTTGTGGTAAGATGTCGATGTCATCAATTTCTACCTTATTAGCATACAGTCATTTATAATGTCCTGTGATTATCTTTTAGATATCTGTTGTATCTGACATTATGTCCTCTTTCTTAAAACTGATACTATTTGTGCCTTTTCTCGTTTTCTCTTTTTCTCTTTTATCGGGATTATTAAGGAGTTATCAATTCTGCTAATCTTTTCAAAGAAACTGAAAAGTATATCAAAATTTTTTTTACCTTGTTTGCTGTGTCTATTTGATATCTGCTTTTATCTTATTAATAAATACTGTATAATCTCTTTCTTTAGGTTTGTGATTAGTCTTCCTTTTTCTAACTTCTTGATGTGTCTAGTTAGATCATCAATTTTCAGCCTTTCAGCTCTTCTAAAATGTTCATTTTGGGGCGCCTGGGTGGCGCAGTCGGTTAAGCGTCCGACTTCAGCCAGGTCACGATCTCGCGGTCCGTGAGTTCCAGCCCCGCGTCAGGCTCTGGGCTGATGGCTCGGAGCCTGGAGCCTGTTTCCGATTCTGTGTCTCCCTCTCTCTCTGCCCCTCCCCCGTTCATGCTCTGTTTCTCTCTGTCCCAAAAATAAATAAAAAACGTTGAAAAAAAATTAAAAAAAAAAAAAGATTGTGGCTCTTAAAGAACTTTTAAAAAAATAAAAATAAAAAAAAAATAAAATGTTCATTTTAAGGCTATGAATTTATCACTATTTATTCCATGTATCATGCAAACTTTTATATGTTGTATTTTTATTATCATTCACTTCATAATATTTCTTAATTTCCCCTGTGATTTCTCCTTTAGCTTATGGGATATTTGGAAGTGTATTGCTTTGTTTTTCAAAATTGAGAGATTCTCTAGTTATCTTGCTTTGTTTTTCAAAATTGAGAGATTTTCTAGTTACCTTTCTCTTGTTGATGCTCTGCTTAATTTCACCATTTCAGAAAATATACTCAATTATTTTATTCCTTTGAAATATGAAGTGTGTTGAGACTGGCTTTATGTCCCAAGATATGACCAATGGGTGCTTTTTAAATAGTGCATTCTTCAGATGCCGCGTGTAGTTAAATCAATATGTCAACTAGGTCAAGCTTGTAAATCATGTCATTGAAATATCTTATATCCTTACTGATTTTTTTTTTTTTTTACTACGTGCTCTGTCCATTTCTAAGAGAGGTATGCTAAAATCTCCCACTGTTGTTGTGGACATGTCCATTTCTCCTTTTATTTCTGTCACATTTGTTTTATATGTTTTGAAGTGGTGTTATTAGGTGCACATATATTTAGAATTAGTATATCTACCTAATGGACTGCCCTTTTACTTATTATTAAATATCCTGCTTTATTTCCAATTTCTTATTCCAGCCTTTTTTTCTTATATTTAAGGTATATCTCTTATAGGCAACATATAGTTGGATTTTTAAAATCGAGTCTAATAATCCTAGTCTTTTAATGAAAATATCATGTTCATTCATATTTGATTTGATTTGATATAATAATAAATTTAGGATTAAATCTATACTGTTTGTTTTCAGTATGGTCTAGCTGTTCTATGTTTTCTTTCCCCTCACTTTTTGCATTCTATCAAACCAATCACTTTCTGTTTTTTATTTTCTCCCCTCTTAGCATGCAGTACATCTTTTTACTCTTCATCTAATGATTATCAAATGCATCATTTTATTCTTTTGTAAATGAGCACTTTATCGCTTGCAAGGGTCTTAGAGCAATTTATATCCCTCCAATCTGATTCTATTATTATTTTTAAAATTCACAGTGTATTGAAAACCCACAACACATGAATACTTTTGTCTTTGTCAACATGTACTTAGGGTTACTCACATATTAGCTTCCCACTTCCCCCATCCCTGGTGCGTTTCTGTTCTTCCATTTGGAGTCATTTTCATTCTACCTGAAGCTCTCCTGTAGATTTTACTGGTGTTTATATCTGCTAGAAAATAATCTCTCTGTTTTTATTTAACTGGATATGTATTTCTTATTTTTTAAAAGAATTTGGAGGGGGGGGCGCCTTGGGTGGATCAGTTAGTTTAAGTATCTGATTCTTGATCTCAGCTCACATCTTGATCTCAAGGTTATGAGTCCACACCCAATGTGGAGCCCAACTTAAAAAACAAAAACAAAAACAAAAACGAAAAACAAAAAAACAATTCTTGGAGGGGGTTTAGAAGTCTAGGTTGGCAGCTATGTTGGCAGCTATAATACCTTTTCAAAGGTATTATTCAACTGTCCTCTGGCTTTCATTGTTTCTACTGAGGAAGTCTTAAGTCTTACTTTTCCTTCGACAGTACACGTATTTTTTTTTCCACTTGCCTACTTTTGAGATTTTCTGTTTGTCTTTTCTTTTTTTTCAACGTTTTATTTATTTTTGGGACAGAGAGAGACAGAGCATGAACGGGGGAGGGGCAGAGAGAGAGGGAGACACAGAATCGGAAACTGGCTCCAGGCTCTGAGCCATCAGCCCAGAGCCCAACGCGGGGCTCGAACTCGCGGATTGCGAGATCGTGACCTGGCTGAAGTCGGACGCTTAACCGACTGCGCCACCCAGGCGCCCCATCTGTTTGTCTTTGATTTTCAAAATTTTCACTATTCCCAAGATTTCTAAGTGGTATTTTCTGTATTTATCCTGCTTAGTGTTTGCAGCACTTTTGAATCTTGATGTCTTTTCAGGTTTCTTTTTCAGTTTTAGAGAAGTCACAATATGTTACTTCTGCTTTTTTTTTTCTAGTATTCTAATGCAAGTATATGAGACCTTGTCACTGGGTCTCATATGTCCCTTATGCTCTTTCTTTTTTCTCTTAGTGGTTCAATCTGAATGTTTTATACTACTGTCTCTTCCTGTTCACTCATTTTCTTTTCAATTCTGTCTATTCTGCTGTCAACTCCATTGATTAAGTTCTTAATTTCAGTAACAGTAATTTGGGGTAATTTTTAATTTGACAATTTCCATTCGATTCATTTTTAAGTTTACTTATTTATTTTGAGAGGAAGAGTGTGTGAGAGAGAGAGAGAGCACGCACATGCACGTGTGTGTGTGTGTGTGTGTGTGTGTGTGTGTGTGTGTGTGAGCGAGCAAGGGAGGCACAGAGAGAGAGGCAGAGAGAGAATCCCAAGTATTCTCTGTGCTGAGAAGACCTCACAACCATGATATCACAACCTGAGCACCCCTGATTCATTTTTAAAGGCTCCACTCCTTTGATGAAGTTCTTTACCTGATGTCCCCTAATTTCTTGGTCATTTTAATCATAGTTTTGTTAAAGCTCTTGTGTCTGATAATTCCAATACCTAGATCTTCTGTGGGCTGGGTTTTTCCCCCCTGATTTGGTCATGTCTCCTGGTATTTCCAGTAATTTTTGTTTGATGGCCAGACATTAGGAGTTTTAAAAAGTGCAGGGGTGCCTGGGTGGCTCTGTCAGTTAAGTATTCAGCTCTTGGTTTCGGTTCAGGTCATGTTCTACCAGGTTCATGAGTTCAAGCCCTGAGTCAGGCTCCACACTGTCAGGGCAGAGCTATTCAGATAATTTGAGGGTTTATATGGTGATATTTTCCTTCAGAGATTACACACTTCTGCTTCTGGCCAGTAGGTACCAGGGATTGAGGAGTTGAAATTGCGCTAGTTTCTGTGAGGACTGAACGATTGTGACTCACTCATACTCCTGATGTATCACCATTTGAGAAGCTCCCCTGAGGTCTTTAGCCATGAACCCCTTCTTGCTAATCCCTGAACTTCAACTTTCACCCTTCCTACCACTTGAGATGAGGTAACTTTGCTCAGCATCTTAACCTTTCACTTGTCTGTCTCTCTCTGGTTTCTGAACCTATGAGCCATTACTTGTGAATTGGAAAATGCCTGAAGGAAAAAAAAAATAGTACCAAATTCTGGGTTCATCTTTCTTCCTTCTCTTCCCTAGTATCGTAGCCCCTTGAGTCCTCACTGCCTTGGTGACTCCCTAATGCCTCTAAAACGATGAAGCTTTAAAGATAAGTTCCCTAGGGGCGCCTGGGTGGCGCAGTCGGTTAAGCGTCCGACTTCAGCCAGGTCACGATCTCGCGGTCCGTGAGTTCGAGCCCCGCGTCGGGCTCTGGGCTGATGGCTCGGAGCCTGGAGCCTGTTTCCGATTCTGTGTCTCCCTCTCTCTCTGCCCCTCCCCCGTTCATGCTCTGTCTCTCTCTGTCCCAAAAATAAATTTAAAAAACGTTGAAAAAAAATATTAAAAAAAAAAAAAGATTAGTAAAATGGATTACTGACCTGCAAAGGTTAGCTAGAGTCACCCTTTGTCATCGTTCTGATTTTACATAAACAGTTGTCGCCTAGACTGGTTCTCAAACCGGTACTTAGGGAGTTGAAACACGGCAAAGAGGCCACCTGTCTCCTCACTGTGGCTGTTTGGAATGCAGTGATCAAAATTCCAGGTCCTCAAGGTTTTGAAACCTTGCTGAGACCACATACTATATATATGCCATTAGGTATGCTTCCTGTCTTTCTGAATCCCAATCTCCACATCATACCAAATGGATGTAGTAGAAGTTATATTTTTGTAGAAATCGTTTATCATGGTGGTCACATGAGTTTTACCTGGCGAAACTTCTGGTCCAGTACCTGTCACGTACCTGGTTTAATAAGTTGCAGCTCTTGTAGTTTTAAATTGTTATTCACATTATTTTTGGTCTACTCTCTATAAAGGGCATTCTCTTCTCCTCTGTGGAATGTGTAAAGTCCACACAGGACCTCGTAAAGCTCTATCTACATGAATCAAGTCGGGTTTATCGGGACAAGATGGTGGAAGAAAAGGACTTTGATCTTTTTGACAAAATCCAGACAGAAGTGGTCAAGAAAATGTTTGATGTGAGTATTGCCCTGAAAAAAAAAATTGCTATATATTTGAAAAATAAATATTTCTGCAGGCGATCACCCAAATGATAAAATCTAGCTCAGAAATGGGGTGAGGTGGGGGGCGGGAATCAAGAGATTAGATAGGGAAAGAAAATCTATCATTATTTTGCTGAGGTGAAAATGGCAGGACGAGAAAAGACATAAATTACCATAGAATTTCAGTGTTGGGAGGGTCTGTGGATTTCATGTGATCCAATTCCTTGTCCCATACTTGCTCATGTCAGTAGCATTTCTCAGATTGGTCATCCCAGTGGATGCATCCTTGAAAATGCATAATCTCCTCTTTCCCGGGGGAGCCATTCTGGAGCCACTAATGACTAGAAATTTGAAGCAATTTATTTTATTTATTTTAAGTTTATTTTTTTTATTTTGAGAGAGAGAGAGAGAGAGGCAGAGAAGGAGAGAAAGAATCCCAAGCAGGCTCTGTCAGCACGTGGGGCTTGAACTCACGAACCATGAGATCATGACCTGAGCTGAAATCAGGAGTCCGATGTTTGACTGACTGAGCCACCCAGGTGCCCCTGGAAATTTGGAACAATTTTTATTTTTTTTATTTTTAATTTTTTTAAATGTTTATTTTTGACAGAGAGAGAGAGAAACAGAGCATGAGCGGGGGAGGGGGAAAGAGAGAGGGAGACACAGAATCTGAAGCAGGCTCCAGGCTCTGAGCTGTCAGCACAGAGCCCGACGTGGGGCTTGAACTCATAGAATGTGAGATCATGACCTGAACCAAAGTTGGATGCTCAACCAACTGAGCCACCCAGGCACCCCTGGAACAATTTTTAAATTCAGAAGCTTTGGAACAATTTTAAAGTCTGGAATTTTTTTCTTTTTCTTTCTTTCTTTCTTTTTTTCTTTTTTTTTTTTCATTTTCATTTATTTGAGGAGAGAGAGTGTGTGTATATGAACAGGGGAAAGGGGCAGAGAGAGAGGGAGGGAGAATGCCAAGCAGATTCCACGCTCAACACAGCCTGATGGGGGGACTCGATCCCATGATCCTGGAATCATGACCCGAGCCAAAAACAAGAGTCAGTCGCTCAACCGACTGAGCCACCCATGCACCCCAGCTGGAAATTTTTTCTAATGATGATCTGAAATTTATTTGCCTGTCCACTCATATTAAGTCTACATGAAACACTTTCAAATATTTCAAATAATAATGTCTTGTCCTTCCTGGGTCTTCTTTCCTCCAGACCAAATAGCCTCTGTTCTTTTAGCCACTTCTGACATGGCTTGTTTTCAAACCCAGAGAAATTTGCCATCATCTTGATTACTTTTCCATCAGTTCCTCCCTCTGAGATCGTGGGGTCTGATTTTTCGTCTCACAACCCAACTGGGGTCTGGCCCAAAGCAAGATCATCATTCCCTCTTCTTACATACTATAATTTTGTTACCATTTCCCAAAATTGTCCTCCTAAACTGTTGAACTACAATATACTCCTTAGAAAGAAGGTATCCATGATAAAAATAAGTTGAGACAGTACTTCATATTCTATCCCTCTCTTGGAAATACATTGTGCTTTCAGCACATTCAAGCCCCCAAAATCTTGAATAACCCTGATTCATTTGTCATTTCCCACATGTATGAGACCCTCAAACCCTTTTCCATTCATGAAACTTACGAATAATTTGCAGAACGAATATTCCACAGAATATGCCTTGGAAAGCACTGATCCACGAACGCAGCCTAAGATCATGTTACACTTCTTTGTGTCACAGTTACCCAACAGCTAACACTGAGCATTCTGGAAGTTGACCCAAATTCCCTAGTTTCCACTCAAGCCACTTGTGCTCTCTCGAACTTAGAAATAACCAGAACTTGTATTGAAATGTACCGTGTTTCCCTGCTCGCCTTGTTGGGTCTAGCACCATATTTTGTCCTGACACCAACCTGGGTCTACCTCTGAAGATACTTAGAGTCCATCCCAACCTACATGGCAGCCTTCTGGATCTTGGACAGCATTTTTAAGGAATTTGTCTCAGCCTGCTCTTTACTAATATGAACACCCTGAAATGCCTCCCCTTACCATTTTTCTGTGCCCCGCTCTCACATCTTAGATGCCCCTCTGAGCATTGTAGCATTTGCCAATTTATGTGTTCATGGTTGGCTCTGCAAACACACCTTGACTATTTTCTCCAGCCAGTCTGAGCTGGCACTTTAGACGGACAACTCTCAGCCTTTGAAATCGAGGTTCCTCTGTGGGTCTGTATCCTAAGGACGCATTCTTTTGATCATAGACCCAGATATAATTAATACCATTATCCTTCTCCAACAACCTCTGAAATGCCAGCCAGAATCACCTCCGGCCGCATGAAATCTTGGTATCGGTATTAATGAAAGGTTGCTGGATTTCCACCAAGGAAGTGACACGGTCCTGTTTCCACCATTAAATTCTTAACGTTCTCTGAGAAGTGGCCCTTGTGTGATGTGGCGTCACTATGAAGAAGTCTTTGATTCACCGGGTGCTTGGTTTTCCTCTCCCTCCTGCACCGCCTGGCTCTGATCAGAAAATCTGAGACACATTGTTTTGTTCATCAAAGAGTCTTTGTAGAGTGGGCTTTTCAGAACTGTACTTCAGTCCTTCCTCTGCTAGATCATTCATGTAAATTAACTTCTATCAGGACCAATTCCCAGTATATTAGCCCATGTTCAAACTGGGTAAATGTATTCCCACATCACTTCCCCCACGTGCTTCCTGCAGCTAGCGAGAATGGCTCGCCTGCATTTCATTAAATCTTACCCGAGTGTCTGGGCATTTACTGCTAATGTGTGGCAAAGACATAATGGTTTAAAGACTTTCCAGGGCCCTGAAATCACCTTCAAAATACAATAGCTCTTTGATATTTAACTCTTGCCATTTCATTCTTCTTATAAACCAGTCCTGGTTTCTCTGTCCATGTGACTGTCGAACTCACTTCCCCTCCATTAAGTTTGATGCATCTTGCCCACGGGCTTACAAAGCCAACCCTAAGGGACTCATCCCCTGGGTAATGTCCTTGCTGATAAACAGCATGTGTGTTACCTCTTTGGCAGGTGGTTCTCCCAGTCAGAACGTTGGGAGAAAAACACAATGGCAGTGGGGATAGTTGCTCATAATGGTATAGCACTAGGAAACCTGTTTTTTCTCAACTTCCTTCTGCCTTTCTTCCTTTCTTCCTTTCTTTTCTTCCTTTCTTCCTTTCGAAGTCTCTAGCATTCAGGTTTCGGTAAGTAAGTATACAATGGAATACTACTCAGCAATGAGAAAGAATGAAATCATGCCATTTGCCACAACGTGGATGGAACTGGAAGGTATTATGCTGAGTGAAATAAGTCAGTCAGAGAAGGACAGATATCATATGTTTTCACTCATATGTGGAACTTGAGAAACTTAACAGAAGACCATGGGGAAGGGAAGGGGAAAAAAAACCAGTTACAAACAGAGAGGGAGGGAGGCAAACCATAAGAGACTCTTAAATACAGGTAACAAACTGAGGGTGGATGGGGGTGTGCAAAAAAATAAATTAAGGAAAAGATTAGCTGCCTCTTTGATGCTTGGAGGGCACCTTGGTGGTAAGGAGACATAGATGCCATATCTTTTTAATTAATTGAATTGTACTAGGTATTCATTAAACGTGGTTAGGTCTGCCCTGTGGGCAAGAATTAACACACAATAGGCTCATATCTTTAGGAAAATTGTGTACCATGTACACGCAGGGGGCCCTCCTGTGAATGAACCAGTCACCTAAGGATGGCTCATGGCACATTTTTCAGAAACCAAGTCCTCTGGGCTGAGCCTGTGAAGCTGGGGCTGGTAGCCTACAGTGGGGTATCTCACAGGAAACAGGAAAGGATATTTTAGGACACTGCTGTGGATTGGGAAGCAGAACTTGTTGAAATGGGTGCGGGGGAGATGAGGCCACTGGTGCATGGACCCCTTCACCCGGCACTGGTCGAAGAGCCGCTGCTTAGCATAATCTGTCCCTGTGTCCCCATGCATTCCTGTGCCCAGACGTGGGCTCTACCTGTGTATGTGGGAGGGTCCCTCCCACCTTCCGGTTTCCACTCTCAGCCCACAAGGAATAACGAACATCACTCATGACTTCATGGAGCTAGTAAATGAATGTTAAACATCCACTTCATAGAAGCTTCTCAAGAAAAAGAAAGTGTTGGAAGCAGGACTGATACTTAATTTGCAGGGTGTGTTCAGAGAGAAAAAGCACATGAGGGGTCTTCAATCTGTATGGAACCAGAATTGAGTCTGTAAGGAGGGTCCTTACGCCTGTGTCCCATCACCAGGGTATTGATGAGACGGTGGAACAGACCCGAAGCCTAAACATATATTGCCATTTTGCAAATGGTATTGGTGAACCCAAGTACATGCCTGTACAATCGTGGGAACTTTTGACCCAGACTCTGGTGGAAGCCCTGGAGAACCACAATGAAGTCAACACAGTGATGGACCTGGTTCTCTTTGAGGACGCCATGCGCCATGTGTAAGTGTGCTTCCGTTCTTGCCTTTCCTCAGTTGCCTCGTCTTCCCAATGTCAGAGGTCTCATGTGGGCATTTGAGGACACCTCCCTAAAACTAGAAAAAAAGCAGCTATGCGTCTGCCCTGAAGGTCAAGATGGCGGCCGGTAGAGCAGCGGCTGCAGTATCTGCCACTGGCCCTAGGGGGCAGCAGGATGCTGAACTCAGGCAGCACTGGATGTATTTCCTTGTGTGTCATTTACAATCCCTGGGCATGACCGCAGTGACACCAAGGGAAAATTTAAGATCGTAAAAGAGGCACCAGAACACCTCAGAACCCATATCCCCACCCCATACCGGTCGAAGGGCCAACTTTAGAATAATGAGATTGAAGATTGTGCTCACAGATTTCAAAAATTGAATACCCTTCTTAAATGTTATTGCCATCAAATGAATCACTGAGAGTAGTCACTAAGCCTCCCAGACGGTTTATACTCGCACTGGTGTGAATGTATTGCTCTACATTCCCCGGTTCAATCACACCTACCATCCCTCCCTGCCTTCCAGAATCTTTCCACTCTGTCCCCTGGTACCCGTGCACTTCAGCAGCAAAACCCACCTCATCTTTACCTTCTCTGAACCTCCCCTCATTGATGATTCCGAGTGAAACCTCACTGACCCCTGAGTGGGGGAAAGCTCTTTTTGCTTCCGTGTTCTGTGTGCCCCCAGGATCTAGAGAGAACTAAGTACCCTCCTTCTCCCCCACCTCATTTCAATGGCACATTTAAACAATTTCTCTCTTTATCCTTTACAAACCCCACTTCTTCTAAAGCACTGGCAACCGGACATTCATACTCATCACCTCGCCTGTCATCTGCCAACATCCAGTTCCCCCCCAACACTTACCGGCTGCCTGGGTGCTTGGACCGTCTTCCCAACTACATCTTTCTCCATGGCTGGCATTGGTCTTGTTAATTCCTGTGGTTGTTTCTTCCATCCCCCACCTCAGCCACTCGCTCTCATGTTCCTACCCTCACACTTCCATCATCAGTGATGATCCCATCTCCACCATTGCCATTTCGAACATCCCTCTCTCTGACTTGTACCTCTTACCCTTCCACTCACCTGCTCTACTTCCCATTCCAGGTATCCTTTCTTTACCCAGTTTTATTGAGATATAACTGACATATAACATGGTATAAGTTCAAGGCGTACAACGTCATGACTTGATATACGTGTATAACACAAAACGGTCATGACCATAAGATTGGGGCACCTGGGTGGCTCAGGTGGCGGAGCGTCCAACTCTTGTTTGGCTCTGGTCACGATCTCACATTTACGGCATCAATCCATGCATCGGACTGTGCGCTGAGCGTGGGGCCTACTTCGGATGCCCCCTCTCCCTCTCTCTTTGCCCCTCCCCCTTCTCAAAATAAGTAAATAAACTTAAAAAAAAGATTAGTTAACAGTCATCACTTCTCCTAGTTACCATTTTTTTCCCCTTGTGATAAGAGCTTTTAAGATCTGTTCTCTTAGCAACTTTCAAATACACCACATGTAGTCATCGTATTATATCTTACATCCCCAGAACTCATTTATCTTCTATCTGGGATTTTGTACCTTTTGACCACCTTTACCTGATTCCTCACCCCCATTCCTCCAGTCTCTGGCAACCACAAATCTGATTTCTGTGTGTGTGCGTGTGTATGTGTTAGATTCCACATATAAGTAAGATCATATGGTATGTGTCTTTCTCTGACTTACTTCAGGTGGTGTAATACCTTCAAGGTCCTTCTGTGTTGTCCCAGATACAAATATTCCAGTTACTCTTAAACTTCATCAAGACTTCATTTCATGGAGCCAACCACTTTCGCAGACTCCTTTGTCCCTCTGCCTACCATGCCTTTTCTGTCCTCAGCCGTCATAGACTCCCATCATCCTGGTACAGGCTCCCCTAACTTTCCTGGCATAGCATCCATGTGACGAAACCCCATTCTAGTCAAACCCCACTGTCGTCTTATTCCACACCTGCCCCCTAAGCATCTGAAGATCGTGGAAGAAAAACCACAAAAGTTTTGGCTTGGTTTGCTTCATATTTTCAGCCACACCTACCAAATGGGCCCCTAACGTTGTGGAAACTCCACCTCCCCTACCCTGGGCAGGTTGCTCTCTTGCCCTGCCTGTGGTAATTGCATCATGTAGTTTTCTGTTCTCAAGCTTCCAGCATCCTTCTCCTCTCTCTGTTCCCAGTTAATGAGCACATGTCTTACTTCACTGCGATAGTGAAAGCAACCAGGAGAGAATCCTCTCATCTCCCCATCATCAAATCTAACAGCCTATCTTCATCCCTCCTGCATCCCACCCGCAGATTGTGCCTTCTCTACTGTCTCAGCAAATGAACCATCCCTGTTCCTACCTGAGGCCAATCCCTCCATGTGCATTCTGGATCCTGACTCTTACCACCTTCTAAGTGACTTTATTCCTTCTGAAATTCAATTATTCTTTCTCCCTCCTTCCTTCCCCCCACCTCCCACTCCCCCACCACCTCCTCCTTTCTCCCTCTCTCTCTCTTTCTCTTCCCTCCCCTCTTTGCTCTTGTCTCCCCTTACCCCATCTTCATTGATTCAGTAATTGCTTCATCATATGCATCTACGTACAAACATGCCAGATCATCCTTATCAAAAACAATAAACTATCCCTTCACTTTTACATCTCTTTCCATCTCCTACCCCCATTATTTTTTGCTCCTGTTCATAACAGCATTCATCAAAGTGGTTGTCTGTGCTTGTCACACTTTCTCACTCCTCATTCTCTCCTTGACCCATTTCTTATCAATTGAACAAATAAGTTCTTATCAAAGTCACCATGGAGCCACCTCTTGCGAAAGTCAGTTGTCACTGCTGGGTCCTCACATTGTATAACTTGACTTCCCTACTGCATTTGTCATGATTAATCACTCTAGTTGTTTGCATCCATCCATCCCTCCATCTATCCAACCATCCATCCCTCCATCTATCCAACCATCCATCCCTCCATCTATCCAACCATCCATCCATCCAACATGTATCTATTGAGTAGGCATAGTATGAGTGCAGGGATCTTTGTTTTATTCACTGCTAGATCACTAATACCCAGGACAGTGTATAGAACATAGCAGATCAACAAAAATTCTTAGCATGTCATATGGCATAGGTGATGTAGAGAAAACAGGGAAGAGGGGACAGAGAGTGCTGGGGGCAGGGGCCTGATTGCAGTCTGAAATAGGATGGTCTGGAGGACCTCTCTGGGGAGGCAGCATTGATGTGACACGTAGGAGCCACCCTGAACACAGAACTCATGTGGGCCTAGTGCATGGATCTTTGCATAAGTCATTTCATCTAGTCTCCACAAAAACCCTGAAGAAAGTGAGGTCTGTCATCCCTCCATTACAAATGAGGAAGCTGCAACCCAGAGAGATAAGAGAGTTGCCTAATGCCACACTCCCCAGAAACAGGTAAGCCAAAGCTTACACTAGGGCCCTGTGGCTCCGGCGTGTGTGATCTGGGCTTTCACACTGTGGTACCTGTTCATCTACTTTTCTGTCTCTCCCGGGCCAATGTGAGCTCCTTGTGTGCGGACTCAGTCTTGCTCACTGCTGAATCCCCAGTACCTTGGACAGCGCCTGG
This sequence comes from Prionailurus bengalensis, assembly GCF_016509475.1. Classification (NCBI taxonomy): domain Eukaryota; kingdom Metazoa; phylum Chordata; class Mammalia; order Carnivora; family Felidae; genus Prionailurus; species Prionailurus bengalensis. The sequence goes on from NC_057347.1 coordinate 5,797,431, forward strand.
TGCCTAGTAGGCGGCCAGTAACCAAGGTTTTAGGATATCTGTTTAGTAACCCTGGGCAGCTTCAGTGGACACGTCCCCTCCTCAGTAACAGCTCTCAGAGCCTGTGTCATCGTCTTGGAATTGAGACAGATCTTTGTCCTTTCAGGGTAAATTTCATTTGAGAGAAGAGCAAGTGAATTCGGTCAATGCGGTTTCCAACACGGGTGATCAAACTGACTAATTCTGTTTATAGGAAAAAATAAGGCTATGAAAACTGGCTTTTCTCCTGAGACTCCTTAACAGGCTCCAAAGATGGTTTCCAAAGAGAATCTGGAGCTAACTGGAACAATGAACTGCCTTGAGGGAGGCAGTTCTCAAGATTAAAGTTTATTTGGATGTATCTTTTCACATACATTTGTTTAAAAATATCAATGTCTCACGACTTCATCTTTGCACTGCCCTCCCCTCCCCTCCTCGGGCTCCTCACTCCCCTCTGCTGCCCCTACCAGCCAGATAGAGCAGAGGCATCCCCTCATGCCAGAAAATGGAATCAACAGTGAGAAACACAGACAACCTAAGAGTGACAAGATTTGTGGCCTCACATCACACCGCATGGTGCCCGGGGCAGAGGGGTTTGGATTCCCTCCGGGAGGTCCTGATACCTAGGGTGATCCCGAGGGTGGGAACAGGGCGAGGCAGAGCAGGACGGAGGCTATGGCACTCCCTGGGAACCCACAGGGCTGGCGGATGGAGCCAAGGTAAGGGCGTAGGTTCCTAGGTGCAATGAGGCTTATGCTCATTTTGATTCTATCATCCGGCTCTTGGTTCTCACCACGTGAGTTCTCACCATTTTCTCTGGTCTGGTTTTCCCTACACCTTCCCCAAGCTCTGCCGCTAACTCTTCCTGCTACTTCTGTGCTGAACCCAATCATGGAGCACCACATAGCAGGGACGGGCACAGGCTCTGGAGACAGAGTCAGACCCACATTCAAATCCCGGTTCTGCCACTAATTGGCTTCGGTATTTTTCAAGGGACACTGAACTTCCCCGAGCCTCAATTTGTCCTCCGGGAAGCGAGGATAGTAGGAATGCCTATGTCGTGCGCCTACGTTGTGGCAATGAATATACAGCGCTTTGCGCTCAACACAGAGTCCGTAGGTTTAGTCTTTTTCTTTGTGCTGTTATGTCCTTAACGGTACCATTTTGCTCTCCTACTGACTTTCTCTACCACCTCAGCAGATTCTTGTTGTGCCTTTCCTTAAAGCCTCACACCGGGTCTTTTCCCCTGTTTGTGGCACAACCTTAACGTTTTTCTTTGTTTATTGGCTCCCACATGGATTCTTTGTTCTGCCTCTTCTTTCTCTTAGCATCACTTAACAAAAAAGGAACTTTAGATGTACTTCTCTTGGGCCCCTTCCTTTGTGCATCCTGTCCATTCTCTAGGGCGTGAGTGTGCGTGTGGGTGTGCGCGTGCATGTGCCTGAGTGTGTGCGTGTGTCGGCTTCGGTGAGCCCGCTTCCTCCAGCTGTGCTGTGGTACATCTTTGGCTTTTGTCTTTAATCTCACAGAAATTCAGTAATGGGCTTAACTTAGACTCCGCTGGTTTGCTTGCCCAGGAGTCCTTCAGAATATTGATCCTCTTTTTTAAATTTTGTAATTGGAATGCAGAGTCCTTTGCCCTCGTCAGAGGTTGTTAATGAATCCCCAGCTGGAGTCTAATGCTGACAGTTGCAGACTCAACCATTCTTCTCCGGAAACTTCAGCACTACTGATGCATTTCCCATTTAGATATTGAATAGCAGGGACCATGCAAAGCTGAGGTCAGGCCTTCCAGCCTAGAGGGGGTGTTGGGCGGCCCAGAGAACCCAGGTGAACTTCTTCTCCAAATAGAGGGCCTGGATATGCTTCTCCTTTCATCATTGCAGCCAGGCGCCCTCTAATATAGTCACAAAGCGGGTGAGTCCTTGCACCTCACATCCCCCCAGATGTGATGCTGACTGGAAGGTATTTGTTGTGCTGTTTGAGTTTAACTAAAATTTATTAAATGCCTTCAATGTGCTAGCATTATAGAGGATACAAGACGAGTTATACATGCACATTCTTCCAGGGCCTGGAAACCAGGACTTAATAAGGGAGCCAGAGAAGTGAAAAGCCATCTGATACAAGGGAGAGTATAAGTGTCACAATTAAAGAATTCTAAAGGGGAAAAGCAAAATCGTAAAAGAACTAAGGATAGGTCAGTAAATAATTCCTAAGTTCTTAGGGGAATCAATTTTAACTATAAAACTCAGTGACTTGGGGCGCCTGGGTGGCGCAGTCGGTTAAGCGTCCGACTTCAGCCAGGTCACGATCTCGCGGTCCAGGAGTTCGAGCCCCGCGTCAGGCTCTGGGCTGATGGCTCGGAGCCTGGAGCCTGTTTCCCATTCTGTGTCTCCCTCTCTCTCTGCCCCTCCCCCGTTCATGCTCTGTCTGTCCCCCCCAAAAAATAAATAAACATTGAAAAAAGTTTAAAAAAAATTAAAAATAAATAAAAAATAAATAAATAAAACTCAGTGACTTATAATTTTAAGACCAGAAAGCTAGGATTTTCCACACATCAAAAAATACCTTAAGACCAAAAGGTAAAAGTGACAAATTGGAGGGATATTTCAGAACATACATACCTAAGGGGGTCTTACAAATCTAGAACACTTCAATTAAGAAGTGGGAACTTGGGGTACTTGGCTGGCTCAGTCGGAGGAGTGTGCAACACTTGATCTCAGGGTTGTGAGTTTGAGCCCCGTGTTGAGGGTAGAGATTAAACAAAAAGAAAAAAAGGGGGGGGGGAGCAATGGACATGAAGAGGAAATTTGTAAAAGAAAAAATATATAATGATAAGAAAGATGTTCAGTTCCCTAAATAATGAAGAAATAAAAATTAATATTTTCAACCACGCAACCGGCAAAGATTTAAAAATATGTATATAAGACCCCGTGTCCACAAGAATGGGGGCCAGACTCTCCTATCGGCTGATAGGTGGGCACTGTTGACGGACCTGCAGCCCTGCTAGGGTTTCCTTCTCAGTAGCAAACGCATCCCACAGGAGCCAGGAGGCAACGAATACCCAGAGACATTCAGGTTATCGATGCTGAGTATGACCCAGTCATCAGTATGTGCCAGAAATTTTGCAATAGTGAGAAAATCAAGCCACAGAAGGTTTAACGCCATATATGCTCATAGTTTGTTGACACGTCAAGCCCCAGAACTCTCCCCGTGCCCCAGCCTTTTTTCCAAATGGAGCTTAGCTACCCTTGGGCCTCCCCACCCCTGATTACCATTACTTAGTGTGAATATGGGATTTGTCACTGTAATATCGTGAACACAAGGTAGAGACACAGGCTTATAGCCTGTGCTGTTCAATCTCAGATGTCCACTCTGCTGTGTTTGGTCAGACTCCACCTGAGGTCTTGGTCTGTGTGCCCCTTCAGTTCCGAGGTCCCCAACACCTGTTGTCTCATCCTTAATTCACCCGTTTCTCACCGTGCCTTGGTCACCGTGTCACGTTTTCCCCAAACTTCTAACGTATTCTCATTCAACTCACGTGATCTAACATAGGCTCACCTTTTGAAATAAGAGATCCACATTTTGGTGTTTTTTGTTTTTTTTTTAATTTTTTTTTTCAAAGTTTATTTATTTTTGGGACAGAGAGAGACAGAGCATGAACGGGGGAGGGGCAGAGAGAGAGGGAAACACAGAATCGGAAGAAGGCTCCAGGCTCCGAGCCGTCAGCCCAGAGCCCGACGCGGGGCTCGAACTCCCGGACCGCGAGATCGTGACCTGAGCTGAAGTCGGACGCTTAACCGACTGCGCCACCCAGGCGCCCCGAGATCCACATTTTGATCCATCGGTTGTACCTAAGTCGACCGCAAATTGTTGCCCCCATTCTGGGGCGGGCAGTTTTTCACTACGCATCAAAGGTCGTGAAAATCGCCTCACTGTTTGACTTGGCAGTGTTACCTTTTTTTAAGCTTATTTATTTATTTTTGAAAAACAGAGAGAGTGAGCAGGAGAGGGGCAGAGAGAGAGAGAGAGGGAGAGAGAGAATTCCAAGCAGGCTCCACACTGTCAGCACAGTGCCTGATATGGGGCTCGAGCCCACAAAGGGTGAGATCACGACCTGAGCTAAAACCAAGAGTCGGACACTTAACTGACTGAGCCACCCAGGTGCCCCTTGGCAGCTTTACTTTTAGGAGCCCGTCCTGTGGGCATGACAAGAGGTAGAAACTAAACATAACTTAAATAGCATTATTTATGGCTGGAAAATGTTGGAAACAATCTAAATATCCAGTAGTAGTCTATTGCAGACAAGGAATTTATTCTATGCATTGGAATATTGTTCTACCATTAAAAACATGGCCTAGCGGGGTGCCTGGGTGGCTCAGTCTGTTAAACGTCCAACTCTTGGTTTCGGCTCAGGTCATGATCTGGCTGCACAAAGCCTGCTTGGGATTCTCTCTCTCTCCCTCTCTCTCTGCCCCTCCCCGACTTGTGCCGTCTCTGTTTCCCTCGAAATAAATAAACTTAAAAAAAAAAAAAAAGCACGGTTTAATGATGACTCAGCAGCATAGGGAAATAATCACAGAACATCACTAAATGGAAAAGTGGTCTCAAAACACTGTTTAGTGTATGACGTGAGCCCAGTTTTGAAAACAGGATGGATACATATATTGAACTTCCACAGGTCATGGGTGTAGATACGCATAAATATATACTTATAAACATACAGACCCTAGAAAAATGTCCAGAAGGGCATACAGTTAATGTCAATAGTGTTTATTGCTATCTAGTAAGTTGTAGCTTTTTTCTGGATTTTATGCATTTTTCACAATGAATAGTTATTGTTTTTAAGATGAGGAAAGCAAGGGGGGCAACCGGATGTCTCCATTGGTTATGCGTCCTACTCTTGGTTTCAGCTCAGGGCATGCCCTCCCCGTTCATGAGTTCGAGCCCCGCGTCGGGCTCTGGGCGGATGGTGCGGACCCTGCTTGAGATTCTCTCTCTCCTTCTCTCTCTGCCCCTCCCTTGCTTGTGTCCACGCTGTCACTCGCTCTCGCTCTCTCAAAAAATAAATAAATACGAAGACAAGGAAAGGAAGGGAATGGGAACTATTGTTATAAAGGGTGTAGGTCCCTTGCATAAGGTAAGTACACAGTGCTGAGGGGAACGGAGAATGTGGAAGAGGGTCTGTGGATGGCCTGGAGGAAGGAGAGCATTTGAGGAAGGCTTGTGAGGCAGGCAGAGGAGGGTCCTCTGCAGAACGTAGTCTGAGCCCAGGGCCTGGGAATGTTTCGCCATTGCTGGGTGGGAATATGGTTACTGAGAGAGGTGAGTGTTGCTGCAAGGGGAAGAATCCAGAAGCCAAGGAAGTGGGTGTCTTGTGCCCCAAGAATCTCCGAGCACTCATTACAAGAGCATCCATGCCTAGGGCTCCCTGTCATTCTGCTGACTTCAATTTTGCTCCTCCTTTTTAACATTTTTTTTATTTTGTAATGTCTATTTATTTTTTTTTAAAATTTTTTTTTTTTCAACATTTTTAATTTATTTTTGGGACAGAGAGAGACAGAGCATGAACGGGGGAGGGGCAGAGAGAGAGGGAGACACAGAATCGGAAACAGGCTCCAGGCTCTGAGCCATCAGCCCAGAGCCTGACGCGGGGCTCGAACTCCCGGACCGCGAGATCGTGACCTGGCTGAAGTCGGACGCTTAACCGACTGCGCCACCCAGGCGCCCCATTTTTTTTTTTTTTTTTTTTAAAATTTTTTTTTTTTTTTTTTTTTTGTAATGTCTATTTATTTTTGAGAGAGAGAGTACAAGCGGGGTGGGGACAGAGGGAGAGAGACACTGAATCCAAAGCAGACTCCAGGCTCTGAGCTGTCAGCACAGAGCCTGATGCGGGGCTTGAACCCACAACCCGTGAGATCATGACCTGAGCAGAAGTCGGACGCTGAACCGACTGAGCCGCGCAGGCACCCCGTTGCTCCTTCTTTCTTAAGAGGAGCAAACAATTCTGTTCCCACTTGTCCTCTAGCCTCCCCCGAATGTTTTTTCTTCTTTTCTCTTTTCCCTGCCCCCTCCTCCTGCCTGAAAGCACAAGCAGGTGAGGCCAAGTGCCATGGAGGTGTGGCAGTCAGGCCAGGCTGGGGAGGGGAGGGAGCGTGAGTTGGGGTCCCCTCCCATCCTGCCTGGCTGCCGTGAGCTCTTCCTCCACTGCCACCTGGTCACAGAGGCTTTGGCTTAAAGCAAAGCCGTTGACAACCTCCATCCATCCAGGCAAGAAGGTGAGACCTGATGCGGGGACCGTGTAACTCACGCTTCCTGCAGCTCCGCTCACAGTGTGCCTCCTAGGAAGGTTCCGGCGCGGTGCGTGCTCCTCGAGGGAGGGGTCTGATCAGAGCCGTGGACCTCTGCTCCTTCTCCGCAGCTGCCACATCAGCCGCATCCTGGAGTCCCCGCGGGGAAACGCTCTGCTGGTCGGCGTGGGTGGGAGCGGCAAGCAGTGTCTGACCAGGCTTGCGGCTTTCATCAGCTCCATGGACGTGTTCCAGATCACGCCGTGGAGAGGCTACCAGATCGCGGACTTCAAGGTGAGTGACAGCCCCCCTGCAGCCACCCACAGCTTCCTGTCCCCCTTCCTAGCTCTTGACGCGCCTCGCTTAGACCCTCCCCGTAAGGTTCTGGGCCATTTGCTTCTTCGGTTCAGGGCTAGGGACGTGAGGGGTTCTTTTCTCATTGGGCTCAGGTCTGCAGACCTCAGCTGCTTCAGCTCGGTCCCTGGAACCTCAGTTCTCACCGGAGCAGGGGCACATCTATGTGACGTTTAGTGCATGGCTCGCTAGCCCCTGTGGCAGGCTTCGAAGGAATTCCGACAGTCTGCCCAAGTTCTGTAAGACAGCCATATTTTAAAGGAAAGTTCCTGTAACCATCAGCTACCAGGAGCTTCAGTGACATTTCCTGGTCCCGACATTAAGCACTTAGCAGCCACATTGCAAGCTCTGGAAAGTGGGGAAAGGCATTTATCCAGCCTTCAGAGGTCACTGCCCAGCCCCCTCCCTTTTGTGCATGGTTACAGTAGAGGCGGGATTGGGAGTCCTGATGTAATTTCCACCAGGACGCTGCCCTTACTGTCCCTGGGAGAATTCCCGCCAGCGTGGGGCCAGACCTACCCACCTGCCTTCAGATCTCTCCGCCAGTGGCACCCACTGCTGACTCCGGAGCCACAGTTCAGCCTCTCCATGACTGGCTGGATCTGAGGTCATAGACCATGGTCATGTGAGACCAGTCTTCAGCGGTTCCCCCCAAAAAAGTAAATAAGTGCATATGAGAAACACACGTTCACGGAATGATCTAAGACAGCAGTTCTCTACCTCGACTACATCCTGGAATCCCCTTCAAATCATGCTGGTACCTGCACCCCACCCTCCAGAAATTTCCGCTTAACTAGTCCAGGGAATGGCGTGAGCGTCAGGACTTCTGAAAGCCTCCCTCAGATGGCTCCAGTGAGAGTTGAGAAGCCTTGTCTTAGCTAATTCCGTCAACGCACAAGGTTGAGAGCAGTCGATATTCAAGGAAGTTCACTAACTTTAAAGGGGGATTATATATAGGACACAAAGGTGCTCTGCTGTAAAGAAATGCACGAGGCTCTTAGAAAAGGAGCTTTGAGTGGGGCAAGGGAGAAGAGCAAGATCAGAGACTGGCACCGAGCTTTGCGAGAGGGATACAGAGTAGGAACCGAGATTGACTAAGCTGGAAAAATTCAGGGCTTGGCATCCTAGCCCAAAACTGTAGCCCAAAACCTGTAGTTTTGACTGGATGTAATTTCCTACAAGATGATTGTGTGTGTGTGTGTGTGTGTGTGTGTGTGTGTGTGTGTGGTCCCCAGTATATTTTATTCCAATGTAAGGCTTTTGCTGGAGCGAGTCATGAGGACACAAGACACTGCTGGCATAAGATGTATTCATCACCCAGGTCGGTATCCCCAAGCACATGACTCCTCTGTCAAGGCCAAGAGCAGTTGCTTGCCTCCTGGGGAAGGTCATTCACTTGCATGATATGAGTAACACAGGTGAACAGGAACCATCTCTGTCCCTTTGGAAAGCTGTTAGCTCTTTGCACAAAGCAGGAGCCCCAGAGGCCAGTGTAGGAGCCACAATGGTTGTAGAATTGAAGATCATCGCTATTTAATTTTATTTGTCCATCTCTATTGGGATTGAGGCAGGGAATGAGGCTTACTTTCCTTACTTTTCAGGACAAGATGGCACTCCTTCCTACTTTCCATTGCTGCTTCACTTTATCTCCCATTAAAGTAGATAAGGAAGTGGTCTCATTCCTAACGAGTGGCTTGGAGACCTCTTTCAGTAAGGCCGTCTTCCCAGAGATCTCTAATATTGATTGTTTCCACAGATGGACCTGGCCAGTTTGTGCCTGAAAGCTGGGGTGAAGGGTCTCAGCACGGTGTTTCTCATGACCGATGCCCAAGTGGCTGATGAGAAGTTCCTTGTGCTCATCAATGATCTCTTGGCATCTGGTAAGAAACCCTTTTCTCTTGAGTGTCTCTGCTAAGTTCCCCCTGGTGTCAGAGTCACCCCAAGGTGGCCCAAGGTCCGGAGAGCTAGGTCATAGAAATAAGGAAGAAACTAGAAGAGGACTGGTTCATTAAGGCCCTTAGAGCTAGTGCTGTGCCTGGTATCCTGGCTCCTTCCATTGCAAAACAGGCAATAATCTTGGGGCTTTTATTGGAACTAGATTTGATTATTGGAAAAAGAACATGTTAAGGGTCTGCCGATCTCCTGAGCCCAGCGGGAAGGTGCTATTCTCTTCCCGTATTCAAGAGAGAAACTAGATAGAATGTGTGCAGTATTTCAAGTAGGTTAGGCATTGGCCAGAAGAGGCACAGAATTTGCACATGCAAAACTTATGCAATAGGGCAAGATTCATTTGCCAATTTAATTGAGGATTCAGAACCTTAGGCAAAGTAGAAGCAACAATAGATGTAGGATATCCCTAAAATGGGGGCACCTGGGTGGCTCAGTCAGTTAAGTGTCAGACTCTTGGCTTCAGCCCTGGTCATGATCTCACAGTTTTGTGAGTTCGAGCCCCCATCAGGCTCTGTGCCAGCAGCATGCAGCCTGCTTGGGATTCTCTCCTTCTCTCTCTCTGCCCCGTCCCCACTCACACTGTCTCTGTCTCTCTCAAAAAAAATAAATTAACTTAAAAAAACAGAATTTCCCTTAAAAAAAGGGGGGGGGGATATCTCTAAGCTGGTTTCCTTGGTTTCCCAAAAACTTGACAGAGGCTGTCCACTGTCCTGTGACACCATCAGTGCAAGAGAGGACTTCAGTGGAAAGTTCGATTCTGATACTTTACTGTCCTTATTTACTCAGGAATTCAGGAATTATGTGAACCATTCTGGGTTAAAAAAAAATTATACACACACACATGCATGTATATAAACATAATGCAAGATATATATAAATGTATATACCCAAGAATGTAAGACAATATATTACTTAAATTATGCATTTACAGAAATTGGAGGTGTATATTTTTGCATTTATGTTAATTAAACATAGAATATGCTTTCCTGGCTCTTAAGCCAAATTCAGCATCTGCAAAACTACCTCTTCATCTGGGTTAAGAAAACAAAGTCAATGCACAGATGTTCCAGAACAAAATTACTGCCTCTAGCTTTTCAGCATTTCAGAAAGCCCATGTATCCACAGTCCAACCCCTGGCTCTCTGACTAAATACTCTTTAGTTTATGAAATCCAAGAACCACGATCACAGCATATTTCTCCATAGTCTATCCCATGTCTTATGTAATTTATTTCAAGGTGGTCTTCTGCTATGCAGTCCCTAGGAACTTCACTGCTTCAGGATCATTGTCCGCTTCAAATTTTGTATGCTTCTATCCCACGCCATTTTGCCGTCACCCCTGAAGAACCACTGGTCCCTGGTCCCCATCATGCTCTAGCAGACTCTATGAGCAACCTTTGGATTGTTTCTGATGAGGAACGGAGTCCCAGGTTCCTTACTGTGCCAGCTGTAAGCCTCACACAGATTTCTACCCTAAAGTTACCTTCATATGCAGGAGTTTGCCTTACTTATTCCTTTTCTCCTCCCATCTGCTCTCCCCATTCTTAGAGCCACCATCTTCTACGACAGTATTCCACCTACAACATTGCCTCACCTTTTATTATTTTACTAAATAACGAGAGTGTGTCCAGTGGCTCTCCCAACCTGCACCCTGAAGTCTAATTTCAAAGAAGGTGAAATTGTGCTTCCAAAAACTTCCAGCTCTGGAGATACCAGGCACGTTGCCAGCCTCACCCTGTACCGCAGTTGGCCCCATCCAGCCAGGTCACCTTCTCCTAAAATAATGTCTGAGACACAGAAATTCATATGCTTTTACCAGTTGAAATTTTGTTTCTCAATTAAGTATTTTTAATTTTTCATTTGGAAGGCAACTGTTTCTTTTCCAAGTTGAAATGAATTTCTGAAGCCCTGCCCAGTGAAAGCATAATGCAATCAGCTTGCTCTAAAGCCATGAAGTTTCAAGCTCACATTTCTCTTTTAAGGCTTCTGTACAAAAATAAGACTTACATACACGTGTTAAAAAGAGATGCAATTAAAAGTAATGCTTTTCTAATATTCCTCCCTTTCTTCTTAACCACTTTGACAGGGAGAACAAGAGGCTATCTCAGTTCTAATTTTCCCTGTCAACTAAATAATTGCTAGAAATTAATTGACTGTTAGTCCACAGAGGGCTTCGGGAATTCCTCAGAACCTCCCCATCCCCTTCATGTTTGAATTTTGTGGGGTTGTGCAATCACTCCACTCTTGGATAACACAGTGCAAACTATAACACTATGTCAGGCTACCTTGCCATGAACTCCTCCCTCCATAGTTATCCACAAGTCCTGTTAGTTTAGAGATATAAAGGTACAGTGGAACGTATTACACTGATTCAACCCTCCCCAAAAACACCTTTCTCAATGACCTACTAATCTCACGCCATAGGCTATCTGGTTTCTTCCCACATTTTTTTTTTTGAGAGAGAGAGCATGCATGAGCTGGAGAGAGAGGCAGAGATAGAGGGAGAGAGAGGATCTTGAGCGGGCTCCATGCTCAGCATGGAGCCCAATGCGGGGCTGAATCTACGACCGTGAGATCTTGACCTGAGCTAAAATCAAGAGTCAGACACTAACCAGCTGAGCCACCCAGGCGCCCCTCTTCCCACACTACTTTAGCTCATTGTTTGATCCCTTGATTTTCTGATGCCATTTCTAGAATCAAACCATAATAGTAATTCAGTTCTTGCATCCCACTCCTGACACCAACCGATCATTTCAGAACCTATCATTATCCCAGCTGGGTCTCAGTTGGGTTACAGATTGACAGGAAGAAATCCTACACACAAAGTTTAAAAATTAAATATAGTTCCTAGTTTAATTAGCAAAAGGTACATAATTGTATAAAAAAAAACCATGGTGGCCGTATATATCAGGAGCAAAGGAGGAGTACCTGTGAGTCATTTCCCTTGGCTGCCAGGGTCCTTCCTGGGCATCATGCAGCTGCTGGCATCATGAAACTACACATGAAACATTGATCCTTGCTGAATCTGGAAAGCCCAAATTTTGCTATGCCCTTACTGCCCTGTTATAATAATTCCTAAAGAGTAGACACTGGTCATCAAACCCAGGTACTTAAGAATTCTTACAAAATGTGTACCGTCTTGGTTCTTGGACAAAACTCAGAACCAGCAAGGCCTCATCCTAACCTAGAGGGGGGAAATAGAATCATTTCCTGGCTTTCTGGTATAACACATCTTCCTCCAACTTCCCTGTATTCCAGAAAGTGCATTTTATCGCAGTCCCAGCTAAGAGGACATAGTCTGCTCTGGGTGTGGTGTCTCTGCCTTTCTTAACTCTGCCAGGTTTCATACTTTATTTTACATTGGGATCTCGTGTTGGGATTTTCCTCCTTCTTTTCAAAAGGCCTAATTGTTCACTCCACATTTAAGATTTCTCTTCCCCGGTCCAGACTAGTTCACTTTCCATGTACTCATATTCAGAACTACTTATTAAGCTCACATGTTCCAGTCAGTAGGCACTGTGCCTAAATGTGAGCATCATACACTCTATGTGGCCTATTGAAATAGTTTATGAAATTGGGTCCCCCTTGTTATAAAGTACTGTGCCTCTCCATCTCTGAACCAGACTGTCCTTTTAAATTAGGGCCACATCTCCTGTTCATATATAGAACATGAAAAGATCACCTCGCCTTCCAGGATCTCAATGATTAGATCCAGGATTGGTATATTAATGGTCTCCACCCATCACATAAGAATCTGGAGTCTAGGGGCGCCTGGGTGGCGCAGTCGGTTAAGTGTCCGACTTCAGCCAGGTCACGATCTCACGGCCCGTGAGTTCGAGCCCCGCGTCAGGCTCTGGGCTGATGGCTCAGAGCCTGGAGCCTGTTTCCGATTCTGTGTCTCCCTCTCTCTCTGCCCCTCCCCCGTTCATGCTCTGTCTCTCTCTGTCCCAAAAATAAATAAATGTTGAAAAAAAAATTTTTTAAGAATCTGGAGTCTAGGGGCGCCTGGGTGGCTCAGTTGGTGAAGCATCTGACTTTAGTTCAGGTCATGATTTCATGGTTCATGAATCCACGCCCCACATTGGGCTCCATGCTGACAGGGCAGAACCTGCCTGGGATTCTCTCTCTCCCTTTCTCTCTGCTCCACCCCCCCCCCCCACATACACACTGTGTCACTCGCTCTCTCTCAAAATAAGTAAACTTAAAAGAATCTGGAGTCTGGAAATATTTGTAACAGACTTGGCATTAGATTATGCTTTTCCCAGAACTAGGTTTCCTGGTGGGCCATCTCTGCTTTACATATGCAGAGATCTGGCCCAATTTCCCAGGAAGGAGATGAGACAGACTGGGAGGCAAAGGAGGCTCCCTTGAGCATGCATCAGATATTCTGAGCGTACTTTGTGATCTCCGTGGCTTTATCTACAAGTTGTGTCCTCAAACCAGCACCTGGTTGGCTCTCCAGCTGCCAAGCAGAAATGCCAAAGGGTGATGCAAAAACACGCTTGAGTTGTCAGCCTTTCCTTTCCTTCACGTGGTGCTAAATTTCTATGCAAGTTGTTAAGACGATGTCCGCGCATTTGCCTACATTGCTGACTTCTCCCTCATGTCCTCTAAGAGATAATCAGCCACCACCAATTTTATCCCCGAACCATTTCTGAATCTAAATCTTCTCTATCATAGCTACCACCGGTCTTTTCATTGGTTGATTCAACACATACAGACACTTCTTAACTCATCCCCATATCCTAGGCAATACCCCCCCCATCCATCCTCCTCGCTGCTTCCAAAGGGTCTTTATAAAATAGAATTTCTTCATTGGTTTTTCTAACTGAATGCAGGAGAAGACCCAAGCCCCTTTTTCTACAGATTAAAAAAGAACAAAAAAAAAAGAAGAAGAAGAAGACCCTACCTTTGACCTACTCTGTGATCTACTTCCTAACTCCCTGAAATAATACACTGCACTGTTGTTCCCTGACATCATTACTCATCATATTCCTCTTGAACTCCATGCCCTCCTCCTCCTTTGTCTGGAGTCCCTTCTACCCACGTTATGAGACTTATCTTGAGTGTCCTCTCTCTCTAGGAAATCGTCACTGATCCATTATCATCCTTGGCAGTGAGAAATACCCTCCACGTCTCTGTAGCTTTCCATGGCTGCATACTCCACCACTGTGCTGAAACAGCATTGCAGATTCGTGAAAGGCAGAGCCTAGGTTGTCTCTTGTCAGTTAATGTTTTTGTTGTTAGGAAATAATGTAAGGATAGGAAAGGAAAAGGCTTAAGGACCTACTGTCCAGTTTAGGAAATAAAACAATACAAATATAATTCTAACCCTCTGTCGAGACTGTTACTTCCATCATTTATACTGTCAGCTATTAACCCATCTCTGGTCCCATAATTATTATTCAGCAGGTGTTTGTTGAACTAAGGTGCGTGATGTCACGAGAATGATGTGCTGTCTTAGGTATTAGATCTCACTGTTGCACACATGCTTTGAGATGGTTTTCAGGCATGCAGAGAGAGGTGCAGAGGGCTCCTGAGACAGCCACCACAGTCTCCTGCTTTTCCCCCCTTGAGACCAGAGAAAGTTTGGGGGAAAATGGTGGGCCTGGATGAGGCCAGGTCCCCTAAGCCAGTGCGACACTAACGCGTTCATGGAGGACCCAGTCCATAGCTTCATCCATTTTATCATCAAGCCCCAACTAACAGAACCATCTCAAACCATCAGGATCTCCTCCCCCAAAAGCAGTTTTCGCCTCTGAAGGTCCCACATGAGCACAGAGAAGAATGATGATTAGTCTGGGCTTCAAAGTATTAGGAGGCGTTAATGATGGCACAGAGCACTTGAAAGCAGAAATAGTGTTTCCCGAGTGTAGGTCTCAGGAGGGAACTTTTCAAATATTTAAATAGCCTCTGCCTCTGTTCGCATCACAAAATCCCCTCTGGCAGTTCGGTCCCTCGCTTGAAAGCATGACTACCTACATCACATAGTAACTGATGGGTATGATGCCGGGAGAAATTGGAGGAATAAACCTCAAGATGCAAACTTTGCTCCCAATTCAGAGGCTCAATTCCATCTGGTGACCTTCTTCTTAAGGAGCTCTTGGGACCTTGTGACAGATACTAGCATCTTAAGAGCATGGAGAAAGTCTCCAAATGGCCTGGTACTTTCAACAGCACAGCCCTAAGTGTATCCCATAAGCCAAGGTCAGCCAACTTTTTTTTCTATAAAGGATCAGAAAGTAAATATTTTCAGTTGTGCAGACCATACAGTCTGTCACAGCTACTCAGCTCTGTCATTGTACTGGGAAAAAATAGCCATAGACCATACCTAAATGAATGATTGCAGCCGTGGCCAATAAAACTTTATTTATGGACAATAAAATTTGAATGTCCTATAATTTTCATGAGTCATTAAGTATTACTATTTTATTTTTTTTTCAACCATTACAAATTGTAAGAACCACTCGTAGCTGGCAGGCCAAGTAAACAGGCAGCATGCCGGATTTAGCCTGTAGACCATAGTTTGGTTCCTCCCTATCGAGAATGTTCTACATAAAACACCAAAAGTAAGCCCTCCATAGTTCAAATAATAGAAGGGCGAAGAATGCAGGCTGTGTTGTTACACATGCTCTAAGACCAAAGGGAATGGAGTCCTCACTGGGGGGCTCTAACATGATAATGGGGAAGGGAATGCAGATTATCAGAGACACAAAGGAGAAAGGAATACAGACCACCGTAGGCAGTCGGCTCCTGAAGCTGGGGGAGTATGGCTCATGTCAATTCCATTTGACTATTGCTTTTTTTAAAACTTGGGGCACCTGGGTGGCTCAGTCGGTTAAGCAGCCAACTTCAGCTCAGGTCATGATCTCGTGGTTCATGAGTTCGAGCCCCATGTTGGGCTCTGACAGCTCGGAGCCTGGAGCCTGCTTTGGACTCTGTGTCTCCCTCTCTCTCTGCCCCTCCCCTGCTCATGCTCTGTCTCTGTCTCTCAAAAATAAATAAACATTTAAAACAATTAAAAAGAAAAAACAACACTTCCCTGAGCTCTTTAATTCCCAACACATGCTGAATATCATTGCATTTCCTTAGCAGTTTCCGTGGACCTCTGCTTTGATCAAGAGGTCCTTTTGACCCCTTGAGAAAGGGGTTATTCCATTCCTAAGACCTTGGTTTGGACAAGTTATAGCTCAGGGTGTTTTACATGCGTCGTACAGAATACCTTGATGGACGGAAGTTAAATTTGTCCAATTAAGGGAAGGAAGTAAACGATCAATTTCATGATAATCCATTTTTTTTTTCCATTTTGACCTTTTAAAACGATTAAGTCTAATTAGTATAAAATTCTTACTGAACTCCCGGCTGGGTTAATGTGGTCAGACTATGAAAGCCAGACATTTGTTGGCAGTTGGCAATGCGTTCCTTCAGCTGTGGTAGTGCACCGATGTGTAGCAACTTCACTGACAGACAAAGTCAGAATTCCCATCGCTCGGATTAACTAACGCGAAATTCATGAATGGTGAGATCATGACCTGAAGCCGAAGTTGGACCCTTAACCGGCTGAGCCGCCCAGGTGCCCCTCCTGCATTTTGTTTTAGGTTTTCCTGTTTTACTTTTCATATTTATGTCTTTAATCCACCTAAAATGTTTTCGTCTATAGTGTGCTAATTTTCATTTTTTATCTTAATACTGAATTACCTGACATCACTTGTTGATTAAGGCCATTTGCCAAACCACCCATCTTTGAGGACCTCATCCGAGCCCGCAAGGAGGTAACACGGGTAGGATGGCCCCCGTGGCTCCTTCCACGTCCAGCATTTCTATGATGCTCACAATTCTGTGTTGGTTATGGAGGAAGGAAGAAGCGTGTGGGTGTGGATTCCTGTGATTCCAGGTCCAGATGGCCTCAGTACCCGTCTAAAGCCTTGTTCTGGAAATGGGGAAGAGCTTTCCCAGGGCCCATGGAATATCCTGGCCATGAGCCACGCCCACTTCACATCATATCCAGTGTTTTCAAGATTTGAGCGATTCCAGTGCTTCCCTCCCCCACCCACTGTCCTCTCTCATTGAGAAGACCTGACTCTTCAGGATGAGACTCCCAACTTTCCTCATACCGCACAGCCTGTCCCCACGTCTCTGTGGGTTTCTCCTGTCCTCCAAGGTGACCATGCCTCCTCCCCAAGGCCAAATCCTCCATCTGAGCCAGGAGCCCACCCCCTGGCCCCTGATTCACAACTCTGCTCTGCCCGGCTGTCTCTCCCCAATTTCTGACTCTTCCTTCACAGTCTTTATGCTCTCACCACCCCCGTTGACTTTCTTCCCTTTATGTGTTTCTGTATTTCTTTACGAACTCTTCTGGATGTGCGGAAAGCAATAAAACTCCCGTGCGATCATGACGTTGCAGCATAGAAACTTGCAGTGGGCACGTACAAGAGTTTCTTTCCAATCGGTGCCCAAAATGTAGATTACTAAATTGTCTGGGATGGATATTTCAACTTTATAAAAAGTGCCACGCTGCTCTCCAGAGTAGTTGTGCAAATTTGCTCCCTGCCCAGTCACGCACGAATACCTGCTTCCTCCTAACCTCATGAGTGCTTGGTTGATCTCACACATTAGTTTTTGCCAATGGGCGTGAAATGAAATCTCATCGTTTTCTTTCCCTTTTTACTTGTGACCTTGAGCATCTTTTGGAGGGTTTATTGGCTGTTCCTCTCCTGTGAGTTGCCTATTTATACAGTTTGACCATTTGCTCTTGGCTTTCTTGTTTTTTTCTCACGGATTTCTAAGAGTTCCTTATATATTCTGGATACTAACACTTTGTTCATTATATGGGGTGTAAATCTCTTTTGAAGTCTGCATCTGACTTTTGTCATGCTGATTTAGTTTAAACGCTGTAAAACTTAACCGTTCTTTTTAATGCTCCAGACTGTTCAGAACTTTTGTTCTATTCAACATGATAAAAGTTATCTCCTGCATTTTATTATTTTTTTTAATTAATGTTTATTTATTTTTGAGAGAGAGAGAGAGAGCGCGTGAGTGCACAGTGGGGGAGGTGCAGACAGACAGGGAGACACAGAATCCGAAGTGGGCTCTGGGCTCTGAGCCATCAGCACAGAGCCCAATGCGGGGCTCAAACTCACGAACTGCGAGATCATGACCTGAGCCAAAGTTGGACGCTTAACCGACAGGGCCCCCGGGCGCCCCTCCTGCATTTTATTTTTAAATTTTTAGTGTTTTACTTTTCATATTTATGTCTTTAATCCACCTGAAATTTATTTGTATATAGTGTTCTAATTTTAATTTTTTACTCGTAATGCTGAATTACCTAACATCACTTATTGATTAATCCATCAATCAGTGACTGCACACTGATTTTTAATAGCAATTTCCTGTTTATAATTAGGTCTGTTTCTAGATGTTGCCTTCGGTGTTCTATATATTTGGCCCATACCAATTTTGCATTGTTTTAATTAACATAGGTTTGGGTTTTTTGGTTTGTTTGTTTGTTTTAACAGAGAAAGAGCACAAGGAAGGGGAGGGGTGGAGAGAGAATCTCAAGCTGAGTGTAGAGCCCGATGTGGGGCTCGATCCCATGACCCTGGGATCATAATCTGGGCCAAAATCAAGAGTCAGATGTTCAACCAGCTGAGCCACCCAGGCGCCCCAAATTAACTTCGTTTTATAAGGAGGCTTGATTTCTGGTAGGGAAAATCCTTCCCACTGGTTCTGCTTCAGAAATGTCATGGCTGTTCTTTATCCTTTACTCTTCCCTGGCCACTTCAGTCAGCAGAGCATGGGACTCTTGATCTCGGAGTTGTGAGTTTGAGCCCCACGTTGGGTGTAGAGATTGCTTAAAAAACAATAAAATCTTTTCTTAAAAAGATAAAAAAGAATAAAGGAACATTTTGGGGGGCTTGAGTATAGAGTTGCCATTTTATTTTCAATATTGATTTATATCCAGAAAGCTTGTTGTTAAATGTGCTTGTGAATCCTGATGGTTTACGTGTATATTCTCTTAGATATTCTACGTAGAAAATTAGATTTTGAACAATAATAATTTTATGATTGTCTTAACTCTTGTTTTACATTTTCCTTTTCTTGATTTTTTGCATGGTCTAGGACTTCCTATATACCATTGACTAGGAAACATAATAGCAATCATGCTTGTCTTGGTCCCGATTTGAAAGGGAATATTCTAGTATTTCACTCTTAGGTATAATGTTTGCAATGAGTCTGCAATAGACGTCTATGATAGAGTAAGAGAAATCGTATTTATTTCTAGTTTGTTACCAGTATTTTAGAAATGTTATGTGTCTTTGTAATGGTCATATTGTAATTATCTACTTTAATCTATTAACGTAGTGGATTATTTTCATAGATTTCTCTAATACCTAACCATCATTGCATTTCTAGGACAAACCCTACTTGGTCATCATACATGCATTTTTATGTATTTAGTTAGAATTTTTTAAAAGATTAATTCACCGTATGTTGTGTAAGACAGGATTTTATCGAACTTTCAGAACTTTGCCAGTCTTGCAAAATTAATATTGAGGCATTGTTTTAAACTACATTTCTATTACTATGAGTGGACTAAAGCATTTGTTCATATATTTAAGAAGTATTTGTATTTCCTGTACTGTGAGCTCTCTTCTGTATCCACGTCCTACAGTTGAATTATTGGTTTTTTCCTTTATTTGTGGAGACTTTATTTACATATTTATGTATAATATTATTATATGTAACATTATAATATTTACATATTAAGGGGATTAACTGTTTAACTATAATCAGAGTTAAACACATATTTTCTTTTTAAAACTTGAGGAATGAGAACATTTAAGTTCCAGCTCTTAGCAAATTTCAGTTATATAGTACAGTGTTATCAAATATAACCACTATGTTATACATTTGATCCTAAAGCCTCATTCATCTTATAACTGAAAGTTTGTACCCTTCTACCAGGCTCTCCATATTTCCTCCACCCCCCAGCTCCTGGCAACCACTTTCTACTCTATTTCTAGGAGTTTGACTGGGTTTTTTTGTTTGTTTGTTTTAGATTCTACACGTAAGTGGCATCATGCAATAATTTTCTTTTTCTGTGGCTTATTAGCATAATGCCCTCCAGGTTCATCATGTTATTGCAAATGACAGGATTTCCTTTTTTTTTTAAGCCTGGACAATATTCCTATATATGTCACATTTGTTTGATCCATTCATCCACTGATGCATACCTAGGTTGTTTCCAGATCTTGGCTACTGTGAATAATGCTGCAGTGAACAGAGGAGTATGGATATTTCGGAGATCTGGTTTTTTTTTCTTTTGAACATATATCCAGAAGTGGGATTCCTGGATCCCACGGTACTTATTCTATTTTTAATTTCTTTAGGAGCTTCCATACTGTTTTCCATAGTGGCTGTACCAGTTTACATTCCCAACAGTGCACAGGGGCTCCCTTTCCTCCACATCCTCATCAGCACTTATTATCTCTTGTCTTTTTGATAATAGGCATCCTAACAGGTGGGAGGGGGTATCTCATTGTGATCTTCATTTGCATTTCCCTGATAACTAATTGTGTTGAGCACCTTTTCATGAACCTGCTGGCCATTTGTCTGTCTTCTTTAAGAAACCTATTTTCATTGGTTCTTTGGTTTTGCTTTTATTATACTTTGCCTATGTTTTCACCATGTTGTTTTGTTTCTATTTTTTATACCAAACTTACACTTTTACATAAAATATATCAACTTAAATATATCAAATTTATCTTTCTTTTAAAACATGCTGATTTTGAGTTACAATGAGGAAGTCCTTCCCCACTCAGAGGTCATATAATATTGCCCTCATTTCTTCTGCCATTTTTATGGTTTTCTTTTCTATGGTGAAGTCATTGACCCATTTGGAATTTATCCTAGCATACAGTGGAATATAAGGATCCAACCATAGTTTGTTTGTTTGTTTGTTTGTTTGTTTGTTTGTTTGTTTCAGATTCCAGTTTTCCTAATACTGTGTATTGAATGTTCATTTTTTCCCCATTGATTTTAAGATGTCATACTTACCATAAGCTAAGTTCCCTGAAGCCATTCCCGCTCTCTCCCTTTCTGCTCTAATAGAAAGGGATAGTTCATTTTTCATCAATATATGGATTTGTCTGTATGTTACCCCCCCTTTCACTTGTGGTCTTATAAGTATTTTACATCTCTTTTATTCTTCCTACCAAATCTTAAGCTCCTTGGGAACAAACTTTTTATTAACAATAATTAGTAAATAAATTCCTTAAGTAAAAGACATAGACAGTTAAAAGCCCTCATGCCACGAACTCCTGGCCCAGGACAAAAGGGTGCCATGTAGCTTGTTCCATTCTTTCAAGTATCATCTCTCTGCCCTGGGTTTGGAGTAGATACAGTGTCTGTTTAATTTCACCAGCAGGAATGGTGGGGCATGGCCACAAAAATCACGGGCCTTGTGTCCCCAAGTTGGATAGCCTCTCATGTCCAATTGCATTGTGCAGAGAGATGCGAAAGCTGCCCTTCTGTGTCCCATTTCTCCCAGGAGAGATCCCAGACCTCTACTCCGATGACGAAGTTGAAAACATCATAAACAACGTGAGGAATGAAGTCAAGAGTCAAGGTCTGGTAGACAACAGAGGGAACTGCTGGAAATTCTTTATAGATCGGGTCCGACGACAACTGAAGGTATAAAAGGATTTACTGCGCCGGGTAGGCAGACCACAGATGGTTCGCGAGAACTTCTACTGATAATTTGGACATAGCTGTCCTTCTTGATTGTACTGGGAGTGGGCAGTGTGGGTGGAGCGACTTTCTCAGCCTGAGCAATTTTGCAAGGCTGCCCTTCTCATCTGATTCAAGGGCAGTAGCCTCCCTCTTGCCTCATGCAGTCCCAGCTTTCTTAATTTCTTGGTGAGAAGCCTGGGTGGTATTGACAGATTTTTTTTTTTTTTTTACTCCATTGGATGTGTTTCCCAACTTTCCGGGAAATAAAGAACCTAAAGCCATAGCTATCTCCCTGTGAGAACTTCTGATACCTTCTTGGTTCTCCCCACCCTTATGACTTCTCAGGTGACTCTCTGTTTCTCCCCTGTGGGGAACAAGCTGAGGGTCCGCAGCAGGAAGTTTCCAGCCATTGTGAACTGCACAGCCATCGACTGGTTCCACGAGTGGCCTCGGCAGGCATTGGAGTCTGTCAGCCTCCGCTTCCTGCAGAACACAGAAGGCATTGAGGTAAGAGGGCAAAGGAGACACTCGTCAAGATCCTCTCCACCTCGGGTACAAGGAATTCCATGTCCAGAGTTTCAGGATTCAAGTTCAAGCTTGGATAGAGTCGTCGGAGCAAAACCTTCCATGTAGCGAGGCAGTGAGCAGGGTGGGCCACCACCGCCCGTCTTCACGTCCAGACAGTAACTCTGATTTCCTGCTCTTCACCTTCAGCCCACCGTCAAGCAGTCGATTAGCAAGTTCATGGCCTTTGTCCACACAAGTGTCAACCAGATGTCCCAGGCTTATCTGAGCAACGAGCAACGCTACAACTACACAACCCCTAAGTCATTCCTGGAGTTCATCAGACTCTACCAGAGCTTGCTGCGCAGACATGGAAAAGAGCTCAGGTCCAAAACGGAGCGTCTCGAGAACGGACTGCTGAAGCTTCACAGCACCTCTGCCCAGGTGGGTAGCGTTCTTTCATGGCTTGTGCATGCGGGGCACTGAGAGGGAGCGGGAGCACCCCATTCCGGGGAACTGGAGAGATCACAGTCCAGGCCTGAAAATCACTTATGGTTCCCCAGAGGCGTCAGAGTCACCAGAAACCATTCCAGAAGTTAAGGCTGAGCTCTCCCTGCAGAAGGGCACGCTGTCCACTTCAGGTCTGGTCTGCTGCCACCTTCTGATGATGGAATCCTCTGGAGCACCTCTTCTCTCTTGCTTGCTACCCCTCTCCTCCTCTTCCGCCACCTTCCTTTCTTCTCCAGTCCACTTCCCCTCCATCTCCAAAACCAAAAAGACATGGTTGCCGAACTGTACCGATTCTCTGTGGTTTCTTTGTGTCTTACTCTGTCATCTGTCAAAGCACCATTGGGACCTAATTTCTTAAATCCTGTCTCATTTCTTGCATTTCCTCGTGTGTCCCTAAGTGGTTGGCCATCGAAAGAAGGCCCCTGTTGTCCTGTCCTGGTAAGATTTTTCTACTTCCTCTTCCAAAGGGAACGAGTTTGTTTCAATTACGTGTTCCTACGGATACCTAAGCCTTTCACTTATTGTCATTGTTTCAGAGCTTTGCCTTTGGACTAACTATTCAACTTGCTTCTTCTGAGTTGTCCTCTCTCCCCGCTTCTGTTTCTTGAACGGGAGATGTAATAGATCTAGAGGATTTCAGTGCAGTTAGTGGGGTGCAGTGAGCCCTTGCAATCTGTTCACAGAGAATGTCTTCTGCTCAGAAAAAGCTGTCTTCTGTTATCTGATGTCGTTCATCTGGCCTGGCCTCTCCTCCAGGAGCAATGATTTGCCGGATGGCTTCTCTGTGTCCCGCATCTATTATGTTCTCACTCACTGATCTCATTCTTTCGGCTTTTTTATTCCCTCTGTGTTCTAAGAGAGCCTTTCACATTGATCCCGGACAATTCTAGTTTCGTACTGTGGAATACTGCTTCTGCTTCTTACGCTTACAGGGAAGGGTTTAATTATGCTACTACATTTTTAATATCCTAACAGCCCTTCCCCATCTCATCCTTTTCCCTGTCCAATGCATCCTATTGCTTTTTTATTTCAGCCTGTTTTCCTGCAACGGTGTCACAGAAACCATCCTACCAAGGATGGTGGGCCGCTTTCTCCAGGTTTTCCCTAGATCTGGTAGTACGTCATTTGCAGAACTGTGTTCTTCTTAGCCTCCTACATGGTTTTCCCATCCTTGTCCTATATTTCTAGAAAGACCCTTTTATCTTTTTCTTTCTGTGCCTTCAGGCATGGCGAGCTCGGTCCAAACTCAATGTTTGTCCACCGATGACACGTGCCAGTTGTCCATGATGCTTCTTGGTTTCCATTTATGCCATGACCACACCCCTTCCCAGAGCTACGGTGCAGGGCAGGTCGAGGGACACAGACCCAAGCAAAGGCCTAGCAGTTTACCCGGCATATGTACTGTGGTTGTGGAAATGTCACATCTTCTCTCCCAACACTTTCTAGTGTTTCCAGTACCCTCAATCTCTGAACTTCTAGAACTCAGCATAAGATAGAATCCCGGAATGCAGATTCTTAACATCTGTCACTTCTTCCTCTCCCTGTCTCCTCCCCCACCCCTGCCGTATGGTGCCCTCTGAATGCTGTCATCTTAGCAGCCCCTGTTCTCCCTCCCCTCCCTGTCCTCTGGAAATTCCAACCGTCCCAGGAGAAGACTGATTGTACCTTCGGCGAACCCAGTTGTACCTGCGTGTGGAGAATGGAGAATTCTTTTCAGTCCTGGCATCAATTTCCATTTCTTCTCCTTCAAAGTTCTCTACTTCGACGAGTGATACTTTCATCTACCCAGTTCCCTAGAAAGCGGGGAGTTACCTTCGATTCCTCCCCTTCCCTCATTACCCGTTTAAGAATTAACAACTTCTGTACATTTCCTAAACGTGTCTCAAGTGTACCCTCCTGTTGTATCCCCGTTTTCTATGTCTTGATTCAGACACTTCTTACCTAGGTCATTTCAATACATGGAACTCTGCAGTGTCTCCCTGGTGCCGAACCTGCGTCACCTGCAACCTCTCGCATCACCCATGAGGCCAAAATCCTTGGGGTCATCCTTGACCCTTCTCAATTCTCTCTCACACACACACACCCAGTGCCCAAGCATCAGAAAACCGCCATTGGCCCTAACTTCAGACGAGCCTCGAATCCCCCCACTGTGCACCTCCCACGCTGCTACTCCCCTGACCCAGGCCACTGATCCTACCCGGGGAACCACAGTACCTTTCCAACTCACTTGTCTGCTTCTCCTTCTGTTCCTCTTGGGTCCGTCATCATCGGAGCACCCAGAGGGATCCGTTCAAAACAGGAATCAGAGCACGTTACTTTTCTGCTCAAAACCCTGAGATGGCCCCCATTTCCCTCGCTAAAGTGGCGCCCCAGTCTGCTCTCCCACCCTGCCCTGCAAACTGTCAGACCTCATCTTCCGCTGCCCCATGCCCGCGACATTCCTCTCCGGCCGTGCCGCCACCTTGCTCTTCCCTCAGGCACGCCAGACCTTTGCACTGGCTGTTTCCTCTCCCTGCGTGTTCTCCCTTCTCTCACCCCCACGACTCACTCCCTCATCTCGACGTCTTTGTTCACATGTCACCTTCTCAGTGAATCCCATTCTGATGGCCCCATTTTAAACTGCAACCCCACCCCATTCCCAGGTCCCTTACGGGGCTCGACTTCACCTCTTTCCCGTACTGGTTGTGTTTACTTTTTGCTGTCGATCCCCAACTGTCAGACGACCTCGGCATGGACAGGGATCCTTATCTGTTCTGTTTGCTGATGTGTCCCACATGCCTAAAATGCTACCTGGACAGAGGGGGCATGTGTGAAATGTTGAATGAATGAATGGCATTTTGTGTAGCCTCTCCCAACATTCTGGACCCCCCGTCCAAGAGAAATAGCCTGCAAGTCATAAATGCAAATTTCAGTTTCCTATTAACTGCATCAAAAGAAATAAAAGGAAACTAGTGGCTTTCATTCTAACATTAGATCTTAAATTTACCTAATTTTATCATATATTTTAAGAATACATTTTATTTAACCCAATACATCCATGATATTATCATTTTAACAGGTAAGCAATGTATGAAGAAGTTATTGGTGAAATATTTTTTTTCCTACGAGGCTGCAAAGACTAGTGTGTGTGCGGTTATAATTACAGCACGTCTCAGATGGGACAAGCCACATTTCAGGTGCTCATTCGCCAAACTAGACAGCATAGCTCTGGACCAGCCCCTGTCCGGCTATCAGACTGATCTTCGCTCGAAACATTGAGTTTTCTCTAACGTGGACCCTAATGTTTTAGACATTACATTTCAGACTCTCTGAACTTTTCTAGAACTTTCAAACTATACCCTTGCCTCTTTCGCCATCCTTTCTTCCTCCCTTCGAGCCCATTGTACCCTGGCATTCAGCAATACTGACTGGTTGGAGTCGCCCCAAATCTCCACAGCTAGTTCACATCTCTGTGTCTTTATGTGTGCCCCTGACTTGCCTGCTTGTGACTGTCAAGACGTAAACGGTTTGCTCCCTCCACTCGCAGAAGCCCCTTCTAAGTTCTGAGAAGATTTTCATTCCATTCTCTGTGGTTCCATCCCGGCCTTATGTTTCTTCTCTCGTATATGTCCTGCCACACTGTCACGGCGGCATGATACCCAAGGGCAGACACCAGGATTCATTGGCACGTAGTAGGTGTTCTCTAAGTGTGTGGATAAACGGGTAGATGACAGATGGCTAGGCAACCAAGCAAATGAGTCACCTACAAGCTTAGAGTGGGGATGGAGGGTGGGTCCCCCAATACTGTGTACATGGTGTATATTTCATACTTATGGATGGTTATGAGGATAATTCTTCTTGTAAAAATGCTATCTTGGCTTCTGATGTAAAGCCTTCATCTGAAATTGTTCCTTTGTAGAAAAAAGCCTTAAGCATATCCCCATAATCTTGGTACAAGGGTAATGACTTGAATTATATTGTATAAGTATCCTACTACCCACTTATGACAGATTTTGGTATTCATAATCCAGCGGGAGTGGGCTACATGAATCTCACCACTCTGGCTCAGATGGACTCCAGATTTGTTTAATAACGATCACAATATTAGGAGCAGCAATGATAATAATGACAAGAATTAATAATTATATGGTCATCTAAAGTTTATAAACTTCAGACACAGTTTCACGCTTAGACTCACCTGGTCAGAAACACCACTTTATTTTTCTGTACCGAGATTTGCTTAGCTCCAGATCCGTCTTTTTCATTTAAGAGTAGGAAATTCTCGGGGGGTCTGATGGCTCAGTTGGTTAAAACGTCCGACTTCAGCTCAGGTCACGATCTCGTGGTTCCTGAGTTCGAGCCCCACATCAGGCTCTGTGCTGACAGCTCGGAGCCTGCTTCAGACTCTCTGTCTCCCTCTCTCTCTGCCCTTCCCCCACGCTCGCCCGCTCTCTCCTGCTTTCTCGCAAAAATGAATAAACATTAAAAAAGTTATTGTGTTTAAGAATAGGAAGCTCTTAATCTTACTTTTCTGGTCGACTTGGTCACTTCAGGTTAAAAAAGTCTCTGGAGAGCAGTCAGTTCAGAGTGTAGTTCCACCTTGGGGCTGTTTCCGTGTGAAGGGTCTTTTGCCCCTTTGCATCTCGCTGCTGGTGGTTTCAGGAGGCAGCTGGTGAAGCTTCATGTGTGGTCTTCCAGCTCTCACTGGCTCTGCTGAGGGTGGCTGGTTCCGCTGGGTCTTTGGGTGGCATCTTCTGTCTTTGCTGCTGCCTCATGTGAGGGTGGCGTTACTTCTGTTCCTTCTCTTAGCACCATCAGAACCCTCACCCCTGACCTGGGTCTCACGCCATCTCCTGGCATCTTCGGGACACACTGGCACCCTCACTTCTATACCTAGCTCAAGTGTCCTCGTGAGGGAGAAGGGCTGTTGGACTGAAGAAATGTTCATAAGAGGCCTACAGTTCGTTACCAGTTCCCTCCATGTAAGATTTACTCCCCAAGTCTGTGCGTCTGGAGACTCTTAAATTCAATCTTTCTCGGGCTTCCAAAGAATCTCAGGCCACCGAATTTACCTGAAGTTGACAGTTCAGTAATTTACCATGATGTAGGCATCAGGACTCTTTTGGTGCAAGTGAAAAAAAAAAAAATGAATTCAAATTCACTTAGCAAAAAAAGAGGAAAAAAGAAGAAAAGGAAAAGACAGGAGGGGAAGGGGGGGGGGAGGAATGAGATTACATGATATATTTATCAGATCCTTTTGATGGCAACTGACCAAAATCCGGCTGAAGTTGGTCTAGGCAAAACAACAACAAAAAATAAAACAAGCTGTCTCATATAAGTGAAAATTCAGAGATAGAGCTTAATTTTGACAGGGCTGGAGCCAGATTCTCACTAAATGTCCCTGTCCAGGCAGGCAACCCCATGGCCCCACCAACCTCAGACTTCTATTCTGCCTGCTTTGCAACTTCACCATAAGGAGGAGTTCATCTTTCCCAGGATTTTATAGCAAGTTCCTGGGGTAAATGGTCAGTAGCTCTGATTGGCCTCTTCATATCATTGGTTTGCCCATACGTGAACCATTCTCTGTGACTTCGACACTCTCCTTGGCCAAGTGAGGATCAAAGGACCACCTTTGGAGTCAGCCCCACCCAAACCACGAGGACTAGGGAAGGGAATAATCCCCAAGGGAAATTCAAACTGTATTTCCAATATAGGGATGAGAAGTTTTATTAGGTAGACAAATATAACAGATGTCTACTGCAGATGGGAAACCACTACGTCTAAGAAGAGAAGCCTACGTCTGAGAAGTGAAGTGTGAATTCATGGGAGAACGTGGTGGGTGAACAGAAGGACCCGGGGGGTAAGAAGGCAAAGACCTCTGGGCCTCTAACGCTCTGCACACTAGGGATTGCTGTTGATGATCCCGGGTTCTCTCTCTTCCTTCTGTGGCTCTGAGGAGAAGGTCCCAGGAAGCTTGGCCTTCCTCTTTGGCATCATGTTCCTGGTCCTTGGAGAGAGGACGGTCTCTCACCACCAGCCTCTTGGCACTCCACTCAGTTGACATTCCCCTCCCACTTATATTCATGGAGGTGGCAAGACTGAAGAGAGGGTCTCTTCCTTGTTTTTGTCCCTCTCCCCCTTGACCCTCCTATCTGGGGGCGGGGGTGGGTGTCTAAAGAGGAAGAGATCCAAGGAAGGGGCTCGAATGCTTTGAATAAAGGCGAAGAGAAGAGGAAATTTTAACTTGACCTCTTTCAACTTCCTGTTCTGACCTACTGCGACTTCCTGTTCTAACCTACGTAAACTTCCTGTTCTGTTGCCAAAGAGCCATGAAACGAGCCTGACTTACGCCCTCTCTTCAGCTTTGTGTGGAGCGGCCTAGTTCTGACTGGCGGGACCCTTGTGTCATTTCTTGTCACAGCTCGAGAGCTACAAAGCTCCCATCCACAGTGCTGGTGTTTGCTTACCTTGGGCCTGAGGTCGTACACCCTATCTGTAAGCCACAAAACAAACAGACAAACAACAACAACAGAATTAAAAAAAAAAAAAAACCCACTCCAATTTTCTCAAATCTCCCCAGATTTAAAAAGGAACAAAAAGTTACTGGTGTGCTTGCTGACTGCAGTGATTATGTGGTTCAATCATTTTGATTTACAATTGCATCTTTGTCCTTGTAGAAATAACTCCCTGCAGCTGAACCATGGGATTTAGAAATGGATTAACCTTCCAGCACGGGAATATAAGACTTGTTCTCGGGAGCAGGCCTTCATTTGAGGTTAACAAAAAGTCTCCAGTTTCCATGAATACACAAAATTAAAGAGCATTCTTTCTTCCCCCCCCCCCCACCCCCCGCTTTCCTTTTCTTTTCTTTTGATCTGCCATGAAAAGGGAATTATCAGCAGCATCTAAGCCTCTGTTTTATTTTTCCCCTTATGCATTTTGTATCATAAAGCATTTGAATCTGTTTGACGTATTCCAGGAGCTCTGAAGTAATCTTGGGTTGTTGCATGAAATAGACTGCAGAAAAATGAGAGGCGGGAGGGCATTTTGCGATGTAAAGTTTATGGGCCCTGTTGCAAATACAAATGGCTTTTTTTTTTTTTACTTCCCAGAAATAAACAGATCTGAGTCTTCTTTCTGCAGATGAAAGGGCCATAAAACCAGGCCATTGGGTCTCAAACCTAGGTGGGCACCAGATTCACCCAGAGGGCCTGTTAAAACACAGATCGCCAGGCCCACCTCCAGAATTTCTGACTCAGTAGGTCTGGAGTGGGCCTGTGAGTTTACATTTCTGGCAAGTACCCAGGGGATGCTGTTGTCGGTGGTGGTCCAGGGAACCACACTCCGAGAACCACCACACTCTCCGGAACAGACTGTACATAGAAAACCATGCCTCCTTCTCCAGGGGGTCAGAGAAATGAACGGTCTCCTCCGTGGGGAGCTTCTTCACTTCCTCCAAACGCATATGAATTCAGAGGCCCGATGGGGAGAGCCCATTGGGTTCTGGTCTGGGCCACTGGGTCCGCGTCAACCTGGTCATCTGTTCCTGAAAGGACTGCGGAACTAGACTAAGACCAAACCAATGAGACCAAATGAACGCTCTCTACGCAGAGCTGGCTCCAGCGGGCACCTGGTTTTGGGCAGAGATTCAAAGGCAGCCCGCGGGGTGGGAGGGCTTCTTGGTGGGCAGAAAGGAAAGGTGTCAGATGTGTCCCGATGGAGGCTGGTGGCCTGCGGAGCTGGAGGGGGGCTCCCTAGAAGTGGGCATCCTGTGTGATCAGTTGGGGGAGCGTGTTTGACTTTCTCTGGCTGCTCCTAAGTGGGAAGCAGGGGCAAAAATTAAGGAAGTCGTCCGTTGTTAACCAAGTGCTGGCCATCCGGGACCGATTGCTGCAGAGGCTGCTGTCTGTTTGTCTCCCTGGATTGTGACGTATTCGGGAGTCTGGCTTCCTGAGCTGGTTATTGTAGATAATGGGTTGGTCTCCTGGTCGCCAGGAGATTGCAATTGTGGGCCAGCGTTCTACTTTGATACGCGGCCCGGCCGCTGTCTGTTCGTACATTCAGTCTTTCAGGATGCACGGGACGTACTCGCTTTTTGTAACTTGCTAAATTCTCGGTGTACTTCACGGTGGCCAGTTCCAATTAGACAACGACTGCTTTTTTTTTTTTTTTAATTTTTTTTTTCAACGTTTATTTATTTTTTGGGACAGAGAGAGACAGAGCATGAACGGGGGAGGGGCAGAGAGAGAGGGAGACACAGAATCGGAAACAGGCTCCAGGCTCCGAGCCATCAGCCCAGAGCCTGACGCGGGGCTCGAACTCACGGACCGCGAGATCGTGACCTGGCTGAAGTCGGACGCTTAACCGACTGCGCCACCCAGGCGCCCCGACAACGACTGCTTTTTACAACAGGCCCGCTCTGCACCAAGTAGTATACGAGGCAGGAGGAGTTTTATGAGACGCAGGCACCAATAGCCGTGGGAAGCAGCCTAAGTCACGTGGGCACGAGGGAGAATCTTGCTTAGAATCTTCCATCCGCCACATTTACCATAGAGGGAGGAAGAAGAGAGAGTCCAGTGCCCCTTTCCGCCCACGGGGTCAGGGCGCTTGGTCCCAGGTGAGAGCTCAGCTTAGGCGCCTTCGCTTCAGGAGTTGGCCGTTTTCCTCTATAGGGTCAGACCCCCAGGGCCGTGTCCCAACTCCCTCTGCTCCCAGTAAGCCCAGCGCTTCTCTGCCGCAGGTAGATGATCTGAAAGCCAAGCTGGCCACCCAGGAAGTGGAGGTGAGACACAAGAATGAGGACGCAGACAAGCTGATCCGGGTGGTGGGCATAGAGACGGACAAGGTGAGCAGAGAGAAAGCCATCGCGGACGAGGAGGAGCGGAAGGTGGCCCTCATCATGCAGGAAGTAAAGCAGAAACAGAAGGACTGTGAGGACGACCTGGCCAAAGCGGAGCCGGCGCTCACAGCAGCCCAGGCAGCCCTCAACACCCTCAACAAGGTAGGACGATCATCCGTCCCGTCTGCTCGCCCCTCGCGGGGCCAGGGGGAGGCCCCTCCGACCCAAAGACAGCGCGGTACCCTGGTGTCCCAAAGAGGTACAAGAGCAAAGCTGGAAGGCTCAGGGTGGGATCCAGCTGTCACGGGTTTATTCATTACGCCACCATTTATTGAAACCGCCGGTGTGCCAGGCTCCGCAGACGACCAATGAAATCCCAGAGGCGTGAGTCTTAGAACCAATCAGAACAGGAGATGCCAGCTAGTCCCTCCCCGCCCCCCAACTCCACAGATGACAAAGCCAGGGCCCCGAGAGGAGCACCCACTTGTCCAGCGTCACAAGCCTCATTAGAGCCAGACTGGAGCTCACACCCTCAGGATCCAAGTGCAGAGATCGTCCAGCTAAGTAGCCCGTGGTCGTCTTACCCATTTCGTACCACGGGCCGCACGAGCCTCAGGAGGCCCTATGGAGATGTTTAGGACAGGAGACGAAAACCCATGTTGGCTCCAAAATGGGGAGGGGGGGAGCCCTACAAAATCAAAATTCACAAATATTCCACCGTTCACGGCACCTGTGTATCAATCAAAGTCAAGCCCTATCCATAACCATTTGGTAGGACAGGCATGACTTTTGAGACGTATTCACAAGGTGCTTTTGATTGGATTCCCGTGAAATGTATCCCAGGTATGTGTGCGTTGGACAGGTGAGAATTAGCTCCTTCTTCCTTTTATCGCCTTTTTGCGATTACGCTTCTTTCCCGCTCGGATAACCGTGGCTGAGGGGCCAAGGGGAGAAAGGGAGAAAAGGGGGCGGACAGACTCAGGTCATGAGGAGCAGGTGGCAGAGAAGGACCGAAAAGCTGACCCTCTCTCTGTTGGATGGAGACCCTCCCCCAGTCATTGGGACCTCTCCCCTGCAGGGTGCTTTCTCCTCCTCTCCCGAGTTTGGCAATTCACATGCCCTTCCACGTGGGCCACTTGGCCAAGGTCTGAGACATCCTGTCCCATCCGTGCTGTGCAGGCAGCTCACCTCAGCTCCACGGGGGACACCTGTGCCTCCTTTCCTCAAATGCACTAAGAATGTCACCCACCCATGCAACACACTCTCCCTCATTCCGTGGTTGGGCGGGGGTGGGGGTAGGAGGGCTAGCCAGCTGTTCTCACACATTCTAGATTTCTGGGGTATGCATTAGACCCCAATCCACTATGTCATGCGGACTACACCCCACGCCCTCCTTTAAAGGCAGAGTGGGTGGGACTCACCAGCAGGTCTCACGGAAAATTCTCTCTCAGTCCCCAACTTGCTGACTCTGACACCCTCAGTGCAGGTGAGGCATTTGACGCAAAGCGCTGGCCTTCTGGAACCTCCATCTCACGCCTCACTTTGGAAGGTAGCATCCAGTGGTTTAGGGCCTCATCAAATCCAAAGCTAAACTAGGAACGCTGTAGAAGCCTGTGACATATAGCTACGTATACATTGGAAGTTGAGTTACGAGGGCATTCTAGTATATCTAAGGATGGGGGGGGGGGCTGGATCCCCTAAAGGTTAAGGCAGCTAGGGCCAAAAATTTTGCCCAGTTCCCTCTTCTGCGATGCCAGTTACTAGCCTTCGTCTTGTCCCTCTGACCCCTCACACTGGTCCTGCTGTGTCTCAGACACTCCCAGCACAATCCCACCCCAGGACCTTTGAACGAGCAACCACCTCTATGTGCAGTGCTCTTCCTATACAAACCCCCATGCCTCCCTCTTTCAGGCCATAAACAGGCCTCTACCTACATCAGGAGAGAACTCAAGGTTCTCCTTAGGAACTTGGGTACCATCGGGTGGAGTAGGAGTTGGCCCTATTACGCCACCACATCTCAGCCTGAACCTTATAGCACAGCCAAGCCAGGCTGCCCCTCAGAGCGTCATCCACTGGCCGGCCTCCCGGCCTTTGATTAGCCTAGATCCCTCCCCACCACCATTGTTTAGGGCTCCCTCTCCTATTGCTTCCTCCCGTCTAAATCCTACCCGTATTCTAAAATCAGACTTAACATTCTGGATCAATCTCGCCCTTTTCTGATTTCCCGAGCACGAAACACGAGACCACTTTTAACATGAGCCGCGTCCAAATACTGGGTTTGGCTCTGGGTGTGATTTTCTCTTTGCTTGGCCCCTGTTTCCTCATCTGAGCAATGGAGGCGACAGTGACGCAGTCCCCATGAGGTTGTCATCAGGACGAAATGAGATCATGCCTGAAACGTAGCAACCAGATGGGAGCCGCCCAGTCGATGCTGGCTCTTGTCGATGTCACCATCACCCGCATCATCACTTCTGTTTCCGCAAAACTGGAAACAAAGTGAACGCCCGTAAATACTTCCGGGTTAATTAGTTGGCCGGTTAGTGAGCGGATTGGTCGTTGGTGGAAATAAACATATAGCGGTGGACCTCGTGGAAGCGATGAGATACGGTACGGGAAATAGCGGTGGATTTGAAAGTCTCAACACTTCCGCCACAAAGGACATGAAACTCATTTTTAATGAGTGCCTCCTGTGTGCCAGGCAAGATGATAGGTGCTTTCCTCCAGCCGGCTGCAGAGCCTGGCACACATCGCTGAGGTTCTTGTCTCCTCGTTTTCTCTTCTCTGTTACATAGAAAGGGGCCGGTGCGAATCTGTGAGCGCCTTATGTCACACTGCCCTAACCAGTCAGCAAATTCTGTCAATTCTGCCTTCAAATATATCCTGAATTCAAATGCTTCCTGTCCTCTCTGCCGCTACCCCTCTGGTCCAAGCCACTGTCCCCTATTACCTGGACCGTTGCAGTAGCCTGTCAGTTGGCCTCCCTGCTTGCACCCTTGCCCCAGTTCTGTCTTTGCCCATTACAGCCACCTGAATAATCTTTTTTAAAACAGCAGTTTGACCACATCATCCCTCTGTTCAGAATCTTCCATTGGCTTCCCATCATATTCAGAATAAAACCCAAAGTGGCCCGGGAGACCTTACAATTTTGCCCAGTTCCCTCTTCTGCGATGCCAGTTACTAGCCTTCGTCTTGTCCCTCTGACCCCCCACACTGGTCCTGCTGTGTCTCAGACACTCCCAGCACAATCCCACCCCAGGACCTTTGAACAAGCAACCACCTCTATGTGCAGTGCTCTTCCTATACAAACCCCCATGCCTCCCTCTTTCAGGTATTTGCCCAAAAGTTACCTTCGCAGGAAACAAACAATAAAAGCGCTCATTAATTTCAGAAAAAAAAAATTCAGCATATACAAGATACATAATATAACCCAAGGTGAACAGTATTTATGATCATAATCGTGTCACAATCTCACTGAACATTAACCGAACGAAAAAAGTTGATAGAACCGTAATAAGTAGGAGCAAAAGGGAGGGCAGTATAATAGCTAAAATATTCCCACTCCGAGGAGGAAGCCACTTGCTAACTTCTAAAATGAAAAAAAACAAAACATGTTCCATATCAATAAGGAGCAAAATCTGGAAGAAACGAGGGAAGAAATTGCCAGCCATGGCTTCTGGAGAGCTGGGGTCAGAGATAACCGGAGCCAAAATCAAGAGCCAGGCATTTAACGGGCCGAGCCACCCAGGCGCGGGAGACAACATTTTTTTTTTTTAATTGAGGTATAATTGACATAGAAGGATCTTCGTTTCTGGTGCACAACATCATAATTCAGTGTTTGCATGTATTGCAGAATGGTCACCACAGTAAATCCAGTGAACGTCCATCACCACGCGTAGGTTTGTGTGTGTGTGTGACGAGACCTTTCGTGATTTCCTCTCTTTTCAAATACATGGCACAGTATCGTCACTACAGTCTCCGTGCTGTAAATGACATCCCCAGGACTTATTTCCCTTATAACTGGAAGTTGTACCTTTTGACCCCCTTTGTCGATCTCGCCTCCCCGCCCCCCGCCTGGTGGAATCGAATGAATAGATCAGCCTGTACGCCGTGTGATGGAGGCATTATTGCTTCGTGAACCCCAGGATCCCTGGGGTGCCCTCAAACCCTCTGCGTTCCCAGGACTCCCGGTATTTAATGACCACCTCCCTGTCTTCTCCTCTTTTTCAA
The DNA here is from genome assembly GCF_016509475.1 of Prionailurus bengalensis. Lineage (NCBI taxonomy): Eukaryota > Metazoa > Chordata > Mammalia > Carnivora > Felidae > Prionailurus > Prionailurus bengalensis. The sequence continues at coordinate 5,832,832 of NC_057347.1, forward strand.
AGTTAACATTAAATCTTTAGTTAATACATAAAGAACACCTGTAAGTCAGAGCCCGGTGTTAAGTCTCTGCTTTGGCAGTTTTATTTCACTTTTATCGCTAAACTGAAATAAATCCAGTGTAACTTTTCCTTCCCCAGTTGAGGAATGGTTTTGCTTTGCAATTTCATGGTCTTTCCGCCCCCCTCCCCCTTACAAAGTCACTTAGAATTTTCCGTGTGTTTCCTATACGTTTTTTACAGTGAACTTATTTCCTGTATTCTATAAATAACCTATAGTGTCTTTTCCATTATTAAAAATTGTCCAAATAGCGTAGAATATATAGGGTAGAATATAACGTCACCTTCTTTTTCACCCCAACCCTGCTTCTTTCCCAAGAGAACTCCTGTAATAATCTGGCATATCCATTCCAGCCATCTTTCTATGCATTTATATTTGTACAAATGCACATGTAAAAGATGTCGTTTTTTTTTTTAATTTTTAATGTTTGTTTATTTTTTGAGAGACGGAGACAGAGCACGAGCAGGGGAGGGGCAGAGAGAGAGGGAGACACAGAATCTGAAGCAGGCTGCAGGCTCCGAGCTGTCAGCACAGAGCCTGATGCAGGGCTCAAACCCATGAACCGCGAGATCATGACCTGAGCCGAAGATGTTTAACTGACTGAGCCACCCAGGTGCCCTAAAATATGTCATATGTTAAATATAAACGGATAACACTAACTTGCTTTGCCTCATGAAGTAAGACCACTTCATGCCGGTACATACATTGAAACTTGAATTCTTCATAGGATCCCATGCTCTAATTATACCCCCCCCCCTTTTTTTTTTTTTTAGCTATTTTTCCATTGTTGAGTGTTTAATTTTGTGTTTTTTTTCCTATGCAAATATCCCCATGCATAAATATTTATTGCATATGCAACTATTTCTCTGGGCCAAGAAGACGATAGTTTGATACAACAACTTGGCAGGATTAAATAATGCCTCTTCCACCCCAAAGATACTCACATCCTGATCTCTGGAACCTGTGAATCTTGCCTCATATGGCAAGTGTGACTTTTTATAGGCATGATTGAGTCAAGGGTCTTGAGGTGGGGAGGGTATCCAGGCGGACCCCAAGTGCAATGTGATGGCAGAAGGTAGGGGAAAAGCAGATGTGATATGGGGACACGAGCCAAGGGATGAGGCCAACCTTCTAGAAGCCGGAAGAGGCACACGACAGAGTCTCCCCTGCAGCCTCCAGAGGGAACCGGCCCTACCATCCCCTGCCAACACCTTGACCTGAGGATTTCTCACCCCCACAGCTGTGAGCTAAGACCTCCATTGCGTGTTGCGTTGCGTAAAGTCTCTAACTTTGCGTTAATTGGTTGCAGAAGCGATAGGAAGCGGATGCCAAGAATATGCTCTTTTTTTGTGTATAAATAATGACCAGTAACTGTCTAAAATGGTTGTTCTTGCCTCTATTTGTGAATACTGCGTTTCCTACATCCTTGCCAATCTTAGACATTTCCAATCACTTTCACTTTTCTTCATAAGAGAGCAAACATTTTATTTTTCATTTTTTTTTAAATTTTTTTTTCAACGTTTATTTATGTTTGGGACAGAGAGAGACAGAGCATGAACGGGCGAGGGGCAGAGAGAGAGGGAGACACAGAATCGGAAACAGGCTCCAGGCTCTGAGCCATCAGCCCAGAGCCCGACGCGGGGCTTGAACTCCCGGACCGCGAGATCGTGACCTGGCTGAAGTCGGACGCTTAACCGACTGCGCCACCCAGGCGCCCCTATTTTTCATTTTTTAAAAAACTATAGATGTTTTCATTCTGATGAGACTTGGACATCTTTTCAAATATTTAGATTTCTTCTTTTGTTCATTACTTGTTTCAACTGTGGTTGTTGTTGTTCATTTTCTTGTAAGAGAGCTTCCCTTTTTATTTCTAAAATTACAGGTTTTTTAAAATGTTTTATGTATTTATTTTTGAGAGAGAGAGTGTGTGCAAGCAGGGAAGGGGCAGAGAGAGAAAGAGAGACAGAGACAGAGAGAGAGAGACAGAGAATCTGAAGCAGGCTCCAGGCTCTGAGCTGTCATCACGGAGCCAGACGTGGGGCTCGAACTCAGGAACTGTGAGATCGTGAGCCGAGCCGAGATCAAGAGTTGGATGCTTAATTGGCTGAGCCACCCAGGCTCCCCTACAGGTTTTTATATATATATATTTACTACTAATCCCTTGATATAGCGAGAACAGCAGCCTGATGGCAGGAGGGGGGGTGGAGAAAGCCAGAGCGCACCGCGCCTGATGTTTGCTGCTTAAAACCTTGCCTGCCTTCTGAGAAATGTTTCTTTCCACCCTGTGTTCCTTTTAGTGGACCCCTCTCTTCCTGCTTGGCTGTAGGAGCCCTGCCTAACTAAACAAGATCATTCCCCAGGACATTTTGAGAGGAAAAAGTCCCTTTCCCTTCTGGTTGCGATGTGATGGCTGTGACCTTGAAGCTGCTGACAGCCATTCATCCCCTGAGGGTGTTCGACCCACATGTTGATGAACGCCTACTGGGTTCCGGTTTCTGTTCCAGACACCGGAGCTACAATGATGAGGTTCTGGGGTGATGGTGGGGTGGTCCAGAGCCGATGGCCAAGAAAAAACTCTTGAAAAAGATGTCTTTGGTGCAAAAAAGTGATTTTATTAAAGCCCGGGGACAGGACCCGTGGGCAGGAAGAGCTTCCCTGGGGTTGTGGGGAGAGACTGGTTACATACCCTCAGGTTGGGAGGGGGGCAGGGAAAGCATAAGTCTCTAAGGAATTTTGGAAGCAAGGTTTCCAGGACCTTGAGGGGCTAGCTGTTGCTAAGGAAACACCATTTATTACCATCTAATAAAACCCCAGTCATGAGACCCTTCAGATGCATATCGGGGCCATAAGCTTAGAGTACGATTGCCAGCATATATCTTGGGGCAGCTGAGATAAAGGAAATTGACTTGCAGAATCCTCGAGGTTGGGATAATATTAAGCTAAGGTTCTCTCTTTGCCCCCAGCAAAGTGTCGTCATCGAGGCAGCTGAGCTCCTGGAGGACGGTCACTCTGTCCGTTTCAAGGACTTGTCAGTGGGCGGTAGGCAATAAGGGAATTGAATTTTTCATTTGCCTTAGTTTCCCACGTCGCCACGGCCAGCACTTAAGCCCCGTTCCTTTGTTCTCGGGTAGGCAGGCGTGTCCCAGGAATATCACACAGATCCCGCCTGGAGGGAGGGGGTGCTGTTAGCCTGTCCTCTGCCCTCCGCTTGCCCCACGCTCCCTCATTAGTTAACAAGACAGATGGGGTCCCTCTTCTCTGGAAGGAGAGGGATACGGAGATCCAATAAGGAAAAAGGGGTGATCGTGTCTGATTGCCCCGAGTTCTCTGCAGCTCATCAAGGAGCCCATAAGAAATCATGAGCAGCAGAAGCCGACGGGAGAGTCTTTGTGAGTGGGCAGTGTCTGAACTGAGATCCTTCTGGATGAGAAGGGACGAGCCAGGCAAATAGCTTAGGAAGAAGTGTTCCGGGCAGGGCTCCTGAGGGAAGGATGAGCTTGGCCATCAGGGCACTAGAAGGAGGTGACTGGAGGCGGAGCTTAGTGACAGATGGAGGTGACAAGGCAAGTGGAGGGCAGCGAGGTAGGTCGCACGCCTTGCGACACGAAGAAACTGGTTTCTGCTATGCAAAACAGAAGCGTGCATGGGGAGAAGTAGAAACCAGAAGGTCCTCGGGGCGCCTGGGTGGCGCAGTCGGTTGAGCGTCCGACTTCAGCCAGGTCACGATCTCACGGTCCGTGAGTTCGAGCCCCGCGTCGGGCTCTGGGCTGATGGCTCAGAGCCTGGAGCCTGTTTCCGATTCTGTGTCTCCCTCTCTCTCTGCCCCTCCCCCGTTCATGCTCTGTCTCTCTCTGTCCCAATAATAAATAAACGTTGGGAAAAAAAAAATTAAAAAAAAAAAAACGACTGGAAAGGGGCGCTGGTCGGTTGAGCATCCGACTTCAGCTCAGGTCACGATCTCACGGTCCGGGAGTTCGAGCCCCACGTCGGGCTCTGTGCCGACAGCTCAGAGCCTGGAACCTGCTTCCAATTCTGTGTCTCCCTCTCTCTCTCTGCCCCTCCCCCATTCATGCTCTCTTTCAAAAATGAATAAATGTTAAAAATAAAATTAAAAAAAAGAGATTGGAAGGAATTACAGTAAAAAACCTTGGTCTGTGAACAAGCATAATCCGTTCCAGAAACATGCTTGTGATCCAAAGCACTCATACATCAAAGTGAATTTCAAGAACCATTGGCTCAGGTGTGATCATGTGACTTTCGGCATCCCATACTACTCCGAGCGCAAGACATCGCTCCTTTATCAAGTTAAACTGTATTAGAAATGTTCGCTCGTCTCACGGAACACTCAGAACAAGTTACTCACAATCTAAGGTTTTATTGTACATGGAAATATTACCAGCGATATATCTGGGTGATAGAAAGTCAACTTCATCTGCCATGCATTTTTGTATTTTCTTAATTCAGTACGTTGACCGTGCTGAACTTACAGAATTTTTACGTTTGCAGGGTTCTGCTTCTGATTATATTTTCTGACTCTGGCCCCTTTCCCCCCAGCAGAGGTCACCAGGGCAGGAGTGCCAGCACGACACTCACACAGGTGCTGTCCTTCATCCCTGCCCCTGACAGGTTCTCAAGACCAAATGTGAAAACAGCTGCAAAAGCTGGGGCGCCTGGGTGGCTCAGCCGACTGAGTGTCTGACTTCGGCTCAGGTCATGATCTCGCGGTTCGTGGGTTCGAGCCCTGCGTCGGGCTCACGGCTGACAGCTCGGAGCCTGGAGCCTGCTTCCGATTCTGTGTCTCCTTCTCTCTCTGCCCTTCTGCTCATGCTCTGTCTTTCTCTCAAAAATAAATGTTAAAAAACAATTTTTTTTAAAGAAAATAATTGCAAAAGCAAATGGAGCATCTTCCCAGAGGCTTCCATGAGGAAGGTGCTAGAAATAATCCCCCTTCGTTTGTAGATTCCCAGGCCCAAGAGCACCCCCAAATTAATTTGGCACAGGGGACCTAATCTTCACAATCAAGATTTTTTTTCCCCCACTTACAAAATCAGCTCCCACAACGAGCGCTTGTGAGGTCACAGGCTTCCCACCGATGGTCACGCAGACCTTAAGTCAACGTCACCTGCGTTCATGACAGTTTCACGTACAGATTAGCAGGTCTGTCTGCTCCCAATTTGCAGATGGAAACACGGAGGCCTGGAGAGCTGAAGTGACAGCTTGGGAAAGCCAACCCTTTCGGACCACATCTTCCCAGGGCAAGTGACAGTTGGGGCCGAGGACAAACCCACGTGTGGGCAGAGGCAGTGACGGCTCAGGCTGTGCCGAATTATTCGGCCCGAATTATTTCTTGGCAGAAAATGTCACTTTGCTATCAGGACGGTCAAGTGCAGTAGAATGAGCTGATGGAAGAAAGGAGTTTAATTAAAGGGAAAAAAAATTGGTTGGGTTAACAGTGCCGTTCTTTTTTCCATCCAGGATGGAAATTAATTTATAATAACCTTATCTTTTATTCATGGCGGGCTGCCCGTTTCAGGGTGCGTTGGCATCCCTCTCTTTTTCCGTTGAATGTGAAATAATCGTGCGTCTCTAATGGGCCGCGAGTCTGTTAAAGAGCCGAACACACAGAGCTGAGCCTCAGCTCGCCGTTCGGGAAGTCTGGAGCCCCCGGAGACCGGCTTTGGTTCCTTTTTGATGAGTCATGACATTTCAAATTCAGAGGGCTCGGCAGGCTTCAAAGCAGCCTGTTCAGATTGATCGCTCGGGAGCCCCGCTCCCATTAGCGGCCCAGGACGTAGAAAGCCCATTGGTTGCTCGCCCCTCACGACCTCCTCCTCTCTCCTTAGACCAACCTGACGGAGCTGAAGTCCTTTGGTACCCCGCCACTGGCAGTCAGCAATGTCACGGCCGCGGTGATGACCCTCATCGCCCCCGGGGGCAGGGTCCCCAAGGACCGGAGCTGGAAGGCCGCGAAGGTCAGCATGGCCAAAGTGGACAGTTTCCTGGACTCCCTCGTCAACTTCGACAAAGAGAACATTCACGAGAACTGCCTCAAGGCCATCAGGCCGTATCTGCAGGACCCAGAGTTCAACCCCGAGTTCGTGGCCACCAAGTCTCACGCGGCTGCGGGCCTCTGCTCCTGGGTGATCAACATCGTGAAGTTCTACGAGGTGTTCTGCGACGTCGAGCCCAAGCGCCAGGCGTTGAGCAGAGTCACCTCGGACCTCACCGCCGCCCAGGAGAAGCTGGCAGCCATAAAAGCCAAAATCACTGTAAGTGAGGCCAGAGTGCCCCCAACCCTTCTGGGCAGGCTCCCCCACTTCCCAGCACCGGTGCATCCCGAATTTTTTGTTGTTGTTGGATGTTTGTTTCTTTTTGACAGAGAGCGCAGGGGAGGGACAGAGGGAGAGGGAGACACAGAATCTGAAGCAGGCTCCACGCTGTCAGCCGTGAGCCCGGCGCGGGGCTCGAACTCACGGACCACGAGATCATGACCTGAGTCGAAGTCGGACGCTTAACGGACTGAGCCGCCCAGGCGCCCCCTGAGTGTTCTGATTTTTAGAGAGAGGCAGGAAAACCAAAGTGCGATGCAAAAGCTCCTGATTTCTCAGTAGAGGCGAATTTTTTTCTTTCTCAGATACCGTATAGTCCACACGAGACAAATCCACCAGACCGTTGGTTTTGGGTCACCTGCACCATTCTCTGGAAGCTTTTAAAAGCAGATAGTGTAATGTCATTTGGGCGGGTGGTCCCTTGACCATAAATATGAAACTGTGAGGGTTGTTAGCTTTTATTAACCTCTTGTGGATGTCTTGATTGCATCCGCCACTCTCAGGATTGGGGGATGGGGTAATCTTGGATTGACACCTGTTTGAGAGAGATTCCCCTTGAACTTCACCTTTGCCCTTAAAACGGAAACCACCAAAGCGAAGGTAGAAATCGGAGTCCCACAGGATGGCAGAGCCGTTGACCATCCAGTCCAGGCTGTGCCCTTTACGGATGTGTGACCTTTAGAAAGGCCTTCAAAATGCCCAAACTTAATGAGTGCCTGGGTGACTCAGTTGGTTAAGCGTCCAAGTCTTGGTTTCGGCTCAGGTCATGATCTCAGCGTTCGTGGGTTCAAGCCCCACGTTGGGCTCTGCATTGACAGCCTGGAGCCTGCTTGGGATTCCCTCTCTCTCTCTCTCTGTCTCTCTCTCTCTCTCTCTGTCCCTCCCCTGCTTGTGCGCACTCTCTCAAAATAATTTAAAAAAATTAAGTGCCCAAACTTAAGTTTCCTGAAGTAAAATGGACATAGTAACATCCCGCTTGACGAGATCACAGTGAGGACCAAAGGACAGCGTGCGCGCAGAGCCCGTGGGACCACCCCCTGGGGCTCAGGCCGCCGCGCTGCCCTGGTCACGACAACTATCGGTGCGCCACCTCTCCTGTCCTTCCTCCTCCTTCCACCCCCTGTGTTCGCTCACAGGCGTGCCCAGGTGCTGGGGATCAGCCATTCCCATGATCAAGTTCAATCCAAAACACTTCCTGGGTCCTTCACGTCTCCACGTGCATTCCAGGCACGTAAGATTCTTACAGCAAGTGCGTCACGATGATAAGAAAGGGTTTTACAGATCATGAGATGCAAGGTGGCAGACTAGATCAAATTCTACGGCTCAGGGCACCAGTTCAAAGATCCTTGCGGCCAGTCTCTCTCTAAAGGTGCTTTAAAGCAAAGCAGCTAATCTCTGTATGTTTGCCTTATGACTCCACGCGTTGCGGGCCCGTCTACTCAAAGCAGGTGATAATCACCACAACGATGCCCTTCTTCAAAGAACACAAGGGGCGCCTGGGTGGCGCAGTCGGTTAAGTGTCCGACTTCAGCCAGGTCACGATCTCGCGGTCCGTGAGTTTGAGCCCCGCGTCGGGCTCTGGGCTGATGGCTCGGAGCCTGGAGCCTGTTTCCGATTCTGTGTCTCCCTCTCTCTCTGCCCCTCCCCCGTTCATTCTCTGTCTCTCTCTGTCCCAAAAATAAAATAAACGTTGAAAAAAAATTTTTTTCAAAGAACACAATGTGCGTTAAAACCCTAACGTCCGCAGGACTGATGGTTAAGGGGGAAAGCGTCCTGACGGTTTTCATACTCTGCAGAATCTCCCAGAAAAGTGTTAAGAACTGCATTTTGAAGGATTCTTTACTCAAGTTATTTTAACTAAAGGAACATTTGGTGCAGAGGGAATGTTTGCAAAATGTTTATACCTATTCAGTAGCCAACATTCGCATGATGGGCCCACTCAACGTGTGAAAGCAATGAGCAGATCTTTCAAATACTTGGCTACCTTAGGAAGGCACCGCTCTTCTGCCAAAGTGTTTTTTGGGGGAAAAAATGTTTTTTTGCTTTTAACAACCTTCTCCCCATCCTTTGCTTATCCACACTCCTGTCAGCGTCCCAAGAGTTTGAAAACTCCCCCACTAATGACAGAGGTGAGGGGCTGACATCCACCCCGAATGTGAAGGGCCACCCCGGGCAAGGAAATTCTTCCTATGTGCCATGGTGGCCATAGGCAGACTTCTCCAGTCCCCAAGCCTTATTTTTAGGATTTTAGGATAATTCCAAGTAAAGAATGTTCTATCCAAGATACAGTATAAAAACATTTTTTCCAAACAGATTATAAAATACATAAAAACACAAATAGTTGTAGTTATACCTGGGGGGTATATTTTTTAAGTTTTTTTTTATGTTTATTTGTTTTTGAGAAAGAGAGCGTGAGCAGGGGAGTGCCAGGGAGGGAGGGAGACACAGGGTCCAAAGATCCAAAGCAGGCTCCAGACTCTAAGCTGTCAGAGCAGATCCCGACGCGGGGCTCGAACTCACAAACCACGAGATCGTGACCTGAGCCGAAGTCAGATGCTTAACCGACTGAGTCACTCAGGCTCCCTTGGGGAGATATATTTTGAATAAGTTTTGCTTATTGGAATTTTCTTTCTTTCTATAATGAGCAGATACTAATGTTACAGTTCATAAAAATAATAGTAATAAGGGGCACCTGGGTGGCTCAGTCAGTTAAGCATCTACTTCAGCTCAAGTCATGACCTTGCAGTTCATGAGTTTGAGTCCCGTGTCGGGCTCTGTGCTGACAGCCGGGAGCCTGGAGACTGCTTCAGATTCTGTGTCTCCCTCTCTCTCTCTCTGGCACTCCCCAACTCACACTCTGTCTCTGTCTCTCTCAAAAATAAATCAACATTAAGAAATAAATAAATAAATAAATAAATAAATAATCTTCAGGAGATCATTGTAAAAATCTGATTTCTGGCCAGTCTTAAAGTAATCAGAAGATTCTAAAATATCATGAAATGACCCTGGAGTTGAGTAGCACCTTGCCATCCAATCCAGTTTGGTCGCAGTCCCCACCAGTGCCTTCCCCAAACCCCCCCAGTGCTAGACTCATCTGACCAGCTTACATCATGTTCCTGACCTCTGTCATCTGAACTTCTGACTTCCACCTGTGTGCTGGGCTGACGTCCTGTTTCTTTTTTTTTTTTTTTTTTTTTTATGAAATTTCTTGTCTCATTGGTTTCCATACAACACCCAGTGCTCATCCCAACAGGTGCCCTCTCAATGCCCATCACCCACTTTCCCGTCTCCCCCCAGCCCCCCCCCCATCAACCCTCAGTTTGTTCTCTGTATTTAAGAGTCTCTTATGGTTTCCCTCCTTCCCTCTCTGTAATTTTTCCCCCCTTCCCATCCCCCATGGTCTTCTGTTAAGTTTCTCGGGATCCACATATGAGTGAAAACATATGGTATCTGTCTTTCTCTGCCTGACTTACTTCACTTGGCATCACACTCTCCAGTTCCATCCACGTGGCTACGAATGGCCAGATTTCATTCTTTCTCGTTGCCAAGTAGTATTCCGTGGTATATATAAACCACATCTTTATCCATTCGTCGGTTGAGACATCCTGTTACTTGATGGACCTTATGCAGACAGTTGACTTTCTGCTAGATGAGGCCCTAAGGTGTTCATCCCCACGTCTCCCCAGTGATACCATCACGACAACTTCTTTCGGTTGACGTGACCTTTGTTTCTTGCCTTCTCACACAGAGGCAGCTTCGTAGGAACCCTCAGTTGCCAAGAAAAGATGATTACCCTTTCCGTCAGCTCTTCCCCCGACCTCCCCCCTCCCAGCTTCTGTTATCATTACTGATTGTTACTTTTGCTTTTGAGTCACCAAGACTTCATTCTGTTCTGCAACCAAAAATGAAGGGTCCCATGCTCTGTTCCCTGATCGGAAAAGTTGAAAAATCAGTAAATTCCAATTATATTCTATGAACCTACCTATATTGTTCATAGCAGATCTAACTGATACATTAGAATTACATGTCCTTTTTTCAGTAGAAATTTTCATTTGTTATTTCTTGGTAACAACCACAAAATGCTATGTGAGCTAATGAACAAATTCTGAAAACGTGAAGGATATACCATGAACACACAAAAATCGCCATTTCTATACATAAGCATTGAATGATCCAAAAAGATTAATAAAACAGTTCTGTATGGGGCACCTGGGTGGCTCAGTTGGTTAACCCTCTGACTTCAGCTCAGGTCATGATCTCACTGTCCATGGGTTCGAGCCCCGTGTGGGGCTCTGTGCTAACAGCTCAGAGTCTGGAGCTGCTTCGGATTCTGTGTCTCTGACTCGCTCTCTCTCTCTCTCTCTCTCTCTGTCCCTGCTCCACTCATGCACTCTGTCTCTCTCTCAAAGTAAATAGACACTTTTAAAAAAAGAAAAAAGAAAACAACTTTTTTGAGGATAGTTGACCCACAGTGTTACATTAACTTTCGAGTGGACAGCATAGTGGTTAGACAAGTCTGTATGTTCTGCTATGCTCAGCATGAGTGTCGCTCTGACTTGTCACCATACAAAGCTATTACAGTATCATCAACCGTATTCTCCATGCTGTGCCTTCTGTTCTCGTGACTTACCCATTCCGTAACTGGGAGCCTGTATCTCCCGCTCCCCTTCACCCATTTTGCCCATCCCCCTACCTCCTCCCCTCTAGCAACCACCACTTTGTTCTCGGTATTTATAGGTCTGATAATGCTTCTTATTTAAAACAATTTCTATTTTTAATACGTTTCCTTTTTAATACGATCTTTTCCCCTCCCCCTGGAGTTTCTACTGGCCTTTATTTTTTTTTCTCTGCCATTAATTCCTTTTGTATAGCCTCAATTACTCTTTTATTAAAGTTTACTTTTTATTTTGAGAGAGAGAACGCAAGCAAGGGAGGGGTGCGGGGGGGGGGGAGGTGGAAGAAAGAATCTCAAGCAGGATCTGCACTTTGCACAGAGCCCGACAGAAGGCTTGATCCACGACTGCAACATTATGACATGAAACAAAATCAAGAGACAGAAACAACCGAGTGAGCCACCCAGGCACCCCTAGCCTCAATTAAAATCCCCATGCAATCCAATATTCTGTCAAGTCCATTTTTACTCCCAAGACCTTTCTCTCTTGTCCCCATCTCCAAACCCCAATCAGTGTTGGAGATTAAACACATTCACTGCTTTCTTGGGTTGGTTCCAAGGACTTCTAGAACCTCTGCCTTCTCCTTCCTTGATTTCTTGTTTGCTGTAGCTCCTTCTTAAGTAACTTTCTCAGACACGTTAACTAAGAGGTAAATTTTATGAAGGGTCCCAGTCTGGAAATGCCTTTAATTGACTTTTAAACTGACCCAATTGGGGTGCTTGGGTGGCTCAATCGGTTAAGCATCCGACTTGGGCTCAGGTCTTAATCTCATGGCTCGTGAGTTCAAGCCCCACATCGAGCTCTGTGCTGACAGCTCAGAGCCTGGAGCCTGCTTCAGATTCTGTGTCCTCTCTCACTCTGTCCCTTCCCCCCTCACATCCTGTCTCTTCTCTCTCTGTCTCTCTCTCTCTCTCAAGAGTAAATAGACATTTAAAAAATGTTGAAACTGCTGTGACAATTTTGCAGAGTATTGAATTCTGATGCTAATTTTCTCCTCTTTACAACCCTGAATGCTTTATCCCTTTCTTTGGTGAGAAGTCTGGTGAACAGTCAGGGTCCCATTCCTTTGCCAGTGCACTGTGTTTCCACCTTTCTAGAAGTGTTTCCATCTTTCTCTTTATTCTTGGTGTCTGAAACTGCATAGATGTGCTTAGCTGCTGTTCTTTTTCAATTCATTGTGTTTGGCTCAGGGAGATTTATTTTCCTTCACTCCAGAAAGTTACTTTGTCTTTTTTCTTTAGTAATCTCCCTTCTGTTTCCTTTTTGATCGTATTTTCTAGAATGCATATTTGTTGGCAGTTGGACCTTCTGATGAGTCCTATGTTTTTTCTCAGAGTCACTTTGTTTTCTTATTCTTTCTAAATTTCCTCAAATTCATCTTTTAACTCTTCCCTTGAATTAAAAAAAAATTTTTTTTATTTTTGCGATGCAGAGTGTGAGCAGGAGAGGGGCAGAGAGAGAGAGAGAGAGGGAGATGCAGAATCCGAAGCAGGCTCCAGGTTCTGAGCTGTCAGCGCAGAGCCCTATGCAGGGCTCGAACCATAAACTGTAAGATCATGACTTGAGCCGAAGTTGCACACTCAACCGACTGAGCCCACGGGGCCCCTTCCCTTGAATTTATTATTTTTTTTACATCAACAATAATAGTAATTTCCACAATCGCTTTTGTGTTCCCTGTTCCTTTTTTTTAACGTTTATTTATTTTTGAGACAGAGAGAGACAGAGCATGAGCAGGGGAGGGGCAGAGAGAGAGGGAGACACAGAATCTGAAACAGGCTCCAGGCTCTGAGCTGTCGGCACAGAGCCCGACGCGGGGCTTGAACTCACGGACTGTGAGATCATGACCTGAGCCGAAGTCGGACGCTCACCCGACCAAGCCACCCAGGCGCCCCTCCCTGTTCCTTTTACTAGCATCCTCTTCTTGTTTTATGGATGAGACATCTCGAATCTTCCTAAGAAACTCATCGTGAAGGATTTTAGGCTTTCTTGCGCTCTCTGTGGCTGACGTTACCTCTTGTCTCAGGTTGTTGCTTTTATTGCCCTCTTGTTTACCTTAATCCAGGCTTCATCAGATGCCTTTTTGTCTTTTGTGTTTTATAAGAACTCAAAATCTGGTGAGAGCTCTGTAGGCAAGGGCAGAGCTGGCTCCCCGGAAGAACTCGTTTTGGGGATCAGTTGAGTTCTGTTGGCTACGTCCCATATGCCACAATGTGGCGTCTTCTCTCTGCCACTGTTGAATGTCCTGCTGGTGACACGGATGCCTGGTGGCATTGGACACTGAGCATGGGAGTGGAGATGGGGGTAGAGGATCAGTAAGCTTCCAATAAACCCTTTTGCTTTCAGCATCCCACCCCATCACACCTGACGTTTCCAAATCCCCAGTGCCTATCCCCTTTGGCGAACTGAGGCCCACTCTGTACTGCAGCTTCCTGTGCCCTGCTCTGGAACTTTCCACTCCTCTACGAGTCCAGTCTGCCATAAATCTATTGGAATCCCTCCCCCTCCAATGACCCTCAACAATTGCTTAGTGTTAAGGATTTGACATTTTCAATTGTTGCATAATTATTTTAGAGCAGGCCTCAGGGAGAGGAGGAAGTAAGTGAGTGTGGCCAGTCTGCCATCATTAATCGGACAGCTCACCACGTGCTTTTCAAACTGCTTGGCTGTATAAACTTGGTCCGTGAGTGGTTTCCCTTGTGACTTGGTAATGGCCAAAAAGGCAGCCTGACTCCATTATCGTGGTGACCTGAGACATACTTCGAGGCTGTGCCCCGTGTCCCTGTGTCTTTGTGAACGCAAATGTGTATTCCAGGGGTAACAGAAGCTATGCACGTCGATTCTCAATTCTCGATCAATTTAGAAACCCTTAAAACCGTGTCTTTTTACAAAACGTTCCTCGACTTCAGGATCATTGGAGAGAATCGATGAGGTTAAGCAAAAGTGAGCTGTGCTCCTAAGACCTTAAAGCAAGGGGAGGGCTTAGATTGCAGACAGCCCAATCCCAAACCACAGACCTGCGGCCCCAGACACAGTGTGCTTCCCCCCAGGACCCCCGGGATCCTCCCGAACATTTTCAGGCCACCCCAGCGTTTGGTGCACTTTTGCTTTGAACAGCAGCCCTTGCCTTCGTTGATAGGCTCCTGCAACCCATTTTCCCCCACTACAAGGAGAGGCAGAATTTATGCACCCCCTTCTATGTCTGTCACCACCCCCCCCCCTCCTTGGCTCTGCACTGAGGTGGGAAACTCAGCCCTCTCACTTGGGTCAGGACTGATCTGGACATCCCCCCGGACTCTCCCCCAAGATCACCCCTGATTTCCCTTCCTTTCCTTCTCCGCCCAGCCTTCCTCAGTCCCTTATGCCTTCCCCCCGGGGGCCTTCCTTAAAAGTCACCGACACACGCATCTGTCTCAGCAGCACTAGAGGTGACTCGGGCTGGAATTACTGATCAGCCTCATGCTCCTTCCTCAACAGCACCTGAATGAAAACCTGGCCAAACTCACAGCCAAGTTTGAGAAAGCCACGGCAGACAAGCTCAGATGTCAGCGAGAAGCCGAAGCGACCGCAGGCGTCATCTCCCTTGCGAATCGCCTGGTGAGTGTGAGCCCCAGCAGCCTGAGCCTTGATCGTATTATCCGAGCTTGTCAGGCGCCACAGAGGTGCAAAATAGAGCACAGCTTAGCGATGCTCTGACTTGGGGGGCGGGGGGGGGGAATATTTAAATGTGCTGGGATGCGGGGACCAGATCCTGAGAAGTGTGAACGCACACCCTGGTGTGCTCAAAAGAGTTTTCCGGGGCACCCAGGTGGCTCAATAGGTTGAACGTCCAACTCTTGACTTCAGCTCAGGCCATGGTCTCATGGTTCATGGACTCAAGTCCCCTGTCGGGACTCGTCACAGCTTGAGATTCTCTGTCTCTCTCTCCCTATGCATTTTTTCCCCACATGCTTTCTCTCTCTCTCTCTCTCTCTCTCTCTCTCAAATAATTTTTTTAATTAAAAAAAAAAGTTTTCCTACAGAGACGGATCAGTAGGGAGGATGGGAGCCCTTGACCTATCAGACAGCCGGTGACACGTGACATGCTGATGTGCATATACGCGCATCAGCTGGAGGAAGGGGTCCAGGATGAAGGTAGCTGCGTGACAGGCGAGCTCCGAAGCTCTTACCCGTGTAACATCTGATGATGAGGGTGTGACCAGGATGAGGAGCTGAGAGAGAAGCAGGAGAGAAGGAGACCTCTCAACCCTGAGCATTTCTGAGCGTGACCTTGCCTATACGCACGTGTGCACAAATACCCTCAGGCGGGCTCCAGCCTCCCTGCGAAACTAAATCCGAGGGTCACAGCAGGGTGCCTGTCTCGTGGGTGTCTAACAGACTGCCCCCCCCCAAAACTTAGCGGTTTAGCACAACAACCATTTCATTGCCTCTCACGGGTTTGCGGGCTGGGAATCTGGGTAGGTTTCAACCAGCGGGTCCTCTGCCCTGTGTGGCGCCTCCTGGGGCCACTCAGCACTCTTCAGCCAGCGGCTGGCTGGTTTGCCACATGCACCGTGGCAGGAGCCCCTGGAAGGTCTCTCCAGCAGGGTACTTAGACCTCTTACATGGAGACCCAGGGCTCCCAGAGACAGAAAGCAGAAGGTCCTGGTCTCTTAAGGCCTGGGACCAAAACCCAACACAACATCACTTCTGCTGCATTCTATTGGTCATGGGTTCAGGGAGGGGGCACATAGACACCAACTCATTTTTTTTTATCTTTATTCACTTTTGAGAGACAGAGCGTGAGCAGGGGAGGGGCAGAGAGATAGGGGGACACAGAATGAGAAGCAGGCTCCAGGCTCTGAGCCATCAGCACAGAGCCCGATGTGGGGCTCGAACCCACGAACCGTGAGATCATGACCTGAGCTGGAGTCGGACGCTCAACTGACTGAGCCACCCAGGCGCCCCTGAAATGGGATATATAATTTATATATCATCATTGACCAACATCTAGAAAAAAAAAAAAAAAGATCTTCCTTCTGAAAATAAAATTCTTTTTTTTTAATGTTTATTTTCGACAGAGAGAGAGAGGGAGAGAGAAAGTGGGGGAGGGGCAGAGAGCCAGGGAGACAGAATCCAAAGCCAGCTCCAGGCTCTGAGCTGTTAGCACAGAGCCCGACGCAGGGCCTGAACCCGCGAACCACGAGATCATGCCATGAGCCTGAGTCGGACGCTCAACTGACTGAGCCACCCAGGCACCCCTGTAGACACCAACTCTTGATGAAAAGAGTGTCAGTATTCATTGCCTTTTTAAATCCCCCGCGGCTTATATGTTTCCTCATAAACCAGCTAAGATCCTGGAAGGCACCGTCCATGGGGTAAGATTTCCCTTCAATGGAGAGCCTTCACAGCACCTTTCTCTCCAAAGGTAGAACTGATACCTTTTTTATGTTTATTCCAGCCACCGTTTGTTTATAAAACAGAGCCAGGTTTTCTCGTTTAGGGAGAAGTGAGTCACAACCATGACTGAAATGAGCCATGGCTTCCGGGAAGAAAGGCGCGCGTCTGTGCAGTTGTCTGTTTCACCTGCTGTTGAGTAGCTTTGGGACGATGGTTTTAACTGAACAATTCAGTGTAGAGACAGCTCTTCTGCAAGAGGTAGTCCAGACCTCCCAGCTGGCCTCCCATTCCGCTCTCTGTTTGGCTTTCAGAACTTAGCACGGCCTTCTCTGCCTGGCCCGGGAGTTTTCTGAATTGATCCTCTTGGGAGGCAGGCAGGCTGTACAGGCTCTGAAGCCAACCCTGTCTCTACCGACCTAGAGGTTCTGGAGAGATCCTTCCACTTTCTGGTCTTTATCCGTGTCACCTAAAAACTGGGCATGGGAATGGTTGGGCTGGCACATCCTTAAGGTTTCTTCCAGCTGTGATGTTCTCTGATGCCATCTCTCAAGGAAGGAAAGAGGGTCAGTCACAACGCAGACTCAGCTCTACCAGATGCCTACTGTAGAAAGGAGGCCCCTCCTCCCCAGAGAGGGGCTCCCCCTTGGAGAGGAGCGCCATACCAAAGCGGGGCGGGCAGAGTCAGGACGTGTTCCGCCATCTTGGTGCCTCACGCACGGCCATGTTTCAGTACTTCTGACTCTGGGCCTTCATTACCATGTCTGTCTCCCCGCCCACTGTGAATTATTTATAGCGCATGGGATTGATTTTATTTCTTTTCCTCTCCCCAGCATTTGGAGAGGAGAGGGGGAGGTGCATGAGCTTCTAGTATGTTTGCATCCCAGGCACCGTGCTAAGTGATTAACCGACACGGTCGTATTTAATTTTCTCCAAGCCCACATTCACACCCTGTAATCCATCCACAGCCCCAATAACACATAGCACAGAACAGAACAGGGTCTTGTTCCCCAAAAATGTGCGACTCCCCGTGGATCCACAGGGCCACCTGAACGATGTCCCGAGACTGCTGCCACCAGACGAGCACCGTGCGTCCCGTGTGACTCAATCCCGGGGTCTGTATGCAGCCTGTGGGATGATGCGTCGTCTGTCCTCTCTGCTCTCTGAAACCACAGGTGAGGGGACTGGCCTCAGAAAACGTGAGGTGGGCAGAGGCCGTGCAGAACTTCAGACAGCAGGAGAGCAAACTCTGCGGAGACGTGCTTCTGACCACGGCTTTCGTTTCGTACCTCGGCTTCTTCACGAAGGGATATCGGCAGAGCCTCATGGACGGCACCTGGCGACCCTACCTAAGCCAGCTAAAGGTGTGTACAGCCTGGATCTCTCCTACAGCTCTACAGCCAGGGAGCTCTCCTGGCAATAGAGTCTTCTAGCTCTTTATTGCATGCTAGCACCTGAGCATCCCCTAGTGATCTCTGGGGTCTGGGAGGGAGACCTATGCAGCCGTGTTCCCATACAGTACCCTGCCTTGCCATCCACTGCCCTCTGGGCCACCTGAGGACAGCATCTCTCCCCTGTAAAAAAATTTTTTTAATGTTTATTCATTTTTTGAGAGACAGAGCAGAGCATGAGCGGGGGAGGGGCAGAGAGAGAGGGAGTCACAGATTCCAAACTGGGCTCCAGGCTCCGAGCTGTCAGCGCAGAGCCTGACGCGGGGCTCGAACTCACGGACCGTGAGATCATGACCTGAGCCGAAGTCGGTCGCTCAACCGACTGAGCCACCCAGGCGACCCCCTCAAAAATTTTTTTAATAAAATAAAAAATAAGTGGTTCCTTTAAGTTACATGAATTTTACCCCAATTAACAAAAATGCGTGCGTGCCCCCAGTGGAAAATAGGACTAGCAGCAGAATTGAGCTGAGAGAGGTCAACAGAAAAAGGAAAGGAGGAGCCCTATAATCCACCCTGGAAGTGGAATGTTCTGGGCAGGGAGAAAAGTAGGCACCTCCGGTTGTGTGCAGCACAACCAGCAGGGGGTGACATACGGGACAGCAAGGGTGGCGTGGGCTGGCAGCGACAGGGGAAAGCCCACGAGGCCAGGGGCCCGCGTGAGAACGAGAGAGCAGCAGGAAAGTGACCCTGTTAACACGGGCGAGGGCAGACAGGAGGCTGTTGCTAACGTACAAATCATCGATGCTAGAAGTTTGATTTGGGCGAATGCGCTAACGAACAAAGGGTCACCGAGCCTGGCTGCTGCTGTTCACCCACCGAGAGAAAAAAGGCCCTCAGGACGTTCAGAAAACCCGCTTCCAGAAATAATCGCGCAGCCAGGAAAGCACTTTTCAGGGGCATTTGGATCTGGCTGAGAAGGCTTGCCTCTCCGTTCTGAGCGCGGGCCTCGTTTCTCCCTCGTCAGGTGCCCATCCCGGTCACCCCCACCCTGGATCCCCTGAGGATGCTGACGGACGAGGCCGACGTGGCAGCCTGGCAGAACCAGGGACTCCCCGCAGACCGCATGTCCGTGGAGAACGCCACCATCGTGGTCGCCTGTGAGCGCTGGCCGCTCGTGGTTGACCCGCAGCTGCAAGGCATGAAGTGGATCAAGAACAAATACGGCGAGAACCTCAGGGTCACCCGGATCGGTCAGAAGGGGTAGGTGGCTGAGCACATCACTTCTGACTTTCGCCACCTGTGCAGAGAGAAGAGAGATGGAGTGAGCGGGTCGTAAGACAACCCCAGCGGGTTGTCTCTACCCTCCCGGTCCCTCCGCGAG
Organism: Prionailurus bengalensis; assembly: GCF_016509475.1. Lineage (NCBI taxonomy): Eukaryota > Metazoa > Chordata > Mammalia > Carnivora > Felidae > Prionailurus > Prionailurus bengalensis. Next base: position 5,852,036 of record NC_057347.1, read on the forward strand.
CCTTCCTGTGTTTCTCTTCCCATTTTAGGACCCCTCTCCATGGAAGATGCCTGGGTAGTTGTGTTTGTCATTAGGAATCGTGCGTGCCCGCCTCCTGACCCATCAGGGGCCCTTTCTCCCCGCCTTCCCACCCCCCTCCCATCGTGTTCACACTCACACCTGTCCTTGGACATGACCTCCCCATCACGCTCCACCATCAGGCAGTTCTGTGTTTTATAAAGTCTCCCTCACATTGAGCCAAAAAGCGCCTGTCTTAGCCCATCCTGGAGCCCACGTGTCTACCCGTTGTTTCTACCTCCGGCCCAGCCCCCCCCAGAACAAACCCAAACACGATGTCTCCCAAAGAATGACCGGATATAGCAGTTGGAAGCATGGTAGCCAAGTTAGCGGTGAACCCCCGAGAGCCCTTTCACCTGCCTCGTACAGCTTCACACATTCCCGATGGGGCCATTACTACACGAAGGGACATGAGTGTCTCTGAGAAGGTCTATCAGCACCCACCACACTTCACGACCCCAGACCTTGGCGTCTCCCACCCCATGGCTTCATTAACTGGGTTAGAACTTAGCTTTGTAGTCTCTGCTCTGGATTCTTGTCCGTGACGTTAGGATACGTGAGCGGGATAGGAGGGTGCCATGGGGAAGAGGAGGAGCGACAGAGATCATTTATTGCCAGTCCTGGTGTTAGGTACCTTATCTCAAATGCTTTCCTTAATCCGCACAACTGATAAGACTACACGACTGGTACCATTTCACGTCTGAGGAAACTGAGGTTCACGGAAGCAAATCAATGTCCGCAAGAATATACCATTTTGAAAGCAGTGGACGTTTGTACGCCTACGTTCATAGCACGGTGGACAATATTCAAAATGTAGACGCAACCTTGGGGCGCTTAGATGGCTCAGTTGGCTGAGCATCCCACTTCGGCTCAGGTCACGATCTCACGGTCTGCGAGTTCGAGCCCCGCGTCGGGCTCTGTGCCGACGGCTCGGAGCCTGGAGCCTGCTTCGGATTCTGTGTCTCCCCCTCTCTCTCTGCTCCTCCCCTGCTCACGCTCTGTCTCTCAAAAATAAACATTAAAAAAAAAAGTAGAAGCAACCCAAGTATCCGTCAACACACGAACGGATGAACGAAACGTGTTGTATCCATGCAGTGAAATATTAGCTTTTTTTTTTTTTTTTTTAATTTTTTTTCAACGTTTATTTATTTTTGGGACAGAGAGAGACAGAGCATGAATGGGGGAGAGGCAGAGAGAGAGGGAGACACAGAATCGGAAACAGGCTCCAGGCTCTGAGCCATCAGCCCAGAGCCCGACGCGGGGCTCGAACTCCGGGACCGCGAGATCGTGACCTGGCTGAAGTCGGACGCTTAACCGACTGCGCCACCCAGGCGCCCCAGTGAAATATTAGCTTTAAAAAGGAAGGCAGTTCTGACACGAACCTTGAGGACATTATGCTGAGTGAAAAAAGCCAGACACAAAAGGACCCCAAAGATCTATGTTGTAGATCTGTCGGGTGCTTTTCTAGATACCGTATGGTTCTACTTGTAGGAGGTCCCTCGAGTTATCAAATTCGCAAGAGGCAGAAAGCAGGATGGTGTTACCAAGGGCTGAAGGGAGGGGGGTGGGGAGTTGCTGGTTAAAGGGTACAGAGTTTCAGTTTTGCAAGGTGGAGAACTTCTGGAGACGGAAGGTGGTGACAGCAAGCATGATAATGTGAACATACTTGATGCGCCGAGCTGGGAAATGGAAGTGGAAGCATCCATAACTGCTTTCTTTTTTCCCCTCGCTAACTTAGAACTCAATCAAAATAGGATTGTGGCAATGATGTTATATGAAAGGATTCCTGTGCATAAAAACACACTTTACTTTGGCAGAGCTTTGCTTGACAACTTAATCAGAATTTAAAAGCGGCTGAGATGGGAGATTTTGTGTTACGTATATTTTAAGCACAATTTTTTAAATAATTAAATTTAAGAGAAAAAAAAAACTGACGGAGGCAGCATTTGCTTCTCAGTTAGAAACCCAGCCCACAGCCACCAAGGTGAGGTTTGGTGGTCTGGTCACACGTCCCAGACGCGGTTGCCCAGAGGTCCAGATCAGCCGGTGTTGTTTAAATCAAACACGCAATGTTACAAAAATAGTTCAAGCAAATATTGACTGCCAGATGGATCCTTTCTTCTAGAGAGGATAAGAGGAGAAATGAATCCCAAGGTACACCCGGGTATATTTTAACCTGTGCCATCGATCAGACTAATGTCATCCTGGCCTTCTCCCCGCACTTTGATCAAAATACTCCTTTCTAAGGGCGCCTGGGCGGCTCAGCTGGTTCAGTGCCCGACTCTTGCTTTCGGCTCGGCTCATGATCTCACAGTTTCATGAGTTCGAGCCCCGAGTCAGGCTCTGTACTGACAGTGCAGTGCCTGCTTGGGGTTCTCTGTCTCTCCCTCTCTCTCTGCCCCTCCCGTATACGCGCTCTCTCTCTAAATAAAAACATAAATGAACATCAGGAAAATCCCTTTCTAATTGGCCAACAACTGCCTTTTAGACACAAGCGTTTTTCCTCTTTGCTCGTTCTATATCCTTGAGTACCAAAAACAGTGCCTGACACATAGTAGGGCTTCAGTAAACACGTGTGCAGTTAATTCTCTGTTTTCTGTCCATCCACTTTTCTGTCGGGTGCGTTTCTAGATCTGTTGTATATTATCTGAACGTAAATATTATATTACAATGTGTGTGAAGACTGTTGGGTATGGTCTCCCTGCTCTGGTGGGTTATTTGTCTTTTAGTCTTATTTATGGGGTTTGACACATGACAGCTGTGGGGTTTTTTATTCTGAGGGCTTTTTTTTTCAAGTTCATTTATTTCTTGAGAGCAAAAGAGAGAGAGAGAGTGAGCAGGGGAAGGGCAGAGAGAGAGAGAGGGAGAACCGAGAATCCCGAGCAGGCTCCGCACTGTCAGCGCAGAGCCCGATGTGAGGCTCGAACTCACAAACTGTGAGATCGTGACCCGAGCCGAAACCAGGAGTCAGACGCTTAGCCGGCTGAGCCACCCACGTGCCCCTGAGGGCCTCCTTTGTGTCCAGATATGTCATCCATTTATTCTATATATCATGATTAGAAAAGCCTTTTTCTCTCCAGAAATTATATAAATATTCACCTAGATTTTTTTAGGGCTTTTGTAGGTGTTTTCTTTTAACATTGAAATCCAATCACCTGAAATATATTTTAGGGTGCTATATAAGATACAGACCTAATTTTCACTTTCAGGTGGTCAGCCACTGTTCTAATAGCATTTATTAAATTCTCCATCCTTTCCTTGATTAATTAGAGATGACATTTTACTCTGTATTAAATTATTTTATTACAGTCTTTATTCTTTTCCATTTATATAATACTATACCAGCCTTTAATTACTCAGCTTTGTATTTAGCAACATTTATGATGGCAACTTGCATTACAAACGTCATGTATCATCACAGTAAAAAGGGGGGGTGGTGATGTTACAAAATAAAAGAAATTAAATACCCTATAATTCATCATTCAGGGGAAAACTCTAACTTCGGGGGATATGATACCCTTTCAGATTCTTCCTATATATCCAGTTTGTTCGAGTTAAAGAAAATATTTTAGAATTTGCTTCTTCCTCTGTATCTATATTATTAAAGTTACATACAATATTTTATTTTTTTTAATTTATTTTTGAGAGACGGAGGGAGGGAGGGAAGGAGAATACGAGTGGAGGAGGGGCAGTGAGAAAGGAGGTCAGAGGATCTGAAGCAGGCTCTGTGCTAAGAGCAGAAAGCCCGATGTGGGGCTTGAACTCATGAACCATGAGATCATGACCTGAAGTCAGATGCTTAACTGACTTAGCCACCCAGATGCCCCTAAAATATTTTAGTATTAGCTAATATGAATACCTCCTCTTTTTCTTGGTAGCTTTTATGTTTTTAATCATACTTATTGTTTCCTTTTAGGTTCCCTTTAAGACTTATTCATGATCAATCTCTATAGTTTTATTGTTATCTATTGTTTGAATTGGAATTACATCAAACTTATCCATATATTTAGAGAAGATCAATCTTTTAACATGTTTATTAAACTCGACATAACACTGACACTTTTGAAATAACCTGGTTTAGGCAATTGTTAAATAAATTGAGGTATATAAGTACAGCCCGACAGCCAGTCATAGAAAATTATTTTAGAAGAATATTTAAGGGGTGCCTGCGTGGCTCAGCCGGTTGGATGTCTGACTCTTGATTTCGGTTCAGGTCAAGATCTCACTGTTGATGGGATCAAGCCCCACATCGGGCTCTGTGCTGGCAACACAGAGCCTACTTGGGATTCTCTCTCTCCTTCTCTCTCTGTCTCTCCCCTGCTCATGCATGCTCTTTCTCTCAAAATAAATAAACATTTTTTTTACATAATAATACAATTTTTAGGGTCACCTGGGTGGCTCATTGGTGAAGCGTCCGACTTCAGCTCAGGTCATGATCTCACAGTTCATGAGTTCGAGCCCCGTGCCGGGCTCTGTGCTGACAGCTGAGATCCTGGAGCCTGCTTCCGATTCTGTGTCTCCCTGTCTCCCTGCCCCTCGCCTGCTCGCACTCTCTCTCTCAACTAAACGTTAAGAAAAACATTAACATAATAATAAAATTTTTCATATATATATTTAATGAGATGGGGAAATGTTTCTGATACATTTTACGTACAGGAACCAAATGATAAATGTGCTGCGTGACATCCAATAACAAACAAAGAGAGGTGCAAATGTAAGTTAAATTATACATGAATAATATATAGCAAAATACAAATAACAAACTCGAGAATATAATATCTCCAAACATACATGTTAAACACCAAGATGTAAATGACCGATGGAAGGGTTACATTCATTTCCGTATTCTTTTTTGTATTTGACAACGTTTCCTTCTTTCTAAAACTTTATGAGATCGCATAAGTATCACTTTAAACAGAGAAGCACGTGACCGCCGAAGTCATCCCAGGTAGCCGCACCTCCACGTTGGCCACTGAGGCCACGGTCGTCCTGTTACGTTTCCTGTGGATCCGCACTTTGCCACCAGCTCACACTGCCCGACTTTCTCCCCAGGTATCTCCAAACCATAGAGCGTGCCCTGGAAGCTGGAGATGTGGTGCTAATCGAAAACCTGGAAGAATCCGTTGACCCTGTCCTGGGTCCCCTGCTCGGGAGAGAAGTCATCAAGAAAGGACGGTACGACTTAGCCATGTTGTTGATCCTGTGGGAGGAACTGGATGGTAGCCCCAGGTAGAACCGTGAGCAGATCTGCTCTGCCCAGAACACGTTCTCCTTAACTCCCGTCAGGTGGCTCCGACGCGACCCAAGGGGAACACTCAGCTGCCCTTGACTCGTAGAGACAGTTTCCTGGAATCACGTAGCTCCCGTCCTGTCACGTCCTCCTCGACTTCCCCCTACGTGTTAGCGGCGCACTGTTTTGGAAGAACTTTAGAAGGAAAGCGGTCAAAACGCAGACTGACTCGTAAGCATGAGTCATTTTTACCCAAGCCAGACTTCTGGGTTCTGAGAACTCGGTTCTCTGTCCATCTGTTGAGTCCTGGTGGCTTTGGGGGCTGGTAAGTGGTCAGGGGCTCAGCAAGCGTCTGGCAGAAGGAGGGACACGAGAGAGGTAATTATTGTGATGGGTTGCTTCATTCCAGAGCCTCACCCACTGCCCAGGCCATAAATACCCTTTCCGTGTCCTTAGTATGTGCTCACTTACCAAATTAACCACCTTAGCAGTTACTCTCCATCAGCCAAGAAAGAAAAAGGGCCGGGGCGCCTGGGTGGCGCAGTCGGTTAAGCGTCTGACTTCAGCCAGGTCACGATCTCGCAGTCCATGAGTTCGAGCCCCGCGTCAGGCTCTGGGCTGATGGTTCGGAGCCTGGAGCCTGTTTCCGATTCTGTGTCTCCCTCTCTCTCTGCCCCTCCCCTGTTCATGCTCTGTCTCTCTCTGTCCCAAAAATAAATAAAAACGTTGAAAAAAAATTAAAAAAAAGAAAAAGAAAGAAAAAGGGCCCCATCGCTGCTAGCCCAGAAGGCACCTTTCTGCAAACTTAGGGTGCCCTTTCCTGCAAACACTTTACTGCCATCTGCTGGGCACGTTTCATAACGTACTCACCTCCCTGGGCAACTCCCTGGATGCCTCTCCCTGTGGTGGCACATGCAAAATCCAACATGGTGGCCGTGGGAGAAAGTCTCCCACCCTCCACCCCCGTCCCAACCCACATTAGGGCAAATAAGAATCCTAGCGTTCAGGCTAGACCTGCTTGAGACGAATCCGAATGTGGCTATATTGTTTGCTATGATCTTACAAAAAACAAACAAACAAAAACCATCTGGAGTTCTGTCCCCAAACCAAGTCTCACAGGAAGGCACCCCACCTTCACATGACCCTTCGTGTTCCAGATTCATCAAAATCGGAGACAAAGAATGTGAATACAACCCCAGCTTCCGGCTCATCCTTCACACCAAGCTGGCCAATCCTCACTACCAGCCCGAGCTGCAGGCTCAGGCCACCCTGATCAACTTTACGGTGACCAGGGATGGCCTGGAGGACCAGCTGTTGGCCGCCGTGGTCAGCATGGAGAGGCCGGACCTGGAGCAGCTTAAGGTTCGTGGGGGATCCACCAAGGAAGGGAGGAAGCTTGTCTAAACTTGTCACTTTCTGTTGATTTTTTTTTTCCAAGTAAAGAGCATCTACAGGAGAGCCATTCATTTGGGGCAGTAAAGAGGTAATAGAGGTGACCTTCCAGAGAATGAGAACTTGACCCTACCCTCTGACTAGTCACACAAATAGTTTCCACTGAGGGAACACGCTATGTGCCAGCACTGTGTTTTCTCCTCTGAGAAGGGGCTGGGGCTAGCCAGCCAAGGTTATGGACACATTAAGAAGGTACCTCAGGGGCACCTGGGTGGCTCGGCCAGTTGAGTGTCTGACTTCGGCTTGGGTCATGACCTCGCGGTTCGTGAGTTCGAGCCCGCATCGTGCTCGCTGCTGTTGGTGCAGAGCCTGCTTCAGATCCTCTGTTGCCCTCTCTCTCTCCGCCCCTCCCCTGCCTGTGCTCCCTCAAAAACAAGTAAAAACGTTAAAAAAGAAGACCCTGTAGCATTTATCTGTTCAGACCTACGCCAGGCATAGGGTGTGCTGGGCTCCTGCACCTGACTCCCCCTTGCTCTATGTTTGCAGTCAGATCTCACCAAGCAACAGAACGGGTTCAAAATCACCCTGAAAACACTAGAAGACAACCTGCTTTCTCGCCTCTCTTCAGCATCTGGGAACTTCCTGGGGGACACGGCCTTAGTGGAGAACCTGGAGACCACCAAGCAGACGGCCGCGGAAGTCGAGAAGAAGGTAAAACTGCCTGGCAGCGTTCCCAGGTAGCGTTGGCAGGTTCCCACATTCCTTCCAGAAAGTCAAGGCGGGCAGGATTCCTGAGATCACCACCTCACGCCGTGCATCAGGGAGTTCCCGCCTTCTGGGCAAGGAGTTTGACCCCTCAACTCCACAGGCATTTGGCGAGCGTGAACTCTGTGCCTGCTGAGAGTTTGCACACTTGCCCCGAGGCTAAGGAATCGCACCCCTGTGCGCCGTGAGCGCTGGCTGGCTCACGGTTGCTCCCTGAGAAAGCCCGCCAGCCGGCAAAAGTCTCGCAAGTCTGATTGTAATGCGAGCAGCTTCCGTGGCTGCTCAGGAAGGCCAGCTCTCAAAAACGGCTATCATCCCGGGAAACTCTGCGGTCTCTAGCTTCCTTCCTTTACCTCACATTGTCTGGAAGGCTTTTATTCCCCCCTGTGGGAGACGGGAGGACAGGATTTGAGGGCGTCCGAGCCCCTCGCCCTTTGCGGGGAGGCTGCTGAAACTATACAGGCTCTTTTTCATCCCCAGCCCTGCTCTTGGATCAGAGGAGCAATGAAGATACCGGTCCTGAGCAGGATGAATGAGTCTGTAACAGGACACCTCTGAGGGAAGGCACTGTTGGTCAGATTGTTGGGATTTCTCCACATATCAAAGCCGTTGTTGTGGGTCAGGACAGGGTAGGAAAAATGAGAGGTGATGACGGGTGGTGTAGGTAGACCAGCTCATGCCCACACTGGGGTAACAGACAAATGAAGTTGGAATGGGAGCCTGAGAGCAGGAAGGTCCAGGCTCACATTGTCTCTGTGGCCACCGTGTGGCCACCAGGTTCCACTCCTGGTTCTCTGTGGCCTCCATATCTCTAGAAAAGGGAGTGCAGAGTTTGTATAGTAATTGTGTACAAGTCCCCTGTCTTGGGTGGGAGAGACGGGGCCTGGGGGGACAGAACCCAACTCACACATGGTGATATATGGGTAAAGTTTTAGCCCAGGAAACATCTCAGATTCCAGGAATAAACACCTAGATAGGCATTGATGCCAATAACTGAAAGATGAGAGCAGAAATGGATCTGGGGATGAGAAGACATTATTAGTTTCGTTTGTGTTGCGTTGAGTTTGGAACGCCTTTGGGCCATTCACATAGGTCCCTTCCTTGAGTTTCCAGATAAATGACCTTGGTTGGTACTAAGGTGCTAAGAGTCATCAACAAGTAGTTGATGATTGAAACTGAGAGCAGAGGAAGTCATGGGGGAGATGTGTGTGCAGTGAGGAGACTGAAGAATAAAACATTGAGAAGAATCCTGAGACGTTTTAGGAGAAATACAGAACATGTCGACTGTGGAATAGAGCAGACAGATGGGAAGAAGAGCAGGAAAATAAGGGATTGTGAAAGAAAGCATCTCAAGAGGGTGTGCCAGTGACGTTGAATGATGCTGAGGACTCAAACAAGGTATGGCTAGGATGTGGCCACTGAACTTTGCAGAAAGGAGTCATCGGTGATCTTGGGGAGAATGGTTTCCGTGGTGTCGTGGAAGCAGAAGTCAGACTGAATTAGAATGAGAGCAAATGGGATCAGAAAAAGGGAAAGAGACTATAAGCTACCCTTGAAAGAAGCCAAACTGTGAAATGGCAGAGAGAGAAAGGATTGCGACTTAAAGGAGACATGGGTCCCGTGAGACGGGAGAGATTGGGTGCGGTAAGATCTTCACCAGAGGTGGGAGGATGCCTGGTTTGTAAAGTAAAAGCCGCAGTTGATAAGAGAAGGTGAATTTACAGGAAAAAGAAGGAACAATTAATGTAGCGGGGTACATGAGAAAGTCAGAGGAAATCTAATTCAGGTCACAGATGATGAGCTTGTCTTTGGAAAGATGGAGAGCTAGTTCCAAAGTGATAGGGGTTGGGGGCAAGCATGAGTCTAGAAATGAGATCCATGGTCCATGGATCCATCCAGGCAACTGAGGTAAGGAGACAGAAACTTCAAGGAATCAGAGGAGAGGCAGAAATTAAGGAAATTCCTTCCTGATGGTCTCTCTATAGCGGTGAAAGCATGAGTCACGTTCACCTGCAGAGAGTGAAGGAGTGGTAGTGAGGCAATTTGGGGAGGGGAGTGAAGGTTTACTGAAATAGGAGTAAAAGTTAATTCAGGAAACATAATTAGTGGACAGCATTAGGAACCCAGGTGAGCTTGAAAAGGATGGATCTGTGATAACACCATTCTGAGTAGCTGTTTTTGTTCAGTCCACCCCCTTCCGATAAGCTTTGTCTTTAGCTACTGAATTTAACCCACTTACATTTATTAACATTATCGATAGAGTGAATTTCTTTCTACTGCCTTCATTCGTGTTTTCTATTAACCACGCTTATTTGTTTTTTTTCTCCCATCTTGATTTTTCATCATTCTCATCTTTATCCTTTCCTGATTTTAAAGTTAATTTACTTTGGGGATACCTGGGTGGTTCAGTCACTTCAGTAGAGATCTGACTCTTGATCTCGGCTCAGGTCATGATCTCACATTTCATGAGATTGAGCCCCATGTGGGGTTCTGCACTGTCCATATGGAGCCTGCTTGGGATTCTCTCTTACTATCTGACCGCCCCCCCCCCCCGTCATGTGCACATACTCTCTCTTGCTCGCTCTCTCTCTCTCTCAAACTTAAAAAGAAAGTTAATTTACTTTATTTTATTGATTAACCTTGTTTCATTTATATATGGAAATTATATTTCATTTTATATAACTTAACAATATATATACTGATTTAACAAAGTCTAATATAAAGGGATATATGGCCTCTCCCAAGACAATATAAGGACTTTAGAATACTTTGATCATCCTTTTCCATCTTCTGTTACTGTTTTATAATATTTTCGTTCCACCTTCTACTTCCTTTTCCTATGGTGGTCATTTTTTTTTAACATTAATTTATTTTCTTTTTTTTTTAACATTTATTTATTTTCAAGAGACAGAGAGAGACACAGTGTGAGTGGGGGAGGGACAGAGAGAGAGAGGGAGACACAGAATCTGAAGCAGGCTCCAGGCTCCAAGCCGTCAGTGAAGAGCCCCACGCAGGGCTCGAACCCATGAACCGCAAGATCATGACCTAAGCTGAAGTCGGATGCTCAACTGACGGAGCCCCCCAGGCGCCCCTATGGTGGTTCTTTTTTACAGCCCTTGTTATTTAGATTAACCACATATTTAAGAAATTCTCAGATCTCATTTCCCCCTTTTGATGTGATCTTCTAATTGAGGCAAATAATTATTTCTTCAAAGGTCTGTGGATAGTAAACTTTCTTTGACATTGACTGCTTCTTCTAAAAGCTCTGGTCTTTCACTGGATCGGAAAATTCTCAACCGTTACGCCTCCAAGTGTTGCTTCTCCCTCATTCTCTCTGTCCTGTATCTCTGTTAAATGTATTTTGAATCTTTTCTTTCTGTCTGCCAAGTCTCACAACCTCATACATATTTTTCATCTTTTTCTTTTCTCTCTGAGCTACCTTTGTTCCAACTTTGTCAGATCTGTCTTCTAGTTTTCATCTTCTCCTTCCAGCACTGGTCCATTATTTAACCTGTGCACTGGGGTTTTCATTTAAATAACTGAATTACTGGGGCGCCTGGGTGGCGCAGTCGGTTAAGCGTCCGACTTCAGCCAGGTCACGATCTCGCGGTCCGTGAGTTTGAGCCCCACGTCGGGCTCTGGGCTGATGGCTCGGAGCCTGGAGCCTGTTTCCGATTCTGTGTCTCCCTCTCTCTCTGCCCCTCCCCCGTTCATGCTCTGTCTCTCTCTGTCCCAAAAATAAATAAACGTTGAAAAAAAAATTAAATAACTGAATTACTTAAAAAGTCCTAGTGAGTTCATTTTTTTTTCTAGGTAATAGCTGCTCCTCTTTCCAATGTCCAGATTTTATGTTTTTCTTCAGCTCTGCTGCTTTTAAACCGAAATAGTTAATGGTGAGTTATAGATTGTTCAGGGATCTTCAGCTGTTGGGATGCTAATCCTCCTGGGAATTTGGGGGGAGTAGATTCTCATTTTCCCCCTTGGTAACACTTCCTTCTGAAGTTCGTAATTGTTTATTGCAAGCTGATCTTTGAAAAGGATCGTTGTGGTTTGTTTTTTTTTTTCCTGTGAGAGTCTCAGAAATTATCATTAGTTTCACTCGTCTGGAGCATAAGGCAGGTCATACTGAGGCTGGTATTTAGTGGCCTCTTCTTTCAGACTCCCTCTCTGACGCTTGGGTCTGTTTCCTCATTTTTACCTGTGATAAGAAATTTTCTGATAATAAACTATTCCATTGAAAGAGATCCTCTTTCAACCTAGATGGATCTAGAGACTTGAATGCTAAGGGAAATGATCAGAGACCGATAAATACCCTATGATCGCACTCATATGTGGCGTTTTAAAAAATGGAACAAAAAAGAGAGACAAGCCAAGAAACAGCCTCTTGACTGTAGAGAACAGAGTGACGGTCACCAGAGGGGAGGTGGGGGGGGGGGGCAGTAGGTGATGGGGCTAACAGCGCACTTATCTTGATGAGCACCGGGTGATGTATGGAAGGGTTGAGTCGCTGTATTGTACACCTGAAACTAATATCACGCTCTGTGTTGACTATACGGGAATTAAGGGTTTTTTTTACTAAAAGAAGAGATCCTCTTTGTGAATTTACATATGAACTCTTTCATAAAAATTAAAACAAAATTCAATTTATGCTGTTTTCACTGGACTTTCACTGCCCGTAATACTGGTTTATTTTCAAGTAATATATGCATGTGTGTGTGTATGTGTGTGTATTCTCATGTTTGTGAAAGATCACCTCCTTTCTCACTGATGCTCTATTAAAAAAAACAACAACACACAGCAGGGGCGCCTGGGTGGCTCAGTCAGTTGAGCATCCAACTTTGGCTCAGGTCCTGACCTCATGCATGGTTCATGGGTTCAAACCCCGCCTCAGGCTCTGTGTGGACAGCTCAGAGCCTGGAGCCTGCTTCAGATTCTGTGTCTCCTTCTCTCTCTGCCCACCCCCACTTCAAAAATGAATAAACATTTTTAAAAAAGCCTACAGCAGCTTCCTAACCTTCTAGCTGCTATCCCCACCCAGACCCACCTGCCCCACACACAGACACGGTGTGTGTGGACACAGAGAGGCCAGGCTGATGGGTTGGTTGAATAGCGGTTGAACGGACCGCTATTTCTTTCCCTACCAGGTCCAGGAGGCCAGGGTGACGGAAGTGAAAATCAACGAGGCCCGCGAACACTACCGGCCCGCAGCCGCCCGGGCCTCCCTGCTCTACTTCATCATGAATGACCTCAGCAAGATCCACCCGATGTACCAGTTTTCTCTCAAGGTGACCTACACCTGTGGGGTTTTGCGTAAACCTGGTCATACAGCCACCCAGCTGTCCGGGAGGGCTTACCCGCGGGCTCCGTTGGCTACGGCAGGTCTGTCAGATCAAATCCGGGGGACCCGTGACGGTACCTTCAGACCCGCCTTACAGTCCTCATCTCTTTAACTGGGTCACTCAGGACTCACGGGTTATTCCCACAGGAGCAGGAGCTGTCCCAGCCTCACTCACTCAGGCGACACGGTGGGTGCTAAGCTTACTGAAGGCAAGGAAGTGAATCAAGAAATATCAGAAGTGGCCCCCCACTGCCCCCCAAAAGAGCTTAAAATACGATAGGGACGATCACAGGTGTGCGTGTCTTTCATAGGGGTTAAAGTCCAAGCAATGGCGTCAGCCCAGCCTTCAATTAGTTTCCTCGCTACCCTAAGTTCCTCCAGGGGACTGCTTTATGGTTGCGAAATATTTCTAACACCAAAGGTGTTAGCACATTGTAAGTGCTGACTGCTCTTAACTTACTCATGAAAAAATAAAGCCCTATAAATTTTAAGTGAATCGATGAAAGTCTATCTTTCTCCTGTAGGGTATGCACAGTTGAAGACGCATTAGGGATAGTGCAGCATTTCTGAACAACCTCTGTGGTTCGACCTAACAGAGGATGGACGGACACACACACACACACACACACACACACACACACACTTACACAGTCAGAGCTTACACCTCATTCTGCGAAGGGGAACACTTGATGGAGGTCAAGGTGTGGGGACGGAGGTGAGCAGGTGAGAAATCAGGAGGTCTCCAGTCCCTGGGGCTCATTCAATGGCGGATGGCATTGTACCGTTTCCGGGTCCCCTTCCCTCAACTCAGAGTCTCTGCAGACGAAAGGAATTGTGTTTATATTTTATGTGCTTCAAAGCAATCTAATGCTTGGCCTCGTATTCAGGTCAAAGCAAACGATGAAAGAATTACGAGATGTTTTAAGACAGCGTAAGAGTTAGCATGGTAAGCAGAATAGCTATAAGAGGGCTCCCCAGTTCTGAGAGTGGCTGAAAAGAAATCAAATGAAACCCAAGAAAAGATGTGTTCGGAAACCTGGGGAAAGTTGTTTTGCAGCAATAACACCCTGATCGAAGCTTGTGTTGTCATAGAAGCACTGTTTTTTTTTTGGGGGGGGGAGGCATTTGGCCCCCATACTCTTATTAAGACTTGCCAACCAGCTTGATCATCGAGAGCAGATTTAAATGCTTAATGATAAGAAGGTGAAGGGTCTTCAGAGGGACCGAAACAACAGTATACTTAGAAACCTTGTGCGATGGGAAGAAAAACCAATCCCTGGGGTCTCCACGATCTCGGCTTTTGTCTGAGGTTGGGTTTCACGGTCACTGTTCCAGCCACAGATCCCTGTTTCCCAAATGGCTCTGAGCAGGAATATGTCCAAATGTGTCTCTTGGCTTTTACACACCCAGACACTCTTCAAGAGCCAGTTTTGAAAAAGCTGGGGAGCTCGTACCAAGGTTAAGATGGAACGGGGGTGCGTTGTCATTTTTCTCCAGAACTCAGCCAAAGGCTAAGAGAGGGTTAATGAGGCTTCACTGGCCGAGGGCCAGGGGGTCCTGAGAAAGATAAGACCGCTGGCTGGAAGGCCTATGTCCCTCTGTTATGTGTCTTCTGTGCAGGGGGACAGCTGGAGGAGGGACCTTGCTCAGAGAGGTGGGGAAGGGAAGAATCAGACAGAAGCAAAGAGCACAGAGCTCTGATCTCAAACCGAAGGCCTGTTGGCCTATTTTCAGAGGGCTTTTCACCCTCCTTGGTGGTGAAGATCCAAGAGTCGGGACAACCACTAATCCAGATGCCTGGCTTCCCATGAAAGTGTGTTAGATTTCAGTACTGAGCCCCCATTCCTTCCATACAGTAGAAGTTGGCTGGAGCTAAGGGGATGGGTGGCTCCTCCAGGATCAGCTTCTGCCTCCCTCTGGCCACGTTCCTTCCCCCCGTCCCCGTTTGGTCTTACACACCTGGCCCCTGGGGCATCTGAGTTTGAGACCCTCGGTCTGGAGCATCTCTCATGCTTTGCCCAAGCTCTTTAGGGCACTAGTGGGACACAGTCATTCATTACCAGATCTTTTGAATGCCTGTCATACGTGAAGAGCTGGGCTGGATTCTGGGTTGCTAAGGACTGACTTCCATCCTCAGTGTGCCCAAAATCTGGTAGAAAGGACAAGATGAAACATATATTTTTTAATTTTTAAATGTTTTTATTTACTTTTGAGAGAGAGAGACAGGGTGCAAGCGGGGGAGGGGCAGAGACAGGGAGACGCAGAATCCAAAGCAGTCTCCAGGCTCCGAGCTGTCAGCAAAACCCCGACATGGGGCTCAAACTCACAAACCATGAGATCATGACCTGAGCCGAAGTCGGACGCTTAACTGACTGAGCCACCCAGGCGCCCCCAAGGTGAAACCTATCTAAGGCGCAAGGCCATGGACAGGGGCCCTAGAAGAGTGACAGGGTGGTTAGAGCCAGCCATGGGACCGTGTGCACAACAGATGACCTCCAGGAGGGGGTCGTACAAGCAGAGGTCAGCCCGGCGCTGGCTTCCTCCTGGAAGTCAGGAGGATGGGAGTCCCCTTTAGGATGGAACGGAAAAGGGAGCCCAAATGAGCTGAGTGTAAAGAAAATGCTAAGTGTACCTAAGTCTTTGCATTTTCTTTAGGTCTTTTTCCTGACTCGTGAACCACCTTGTCTAAACTTAGTAGCTGGAGATTCTTTACTGATCACTATCATTTCAATAAAGATAGATTTAGGGAAAAGAAGGCACAGTAACGCCCTGGGGAAAGCTATACACTCAGTCTCTGCAGCCTCACTCGCCAGTATAAGTTTTCCAGATTTCTCTGTGTGGACCTGGGGGACATGACCCACCTCCACTGAGCTAATCTCCAGCCTACCAGGTGTGGGCACACATCACCGTGGATTGGGTTGAAGGCAGTCAGAAGATTTTGCTAGGATCATCAAAACTGAATGAAGACGGGAGGCTGCAAGGGTTTCCTTAACAAGAAACACCATGGAACTTTGAAAAATAGGAGGTCCTATTTTTCCCCCCCATTTTGCAACTGAGGAAATCTCGAGATGCAAATTTTATATGGTTTCCACTGAGGTTTAAATACCTGGTGGTGGAAAGACCCAAGACTCTTTTCTTCTTCTTCTTCTTCTTCTTTTTTTTTGAAGCCACCAAAGGGCAATAAAGACTGGAAATCTGCATAGCCACGAATTGGAAAGGCCTGATTATATCTTGATTTTTATTTTCTTTAATGGCTCATTCTATGCATATCACAAAGTGCAGCATTCCTAATGATTTGTATAAATGCTGTATACGTGTAAACCACGAAAAATTGCTTCATATCATTTGTATTTCATAAGAGACCCTTAATGTTCAGAAGACGTAGCCAAAGCAGGCCTCGGACCCTGCTCTCTGATTCAGGAAGGGTCTAGAAGAAATAAAGGGTGTGTAAAAGGACTCTCCAAATGACTGCAGACTTAACAGGAAGAAAAACAGCACATGAGATTCTGATCATTACCAAAAGGAAAAGTAATTAATTTTAAAATATTCTGAGTACCTATTATGTACAAGAGTCTCTTTAAGACAACAGATTTGTCCAACCCATTTTGGTTCTACCATCAGGAATTCTGGAATTTACTGGATAGTATCACTAATCCCAGCTGGTTATTGTTGACCGTGCTTACCCATTTGTGGGGGTGGTTATCCAACAGAACTTACTGGGTCTAATTTAATTATTTTGGTTCCTGGATAGTCACTTTTCACCAGTCAGAACTGTAGTCTCTTATGTGTATGCCTCATAGCTTTGCCCACATCATGGCAACGTAACAATTCATACGAGCAAACTAAGAAAAGAGCTAATATGGGGCGCCTGGGTGGCGCAGTCGGTTAAGCGTCCGACTTCAGCCAGGTCACGATCTCGCGGTCCGGGAGTTCGAGCCCCGCGTCGGGCTCTGGGCTGATGGCTCAGAGCCTGGAGCCTGTTTCTGATTCTGTGTCTCCCTCTCTCTCTGCCCCTCCCCCATTCATGCTCTGTCTCTCTCTGTCCCAAAAATAAATAAAAACGTTGAAAAAAAAATTTAAAAGAGCTAATAGAATGTTGTCTTGTTGCCACGGTCCCTTCTTTTTTTTTTAAACAAAAAATTTTTTTTTAACGTTTATTTATTTTTGAGACCAAGAGAGACAGAGCATGAACGGGGGAGGGTCAGAGAGAGAGGGAGACACAGAATCTGAAACAGGCTCCAGGCTCTGAGCCATCAGCATGGAGCCCGACGTGGGGCTCGAACTCACGGACTGCGAGATCGTGACCTGAGCCGAAGTCGGACGCTTAACCGACTGAGCCACCCAGGCGCCCCAACCACGGTCCCTTCTTGGCAGGATGTGCTGGGAAAACATTTCTGAGGCTGACAAATTACAGTATTCTTCACAGGTGAGTCTACTAGTTACATATACAGAGAGCTATGTAAATTACCAGTGTCCAACCTCCTGCCCCCAGGCCTTCAGCATCGTCTTCCAGAAGGCTGTGGAGAAGGCCGCTCTGGACGAGAGCCTCAAGGCGCGTGTGACCAATCTGATAGACAGCATCACCTTCTCCGTGTACCAGTACACCACACGTGGGCTCTTCGAGTGTGATAAGCTGACCTACCTTGCCCAGCTTACCTTTCAGGTAAAAGTAGAATCAAGAAGTTTCCAGAAAACACATCATTTTCCAGTGCCCAACCAGCAGGTGTAAAGAAAGTTTGCTCTTTTCACTTCGCTTCCCATAGAACGTGAAGACTATTAGGCTCTACGCAGAGGCATCGGACAAGAAGGTCCAATATGGCACGTGCATGCTGCCTCACCATTGTCACACTCATGGCAAACATGCCTAATCAGCCGTTGTACTCGTTTACCTTGGATGACCTAGGATCCTCCTCAACATTGTCCTCCAGCAGGCCACTAGCCATCAACCCAAGCTGGCACTAAAAATGGAACTCAATGGCCATACCAAAAACTAGATACTTTTTGAGATGCTAGAAGAAATGTAGAGCATCCCTCATTATTTATTTCCCTCTAGGGATGTGAGTTTCATGCCCCAACCTTCCCTCAGAATAAGAAACTGCAAATGTCAGGGCACCTGGGTGGCTCGGTCGTTAAGCGTCCGACTTCGGCTCAGGTCACGATCTCACAGTTTGTGAGTTCAAGCCTCACAGCGGGCTCTGTGCTGACAGCTCAGAGCCTGGAGCCTGCTTCACATTCTGTGTCTCCCTCTCTCTCTGCCCCTTCCCTGCTCATGCTCTGTCTCTCTCTGTCTCAAAAATAAATAAACATTTAAAAAAAATTTTTTTTAAGAAATTGCAAATGTCTTTCCATAGCCATAGCAGATTTGGCCTTGAAAAGGTCCTTAAGAACTCTGATTCTCAAGGGCTTGGGGGGCATCAGGGACTTCCAGTGTTAATAAGAAAACCTTGTCTTCCACTTACTCTCAACATCAAAAAGCCACGAGAATTTATTTCCTCGCATTTATCCGTCTAATCATTTAGGTTTGGGAATTTTTTCTGTAAGTTAACTGGGAACACGCTTAGATTATCTCGAAGGCCTCTTCCAATTCTAAATACCAGATGTGCTATGATGACTTCTGGGCTGACTCTGTTTGCATGTTCCAAAGCCTGAATCCACGGGGGAGTGTTAGTGTGGCTCGTCCCTGTCACCCTCTGTATTCCCTCTCCAGCCCAGAAGCATGTGGTGTCATCAGAAGAACTTGGGGCACCTGGCTGGCTCAGCCAGTGGAATGTGTGACTCTTGATCTTGGGGTCATGAGTTTGAGCCCCACATTGGGTGTAGAGATTACTTCAAAAACTGAAAGGGGCACCTGGGTGGCTCAGTCAGTTGAGCGTCCAACTCTTGATTTCGGCTCAGGTCATGATCTCACGGTCATAAGATCAAGTCCTGCGTCAGGCTCTGTGCTGACAGCATGGAGCCTGCTCGGGATTCTCTCTCTTCCTCTCTCTCTGCCTCTCCCCTGCTCACACTCACTCTCTTGCTCTCTCTCTCTCAAAAAAAAAAAAAAAAACGAAGGAGGAGGAGAAAGAGAAGAATAAAAAGGTTTCATCAAATTAATCCCACTGCCCTGCTTGCTGGTCACTCCCCTATTCTGGAACCCCTTTAGCATTATTGATTCATTCGTGCATTTCTCTCTTGCATGTGTCCGTATGTGACTTTGACATCCTCCTCAGGCATGTCGCTTATATGTGTCATCTTCTCAGATCGCAGAGATGTGCTCCATGGCATTTAGGACGGATACACAAAACGCTTGCTAATCAAGGTACCTGGTCACTCACTGTGTGCATTTATTTCACCCTGATGTTGGTGGGTGAATATACACATACCCAGAAGTGATTTGCGCAGATAACCCACTTTCTTTCACTCCGCCCTCTTGAACGTTTATTTTTGTTTATTTTGAGAGAGCGAGCAGGGGAGGGAAAGACAGGGAGCGAGAGAATCCCCAGCAGGCTTCATGCTGCCCGCACAGAGCCCCATGCGGGACTCGAACCCACAAACCGTGAGATCATGACCTGAGCCGAGTTAGAGAGTCAGACGCTTAACCGACTGACTCCCCCCAAGGTGCCCCACACTCCACCCTCTTTAAAACAACCAACACTGATGAGCACGCTCTAGGGTTCAAAGCAGCGATGATTACACCGAGTGCGAACCCCCAGATCTCCAGAACCCTGTGACCAGCACCCCTAAAGCATCGTGGTATCATCTTCCGCCTTGCAGATCCTCCTCACGAGCGGGGAAGTGAGTGTGACCACGCTGGATCTCCTGCTTCGATCTCCGGGGCAGACGGGCGTCACCAGTCCCGTGGGCTTCCTCTCCCATCAGGCCTGGGGTGGCATAAAGGTCAGTAGAAAAGGCCCCTTGAGAAAAGTCAAGTTCTCAGCTCCTGGAGTTTCTCCCCTGACACTTGTCCCCATGAAGTCGGCGCGGCGCTCCTTGGGGGTTAAACACGGGTGCGTGCCTTCACCTGGCCCCCCACAGCAGAGCTCACCCTTCCCGGGCCTGCTGGGAAGGCTGTCAGTGGAACAGGTGCACGCTGGTTCAGGGCTCTGCCCTCAGGATGTGGGGCGACAGGAAGATCCGGGAGCTTCCCTGCCTCAGCCGAGCTGCCTTTCACCTGCCGGCACTGAGGGCTGGACTGCGGGCTCCTCCGTGGGGCCCTCAGGCCGTGTGGGGGTGCTCCAACAGGACCCCCGGAACCAGACACCTGCCAGGGCTCTGTTCAGGCACATCCATGCGGGTCCTAACTCAGTGGGGGATGCATCCCAGGCTGGGATTCCTACCAGTTCATAATAGCTCACATTTATTGAGCACCTGAGAAATGCATTTTATTCTCACGTTCACCCGGGACATCGATGTTCTTTATTCGCATTTAACACAAAGCATGTTTTCTTTCCATGTTACGCAGCTGAGTGTGGTTGGGATTCTATGAATGTTATTCCACGAAAAGATCACAAAGTATAAGCTCCTTGCTGTAGGGACCATGCCTGCATTGATGTGACACCATGGGTGTGCGATATGATGCCGAGCAGTGACGTTGACTGAGCAGTTCCCCCCTGCAGGGTCCAGGCCACCATCCACGTAGGCAGCTGTCGGGTCCACACCTGGATGCTTACACACAGCAGGTGCTGGTGCTTTGGGGACACTGGCATCTACACGAAATTAATCCTCTTTTGTTTGTTGCATTTTATACACAGTTCATAGAACAAAGGACTCTCAAGTGATGGGAGTGGTTCTCTTGCTCTTTACATTTTTTATTAAGTTTTTTAAAACGTTGAGATGATACGAATTCACATGCAATTATAAGAAATAATAGAAATATCCTTCATTCCCTGCATCCCTCTGTGGTAACATCTTGCATTCCTATCTTGGAACATACACCCAGGAAATTTCCATTGATACAATCCACTAATCTGAGTCTGATCTCACTGATTTTTTGTGCGTGTGTGTGTGTGTGTGTGTGTGTGTGTGTGTGTGTGTTTCACATGTGAAGATTCACCCCGGTCAAGGTACAGAACCCCGGTCAAGGTACCACCAAGGTACCACCACCCCGGTCAAGGTACAGAAAATTCCAGAAAATTCCATCACTGTAGGGACCCCTATGCTGCCCTTTATGATCACAACAACCTGATCCCTCCCCTAGTGCCTCACGCATGGCAACCACTAATCTGTTCTCCACTTGTACAATTTTGTCCTCCCAAGGACGTTATGTAAATGGAATCCTACAGTATGTAACCTTGGCGGACTGGCTTGTTCACGGAGCATAATTCCCCTGAGAGCCATCCAAGTGGATTCATTTTATAACAGAAGCCCAGAACTTAATATTTATACACACGCTCTCCTCTTCGAAGGAACCATCTTAGGAAATTCGAGGCTAATTTCACTCATGCTGCCTTTGCCCAAAAAATTTTTCTAACTTCTTTTTCAGAGTCCACAGGTATTCTTGGAATCATCTTTAGGGCTGTATCTAAATCAGGATTCATCAAACTTTTTCTGTGCAGGGTCACAGAGCAAATATTTATGGTTTGAGGGCCAGACTCGGTCACAACTACTCAGCTCTGCCAAAGTCACACGCGATGTGTAAATAAGCGGAAATGGCTGAGTGCCAATAAAACTTTATTTACAAAGACAGGCGGTAGGCCAGATTGGGTCTGCAAGCTATAGTCTGCTGATCCCTGACCTAAACAGCAAAGGTGTGAGTGATTTTCATTTATTAACTGCATTTGTCATTCTGGACCCTGTGGGCAGATAAGAAGAGGAATAATATACTGGAAAAGAAGTAATGAAGAACTCCATTCACAACAATAACCAAAATAACAAAGTTCCAAGATTTCTAAGAAAAATCATAATAAATGCAGAGATTTGTGGAGAAAAACCTAGGGTAGCCAAAATACCATTTGCATAGGTAGTTATTATAAAAACCATTCACGAAATATTTTTTGTTTTTCTATCAAGTCATTGAATTCTGGTGTGTAGTTTTTACACGTACAGCTCATTCTTTTTTTTTTTTTTAATCTTTATTTTTGAGAGAGAGAAAGAAAAAAAGAGAGAGCATGAGCAGGGGAGGGACAGACAGAGAGGGAGACACAGAATTTGAAGTGGGCTCCAGGCTCTGAGCTGTCAGCACAGAGCCCGATGTGGGGCTCGAACTCACAGACCGCAAGATCATGACCTGAGCCGAAGTCGGACACTTAACCGACTGAGCCACTCAGGAGCCCCACGTATAGCTCATTTCAATTCAGATGTTAACTTTTCATCATAAGCACTGGATACGTATTTAGAGTTCGCAAAACTTAGATTTACAATATTGACCTAAGTTGTTCAGAATGTACTTAAAAGTTTTCCAAATTACTACAGCCAAGTTCCAGCTTCTAAACTTAAATTTAAAAATAATTAAAATTGGGGCAACTGGAATAGCCCAGCAGGAAAAGCATGAGACTTTTGATCTCAGGGTCATGAGTTCGAGCCCTACATTGGGTGTAAAGTTTACTTAAGTAAATAAACTTAAAAAAAATAACAATAATTAAAATTAAGTGCGATTAAAAAATGCAATTCCTCAATCACATGAGCCACATTTCATTTGCTCATTGACTACCTTGATGGACAGTGTGGCCCCAGGGCTGAGAATACCGACGCATAGTCTGCTGCCCTTAGGGAGGGAATAAATCCTGGAAATCAGTTCTGAATGAGCCCATTTGCAGAACCGGAGTAATGATGGTCTGGTTAACACAGGCTCTGGAGGCAGACATTCCTGGGTTCAAGTTCTAGTTGGAGTGTGTGTGGCCTTTGGCACATGATCTCATTCCTCTGAACCTTTCTTTCCTTATCTGCAAAATGGCTATTATAATACCCACCTCCTAGGGCTCCGTTGAACAGATAGTAAATGGTCAGTAAATGGAAAGTACTTGTGATTATAGTTATGGTTATGGCCATGGAATTAGTTTCCTAGAGCTGCTATCACAAAGTACTACAGCCTGGGTCCTCTCGCAGTTCTGGAATCTGGAAGTCTGGAATTAAAATGTCAACGTCATGGTCCCTCCAGAGTCTCGAGGAGAGGATCCTTCTTTGCCTTTTCCAGCTTCCAGTGGCTCCGGGTATTCCTTGGCTTGTGGTGGCCTCAGTCCACCCCCACGGCCTTCACATGTCATCTTCCCTCTGTGTGTCTTGACATCTTCTGTCCTAAGAACACCAGTCGTACTGGGTTAGGGCCCACCCTGGTGACCTCATCTCATTTTGATCACACCTGCGAAGACCCTACCTCCAACTATAAGGTCACACACAAGTCTGGGAAGTTAGCCCTTCGGCCCATCTTTCTGGGGAACACAGCTCACCCCATAATAGTTATGATTATTAATTACCCGGCTGTGGGGTGTATATATTGCTGTGGTTGATGGGCATCGTGCCTGATGGAACTTGTCCACTGAAGGTGAAACCTTGAGGAATTGTGAGTCTGGAATTCCAGTCCAGCTTGCCTTTCCCTGTGCTACGCCACAAAGCCCTCCGCAGCAAAAGTCATAAAGAATAAATGATTCAAAAGCATACCCTACCACTTTCACTTGACGTTACTCAACTCGAAAGCTCCTGTGCCACCCGGTTCCGTTTCTCTTTCCACAAGACGGATTGTTTGCTCTGCTTCGCTTCTCCGTTTGATTGTGTGGGCTAAGCTCGTCTGGCTGGTCAAAGCCTTTTACAAATGAGCGCTTAGCTTTCTCTCTCGTTCTCTGAGTTGCGTTAGGTAGGGCAGCAAAAAGCCACCCCCGTCCCGCTCAAGCACGGGGCAGGATGTCAGCAGGTGGAACAAAATATGATGCGTAGTACACATCACCAAAGCCTTTGATCAACGCTCCTTTTAAGCGTTGGGTTGAATGTTAGCCTGAAGACATAAATACAACTGCATAGGATATGACTTACCAAACAAAAGTTTTTAATTCTATCTGATGAGGAAGGTTGCTTGCCTTGTTTCCCCAGAAGCACTAATAATCAGGTAATGAGCGAACTCTTTGAGATAAAAGACTCCTTTTATGATTATCCTTTGTGAGGATGTTTTAAGTCTCACCAAATGCTGAGCCGGAAGGTAATGGCACGTCCCTTTCTCCATTATAAAATCTCTTCGATGATGCACGCCTTTGTCAGAGTCTGAAAGGACCTCTCCCTTCCACTCTGGACGCCAATTTGCACAGTTGTATTTTGCTGCACAGCCCAATGTAATTAGGTTAATTAGTCATTTCCATTTAGCTTATTAGAAGGCTAGAAATCCCTTTGCCTCATTTGGAAGATTAAATGTTGCAATTGTGCTCAACCCAGAGCCTCAAGAAAGCGTGTTTCAGACCCAGTCACGGCAGCTGGGAACGCTGATCGGGGCATAATGTGCTCAGTTTTGTGGTATCGCCCGAGGGGGTAACGGGCCCGCAGAAGGGTTAATGGTGATGCCAGCTGGGAGCAGGGGTGAAGCTGTAAGAAGATGGGAGTCGGTTCCTCAGCCCAGAGAGAAGTAATTACAGTAGCAGCAGCTTTTCGCAGCCTGTCAAGAGCCCTCCTGCTGGCGGCCCAGATGTCAAACTTTATTAATTGAGCACTTGCTAAGCGCCAGGCAGCCTGCTAGTTCCAAGGCTTTCAGAGACGCCTAAGAAAGTCCTTGCCCGCAGCGAACTCACAGTCTTGCGGGAGTGACAGGCAAGTAAGCCAGGTGGGGGGATTCAGTAACTGCAGGAACCCCAAGGAAGCAGCAGGGAGGGCGTTACCGACTTCAAAGCACTCGTTTCTACATTAGAATGCGAGCGACGGGATTGCCTGGCCTCGTTATCCAAGTGGGAAAATCAAAGCGCACAGTCTCTGAGTCACAAGAGGCTTGTGGGGCAGTGGTGCTGGGACCAGAGCCTTCCACTCCTGGCTCCCCCTTCCCCGTGCTACACACCACTCCCCCTGGCCCCCACCTCTCAATAGAGTGACATGCACCCCCTGCTTAGTGGCCAAGGTCAAGTGGGGCAGGGGGTGGGGGGGGACACAGAGCCCGTGTGAAAGGGCACGTGAAGACAGGACCTGTGTTCGTCCACATGGGAAATGAGACTCGGCGAGCCCAGACTAAGGGTCTATGTCCTTCTCTAGCTTCACCTGCCCCGGGTCACCCGTAAGACCCCTCTGCTGCTGGCACACTGCTTTCTGACGGGCCCCCCTCCCCTTTCCAGACTTTGACTCTCGTTGACCCCACCCCATTAAATGCCCTTCCCTTTTCTCTCCCTCCATCTCTGCCCAACAGAATTCCACTTACATCCGAAGGCCTCCCTCATCTGTCCTTTCTCCTTAACTTAGGACTGCAAGTTCCTTGAAGGTGTGTGTCCTTTTTTTTTTTTTTTACCTTTGTATCCCCAAGTGCCTGGCATGAAGCATTCAATAAATGTTGGATGGATGGATGGATGGATGGATGGATGGACGAACAGATGAATTCAAATAGCAAGAAGGTATTGGGATACTTAAAATTCATGGCCTTGTGGTAGATGCTTTGGACATACTCTACCTTTTAATCTCATGGAAGAGACCAAATGTATAAGCAGAGTCAAGTAATAATGGAAAGAATTGCAGAAAAGTGTCCAAGTGACTAATGTTTATGTGGGCATTCTCAAGGAATGGGATGGGAGGAACCACCACCCAAAATTTGGTTTTGACATCAAGACTGATGATGCCACGCACACACCAAGAGAGTATTAAAAAATGTATTACTCACATGGCATCTGGGTGGCTCAGTCGGTTAAGCATCCAACTTCGGCTCAGGTCATGATCTTATGGTCTGTGGGTTCGAGCCCCACGTCGGGCTCTGTGCTGACAGCTCAGAGCCCGGAGCCTGCTTCGGATTCTGTGTCTCCCTCTCACTCTGCTCCTCCCCTGCTCACACACTTGCTCTCTGTCTGTCTCTCTCTCTCAAAAATGAATAAACGTTAAAAACCAAATTTGAAAATGGCTTGAGAGAGCCAAGGAAGGAGACCACTTTGGTGTTTGGTTTTTTTGTTTTATTTATTTATTATTATTATTTTTTTTTTTTTTAGTAGTTTAAGGTTGGGGCAGGGGTGAGTATTTCTGTATGTGAGCAGGGGTTTACAGGGTTCGGCTTCCCTCCAGCACCCGAGGAGGGAGTACCAAGACTTACTTATCAGCTTGCCTGGATGTGGAGGAGAAGAAGAAACTGTGGGGTGGTGGCAGGGGAGTGGATAAGGCTTTAAAGCTGTCAGCTACCAAACATCCGAACCTTGAATCAGACCCTTTGTTAAAGATTTCAACACTGAGTAGTTCCAGGTAGCCCACGCAAGAAGGATGGGAAGGCTCTGTGTTTCTCTGTGAGAGAGAAGGTACCTGAGAGAGGTTGCTGATTATGACCAGGACTGTAACAACCTGTAGGACCTTACCACATGCTCATCGGGACCAGCACAAGAAAAGGAAGGAGTGGAATTTGGGGGAGGAGAGATCAAGGATCTCTCGCATGACGAAAGTAGCGTAGACAAAGAGTTGAGTTGGGAATGAGTCCGGCACGGTTCCAGGGTTGGGCACTGATACTCTTGGACAGAGTAGGAGGGAAGAAGGACACCCGGTTCCCCGGATGGATCGGAAGGAAACGCTAGATGAACACGTTTGATTACTAAGTTGCGTATTTGGACTTAGTCCTTATTGGAAGCAGGCAACTCATGGAAATTTCAGTGTTGGCAGTCACACAAAGTCGGTATCTAGAGGCACCTTGAGAGAGAACTTGAGTTGCCAGCAGAATGAGTATTGAGATAAAAGGAAGGAGTCAGAGACTTGAAATGTCTGGGCTCCGTGAACAGAAAAGTCATGGTATCTTTTCTTGTCCCTCTTCCCAATCAATACCCTGCAGGAAGGTGCAGTTCAATGTGCTACTGATAATAACCCAAACACTTTATTTGCTAACCCTTGCACACTATTAGTACCGTTTGCTGAGGCGACTTGATCAAAACACCTCCTTTTCCTTGAGCTTACCTGGGGGGAAGATCCAAGATTCCAGATGCGAGTATGAACAAGACAGAATTACGTCTATACTCGTATCTCGTTCCTTGACACCTTCCCCCTGCCCCCAACGCAATGAAAACTATAGCTTTCTGGAGAAACTGTATTTCACAGCAAGATTCTCCAAAATGTCACAGGCACTTTCATCAATGGAAGAATTCTGTAATCTGGATCGAGACATTGAGGGATCCGCCAAGAGTTGGAAGAAGTTTGTGGAATCGGAATGTCCTGAGAAGGAGAAGTTTCCACAGGGGTGGAAGGACAAGACAGCCCTGCAGCGCCTCTGTATGATGAGAGTCATGCGGCCTGACCGGATGACCTATGCCATACGGTACGGGACAGGGGACAGTGGGGAGCCCCAGGCTGGGCGTGGGGCAGTCTTGACATGGCCAGATTGGCAGAGCTGAGCACAAAGGTCATGTGTTTCTAGTCACAGGGGTCTTGGTACCAACATCCAGAATCCGGTAAGGCCTGCTGCCCTGTGTCAGCCATGTATTTTCTTAGTAGCTAAGTGGACAACTTGGAAAGAGGTGAGCCCATCCATATCAGCATTGAGAAGGCTGCGGGTCACATCTGTTGTGCTGGGAGATGATGGTACCCAGAGAAGAGCTGGAAGGATCACCCATAGCAGGAAGAACGTCTCTCCGACCGCAAAGGAAGGAGGCAGCGATATTTGCGCCTTTAGCTGAGGTGATAGGATGATGGTGGAAAATTGAGAACCGTGTCTAATGACGTCCGTGTTCATCAGTTGGGTCTGTGCGCGAGAGGAGGTGGCAGAGTTAGAGACTCGAGAAGGGCGCAGAGTTTGAAATAGAATCTGTGACAAGTGGGAGAGAAGACCCACCAGGGAAACCCAAAGACCTCTGAGCAGCCTTGAGAGCCCACCTAGTTAAGATCATGTATTTACAATGGCACCTGTCTTCATCAATGGTTCCCTGTGGCAACGTCCAACCACCCAGGTGTAGATTCAGAGTTAAGTTAGCCTGGAGCACGGCCTGGGGCTGGGTGGTGGGAACGGGAATTCTTGAGGTGGGCACTGATCGTACTGGCATGATGAAAGTGTTCTAATTCTGGATTGTGGTGAAGGCTGTACAATTCAGTAAACTTATTAACAATTATTGAATACTACACTTAAAAGAGACAAATGTTATGCTATCAGTTATACCCCAAGACGTTTTTTTAGGTTTTTTTCAAGGTTAGAGGCCGTGGAGTCTACACTGGGTAGGAAAGAGGAGAAGAGCGTAAGGGGGCGGTTAAGAAACAAAACAGAGAAGCCGCAGTGCTGAAAATCCTCCATTTGTGGTGGCACCAACACAGGGAAGGAACAGGTGGAATAAGGGTCAGTCGCTAAATCGCTGACGGAAGGTTTTCGGCAGAGAGTGGAGTGTTTCCACTGAAGGTTTCAGATGTAGACAAAGTCCTTCAGTAATGGCAGGATAAAATGTGGCCACAAAACCAGGTGGCTGAATCGAGGAAAAAATGAAGACAGAGGAACGGGACGATTATCCATGCGGATGTTGATGTCACTCAGGCTGGTGGAGAGAAGGTCCGTGAGCCAAGTGTTCAGGGAAGGGGTAGAGCGACAAGTGGAACGGTAAATGACGTCAGTGTGCAGGGGACATGGCGATGCAGCCTGGGGAATGGAGAGTCCACGGAGCCACAAGAATGGAGAAGTCATGGTTTGCAGAGAGTAACCACCAGTGAGGAGAACCATGATCCCACCTTACCGTCCTGAGATATAGGTCAGAGGTAGGAGAATGAACCCCGCTGTGGAGACTACAAGGAAGCAGTGTCCTTGGGGAAGAGTTAGGGCCAAGAGTTGGGCCAGATGGTCGACCAAGTGGTTGCAGGTGAAAGGTTTGTTCGGCGGAAGACAGGGCAGTGTGGAAAGGAACATTGACAAGTGGAGTAGGATGAAAGGAAACAGACATTGATAGAGTATGACAGCACAGGAAAGCAGAGGGCCTTGCATCTTGAGCTGAGATAGAGGACCGAGCCAGAAGACCACAGGGATATGGAGTGTGGAGGGTCCAGCTGCCTGCAAGCTTTCTGAAAGCACTGATCTTGGTGGCGTTCCAATGGATGGTGGTGATGTCACGGGACATCCAAGCTTCACAGAGAAGGTGACAGTGGCCTGGATGTATGGGGATTCAGAAAGAGCCCTGATCTAGGACAGCGGGCCAGCCATGGTTGTGCATGTTGACTTAACAATGAGGCACCTGGAAGTTGGTCTCACCTCTGTGACTACCACGCCCATGACCTTGAGCGCATCCTTCCATGTCTATACGCCTCCATTTCTCAAGTGTTTGCTATTTTGTGACTGACATACACATGCACTTCTTTTCTGGCAGAGATTTTGTTGAAGAGAAGCTGGGAAGCAAGTACGTGGCGGGAAGAACGCCAGACTTTGCGGCCTCATTTGAGGAATCAGGACCAGCCACACCCATGTTTTTTATCCTGTCTCCTGGCGTGGACCCCCTGAAAGATGTGGAAAATCAAGGTGAGAAAAACTCATCTTTGGGGTGCCTGGGTGGCTCAGTCACTTAAGTGTCCAACTTCAGCTCAGGTCATGATCTTGTGGTTCATGAGTTCGATCCCCGCATCAGGCTCTGTGCTGACAGCTCAGAACCTGGAGCCTGCTTCAGATCCTGTGTCTCCCTCTCTCTCTGCCCCTCCCCCACTCACGCTCTGTCTCTCTCTACCTGTCAAAAGTAAACAAAGATTGAAAAAAAGAAGAAGAAGAAAAAGACAAACTCATCTTGGAGCCAAGGCCGCACCTGCCCCGTGAACTTCCACTCTTTGCATCCAGCAGTCTCTCTTCTCTAGACCCCAAGTTCACGAGGCAGTACTCAGTATTTGCTAACATACAGAAATCAGGGTCCTTGGAAACGAACACCAGGGGATTATCACCAGAGAAGGGACCATCCAGGGTGGGACACGGTAGAGTCCTGAGGACACTGGCAGGGTCCTGGAGAGACCTTGCCCCGCCACCCACCCATCTCTCACGGCACCCCCACCCCGCCCCGCCCCGCCCCACCTTACTTGGGCCGGAGCAATCTTTCTGAAACACAAGTCTCACCCTGCTCTTCACGGCCTCTGATTGCCCTGAGAAGAAAGTCCAAACTCCTTAATGTGTCTCACAGGGAACTTCCTCCTCCCGTCCCTCCCTATTTCTCCAGCTTGCTTCCCAGCATTAGTTTCCTGTCGCTGCTGTAATGAATTACTACAAACCTGGAGGCTTGAAACAACACTAATTTATTATTTTACAGTTCTGGAGATCAGAAATCATAAATGGGTCTTACCGCCTCCCTCTTTTCCTTATAAGAACTCCTATGATTATATCGGGCCCACTTGGATAATCCAGGATAACCTCCCCATCTTGAGGGCCTTAATTTACTCACATTGTAGAGTCCCCTCTGCTGAGGATTAGGACGTGGACATCCTTGGGGGTCCATCATTCTGTCCACATTTCCCTACTCGCCTCTTTTGCATTCTACATGACAGCCATTACATTCTCCCAAGCCTGCCATTTCCCTTCCTGGATCCCCTTCACCAGGCTAGCCTCTATTCACCCTTCAGACACCAATTTCTTTTTTTTTTTTTTTAATTTTAATTCGTATCTCTTTTATTATGATTGAGTTGGGTATTTTTCCCTTCTTTTTTTCAATATATGAAGTTTATTGTCAAATTGGTTTCCATACAACACCCAGTGCTCATCCCAAAAGGTGCCCTCCTCAATACCCATCACCCACCCTCCCCTCCCTCCCACCCCCCATCAACCCTCAGTTTATCAGACACCAATTTCAATGTCACCATCTCCAGGAAGACCTACTTGGCTTTCAAGGTCCTTGGTTCCCCCTCCCATGTGCTCCTAGAGTGCCCTTCTTTATGTACATCACCTTGTACTTGTCTAGTGACTGCTGTGTCTTCGTGAGAGGGTGAGAGCTCCTTGGGAACAGGTGTCCTTTTCGCCAGAGTGTCCCCACTTCCTAGGACGGTGAGGGGTACTAAAGAAATATGTACGTTCGATGAAAGAATGAGCAAATGAACGACTAATCAAAACCATCACACTGGCCAAACGACACCATTTTGCAAAGTTAAATAAAGACCCGACAGGTTGGAACCTAGCCCAGGTAATACAGCTCCAAGAGCAGTCCATTCATTTACACAGTGAGAGAACTTTACAGCATGCCTAGTGTTGGGGGGTGGTTCAGAAGAAGCTAACTTGGGTCCTAAAGAATGGATAGGGTCTACAGCAGGGAAAGAATTGTCTTATTCACTAATTTTATGTGTATGTGTGTTTCTGTAGTCTCCTGATAATTTCAAGTGACACTTGCACATTTTTAAAATACAGTAAAACCTTGGGCTGCAAGTAACTTGCTCTCCGAGGGTTCCACAAGACAAGCAAACATTTCTAATAATTTTTAACTTGATAAAAGAGCCATGTCTTGTAATGCAAGTAGCACATGACGTCGAACGTCACATGATCACAACTGAGCCAATGGGTTTTGAAATTCGCTTTGATATACGAGTGCTTTGGATTACAAGTATGTTTCCAGAACAAATTATGCTCGCAAAGGTTTTACTGTATAGATAACATAGACTTTAAAATGAAAACCAACATTTCCCAGCTCCAGTCCTTCCCATACCCCGTCTCCCTTTTCAGACACATTTTGTTTTGTTTTGTTTTGTTTTGCTTTATTATTTTATCTTATTTTAATTTAATTTATTTTATTTTACTTTATCTTATTTTTGCCTATTTCTAAATTTAGTTCTGGGAACTGCTTCTCTATTTCCTACTAATCTTCTGCCCATTTCTTCACTGGATTATTTGGTTTGGGGGTGTTGAGTTTGATAAGTTCTTTATAGATTTTGGACACTAACCCTTTATCCGATATATCATTCGCAAATATCTTCTCCCATTCTGTCAGTTGCCCTTTAGTTTTGCTGATTGTTTCCTTCGCTGTGCAGAAGCTTTTTATTTTGATGAGGTCCCAATAGTTTATTTTTGTCTTTGTTTCCCTTGCCTCTGGAGACGTATTGAGGAAGAAGTTGCTGCAGCTAAGATCAAAGAGGTTTTTTCATGCTTTCTCCTCTAGGGTTTTGATTGTTTCCTGTCTCACATTCAGGTCCTTCATCCATTTTGGGTTTATTTTTGTGTTTGGTGTAGGAAAGTGGTCCAGGTTCATTCTTCTGCATGTCGCTGTCCAGTTTTCCCAGGACCATTTGCTGAAGAGACTGTCTTCATTCCATTGGATATTCTTTCCTGCTTTGTCAAAGATTAGTTGGCCATACGTTTGTGGGTCCATGTCTGGGTTCTCTATTCTGTTCCATCGATCTGAGTGTCTGTTTTTGTGCCAGTATCCTACTAATCTATCACTAGTTTTAAATTGATCAATTCTAGATATCTATTTATTCCCTGATTTAAAAAATAAGAATCTGGCTCCCACTGATGCCCACTAGGACTCTCTACTTTCTACCACATTTTTAACAGCTTTACTGAGATATAATTCACATGCCATATTCACCCACTTCAAGTATACAATTCAAAGTTTGCTTATATTTTCACAAGGCCATGTGACCATCACCACACTCTAATTTTAGCAAATTTGTGTCTCTTGGCACCCCCCCCCCAAATTCTAGATCCCCTAGTGAGCACTTCTGTTCCATCTTATGTCCTCCCAAGCCCACCACCAATTTACTTTCTGGCTCTAAAAACGTGCCTGTTTTGGACATCTCCTAGAAATGAAATCATATACTATAGGGTCTTTTGTTGCTGGTTTGTTTTACTTAGCATAATATTTTCAAGGTTTTTGCTGTAGCATGTATCACTCCTTTTCTATGACTGGATAATAGTTCATGTAGATCAGTCTAGAAAGTGTTAACAATATTAAGTCTTTTGAGCCATCAACATAGAATGTCTTGCCATTTGTTAAGGTCTTCTTTAATTTCTTTGATTAATATTTTGTAGTTTGGGGTGTAAAGTCTTGCATTTTTTTAATTGAATAATAGTTAACCTACAGGGTTATATTAGTTTCAGGTGTATAACATGTATATTTTTGTATATTGATCTTCTATCCTGCAACCTTGCTGAACTTGTTTATTGGTTCCAATAATGTTTGTGAATTCCTTGGGTTTGTTTTTGTTTTTGTTTTTGTTTTTAGATACAAGTTTATGTGATCTACGAATAGAGGTAGTTTTACTTCTTCCTTTCCAATCTGGATGGCTTTTTATTTCTTCATCTTGCCTAACTGACCTGGCTAAAATTTCCAGCACAATATTAAGTCGAAATGGCAAGTTTGGACATCCTTGACTTGTTCTAGATCTTAGGGAAAATTCATTCAATCTCTGCCAGTAAGTATGATGTCAACTGTGGGGTTTTTACAGATACCCTTCATCAGATTGAGCAAGTTGCCTTCTAGTTTGTTGAATTTTTTTTCCCTTTATCGTGAAAAGGTGTTGGGTTTTATCAAGTGTTTTTTCTGTATCCATTGAGATGATATCATTTTGTTGTTTATTCTATTGAGATATTACGTTAATTGATTTTTGGAAGTTAAACTAGCCTTGCATTCTTGAGATCTCACCTGATCCTGGGTTATAATCCTTGTATATATTGCTAGATTCAATTTGCTAATATGCCTTTGAGGATTTTTACAGATATATTCGTAAGAGATGCTGACCTGTTGTTTTCTTTCCTTGTGAGGTCTTTGTTTGGGGTATGAGGATATAACTAGTGACCTATATACCAACTGATTTGGGAAGTGTTCCTTCCTCTTCTATTTTTTTGGAAGATTTTTATGAAAGACTGATATTACTTCTTCATGTTTCATAGAATTCAGTGGTGAAGTCACCTGGGCCTGAGCTTTTCTTAATGGGAAGTTTTTGAATCACTAGCTTAATGGGGGGTGGGAGGGAGGGGACCGTGGGTGATGGGTATTGAAGAGGGCATCTTTTGGGATGGGCACTGGGTGTTGTATGGAAACCAATTTGACAATAAATTTCATATATTTAAAAAAAACAAAACAAAAACAAAGACATCAGAGCATTCCTCTTTGACAGGCATAGACTAAGACAAAAGGAGTTATGTGATCGCTAGCCATATATTCAGAAGAGTTTAGACATTACAGCGCTTTGTTATATTTCATGAGTTCATAGGACCCAAAGAAGCTAATACAGCAGAACAATAGCTGACATATCAGGTTTTTCAGTCATACTGTCAGTTGCTGACAGGTTGCCAAACTGCCTTTGGCCTGGCTCTGAATCCACATCAGGCAAAGTATTAAAATGATCATTTCCATTTAACTTTGAAAGTCCCGGCTTATCTGAAAGACAAATCAAAATCAAATGTGGCCTGTGCATCTGATGGCAGAATTACTGAGCTGACTCTGTGACTGAGGTATCTAGACAGTGAGGAGGACATTTAACAAGAGGAGAAGGGAACGCTCTATGAAATTTATTTGAATTATTCTATGTCAGCCCATAGTTGGTATCTTAGTTTCCTAGGACTGCCACAGATCACCACAGACTAACTTCAAACAATAGCTGTTTGTGCTTTCATGGTTCTAGAGGCTTAGAAGTCCAAAATCAAGGTGCCAGCAAGGTTCTGGAGGCCTGAGAGCAAGCCTGCACCATGTTTCTCCCCTAGCTCCTGAAAGTTATCAGCCATCTCTGATGTTTCTTGCCTTGTGGCTACCTCATTCCCATCTTTGCTTCCATTGTCATGTGGCCGCCTTCTCCCTGCACATCCTGTCTTTACGTGGCATTCTTCTCTGTGTGTGTCTGTGTCCAGATTTCTGTCACCTTATGAAAATACCAGTCCGATTAGGATCTACCCTAATGACTTCCACTTAACTTGCTTACATCTGCAAAGACCCTATTTCCAAATAAGGTGACATTCACAGGCCCCGAGGGCTAAATTAGCATTTCACTGTATCTTTTGGGAAGACACTAGCCAAGCAATAACAGGTGACGGAAGTTGCTAATTGCTGAAGAGAATTTAGGTTCTGCCCTGCATCTGAGCATTTTCATTCCTTAGATAAGGAGGGCAAACATGTTTAACCTTTGGACTTGATTTTGGCCACGATCAGTCTCTTCTAGTAGTTTCTCACTCAAGTTCTGCGTTTGGTATTTTCCTGCATTTTGAAAGAAATTGCATTTGCCTCATCTTTGAATATATTAACTCTCTATTTGGATAAGCAATGCCAAAGAAGGCCAAATTAGATGGTCATTGTTGCCAGTGAAACGGAAGAAAGAAAGAGTAGTGGCCGCGTAAGAGACATTCCTCAACTCTTACTGGAGGCTGTCTGCGTATGAAGAACTTCACTAGATGGGAGGAAAAAGTAGCAAACAGGATCTCGGTCCTTAAAATAAAAAACCCGCAATAACACGTTCCAGCCCCTTCTGTATCTTAAAAGCAGACAGGAAGTTTGGTTTGAGGCTATTAGCTTCCAGAGTTACCAATGTAAGCTGGAAGGTAAATGACAGTGACACACAGGTAAAATGGTTCCTCCTACCCCCCCCCCCCCGCCATCCTTTAGGGAAAAAAAACAATTAGAATTTAAAAATTGCTCATGGAGAGTATAAGATGTATTTATCTGTTTGTTCATTTCTATCATGGATCAGCAGTGGTGGTCCACATGCCATATCTGATTTGTGCCTGTTTTGTCAATAAAGTTTTACTGGAACACACACACACACACACACACACACACACACACACACAAAAGAATCACTAGCTTAATGTCTTTGCTTATTATATATCTATTCCAATTTTCTGCTTCTCCTTGAGTCAGTTTTGGTATTTGTTTCTAGGAATGTGTCCATTTTATCCAGTTATCTAATTGGTTTGCAAACTCCCAACTACTGATAGCTATATTAAAATGTTCACTTCCTCTATGGGCTATGTTCACTTTAACAGCGTTAGTGAAACTTAATTTTTTATTCCGTGATTTCCAGATGCTTTCTCTTGACTTTCCTCTGTGTAAGCTGAGATTTCAGTTTTCCAGCTCGCATCAGCTGCCCCTTAAGTTTTCCGTAGACAAGGATGAATATATATTCATTCTAATGTTACCATCATTCATGTTGTTCACGCCTAGTCTACAAGTTAACTGTAATATTTGAAAACTGATACATAGGGTTTATGTCATAGTTAATAAATACATATTCTTCACTGAAGAGGCACGTAAATATGCTAGGATTACACATCCTTCTTCATGGATCCAATGTCCTAATCTCTAGGGGTCTCTCAAAGAAGAATGTTCTCAGCAAGGAGTTTCAAAGTCATATCAAATTTCAGTTTGCTTCCTACTAGGATGAAGATTTTCTCGAAGAGCTTTTAGTTTTTCATGGAGTTTCTGAATGTCTTTTCCTTGTTCTTGGAAGAAGAAATAAATGCCCCCTCTGCCATTATCACTAATATCTCACACTTCTTATTTATTGTACGAATTGAATAGAATCCCCGTTATCTATATAGAATCTAATAGAATCCAGTGTTATCTTTCTTGAAAATGCTCTACCTAGGGCCCACTTCTGTTCTAAAAGAGATAAGTTACACTGTGGCTTTCTAGGCAAGTCCCACCCTGGGACTTATTTTCTTTATATTCTAGTTTAGTTCTATCATTTTTGTATCCTGCGTCTTTCATTTTCAGTTTTCACCCCAGTTTTGCTAGCATATGCCATCAGAAAAGAGTCGTGGGAAGTAAAATTTCATAATCCTTGGCTGTCTAAAAAGGCTTTAATTTTGCCCCTATACTTGTTTGGTAGTTTTGCTAAGTGCAAAGTGATTTGTACTCAGAATGTGTCCACATTGCTCGATTGTCTTCAGGAAGTCGGTTATGTTTGGTTGAGATCATATGCCAGTAGGGTGCTGTTCTCTTCTTTGTTGGTTACTTGTGTCTGTTCCTTGGAAACTTTAGGATTATCTCTCTACCTCCTGTTCTGAAATTCCAAGAGCTGCGTTTGGTGTGGGTTTTTTCCATTCATCTGCTCAGCGTTTGCCGTGCCATTTCAAGTGGAAAAGTCCTAGTGTTCTCTACCTCTGGAAAGTTTGCTCTCTCGTTCTCAGTAAGTACCGCTACCATTCACCAAGTTGGCCATGCCAGAAATGTTGGAATTGGTCACAGTAACACTCCCTCTGCCACCCACCACATTTAGTCCTATGGATTCTGCCTCCTAAATCCATGTGAGACTGGCCTCAGTGTTTCTGTCCTCAGTGTTGCCTCCCTGGTCTGAGTCACCGTGGTCTCACTTGGACTGTCCCAGTGGCCCCCTAACCCATTTTCTGTTCTTCACCCCCTGTCTGCAATCTTTTGCCAATCTCTGCAGCCAAAGGCATCTTGCTAAATCTCACATCCGACTGTATCACTCTTCTCCTTAAAACTCTCTGGTGGTTTCCCATTGTTCTTAAGGTAAAGTCCAGTACCACTGACACGGTCCGTGGGGCCTGCATGGACTGGCCTTTGTGCCAAGCCTTGGATCTTACCTTCCCCCAAGCTCACTCTACTCCAGACACACAGCCCTTGTAGATCGTGAGCCTTCCTGACCCAGGGCAGTGTTACAAGAGGTTTCTTTTATCTGAACTATTTCTCCCAGCAATTCAAGAGTCCGGTGCCTACTCACCCTGCAGGTATCAGCCTCTCCTGACCTCCCTGCAAGGCCGTCGGTCCCCTGCCATACATATCTTTGCCTCAGAGCATGCCTACCTGCGCGTCACCAAGATCCTTCAGGTCAAGGACCAGGACCTGTTGCTTACCATTTTGGAACCAGCACCTAAAAGCATAACTAGCAGAGAAAAGGTGCTCCGTAAATACTTGTTGAATGAATCCACAAATAAATGAGTAAATATCATAAGAATTGTTGTCATAGCTAAGTTATTCCTGAGTTTCACCCTTTTATAGAGTCCTGTATTCCTTCTGGCTTCCAGAGGCTTTATTCCTTTCATATTGACAGATCTAGTTTCCTCATTTTCACTCAATCTTTCCCTTTTCGGAAGCTTTTATATACCCTGCAAATGAGCAATTTCCTACTGTTCTTTGCCAATTGACCTCTGTCTGTTGCATCATGTGCTTTGAAGCTTTCTGTCCTTTCAGGGACGCTGACCCCGCCCTGGTCCATATTGGTGATTTGTTTCTGAATACATTATCTCAGCTCTGCCCTTGGCTTCCTCTCAACACCTTTCCTTACTAGAAGCAATATTGCCGTTCATCAACTCGAGATTACTTACGCACCTGTGCCTCCTCTCTCTCTCCCTTCCTTCTTGCCTCATTGATGGCTTGATTTATTTTCTAATTCACCAATTTAGAACACATACTCTGGCGACAGCCATGCTTTCTGCATCTTGGATGGAATCAGACTGCCTGACGGGCTCCTGTTCTCAAGTTTGCAGTCTACATGACTGACTCCCACTTTCCTTTCTCTCCCCAGCCCCAACTTATTAAGTAAACTTACTGCCTCTATGCTTGGGCAGAGGCTGTGTATCAGACAGTTCACTGTTTTACTCCACTTAGGCTCTTACAGAGCTTGGCATCCTTCCCCATTTTCGAGTTTGTGATTTATGTGCTTAACCCCTTCATTTCTCTATCCCTTTGTTTCAACATGACAGTTCTTTTTTTTTTTAATGTTTATTTATTTGGGGGGTGGGGAGGGGCAGAGAGGGAAGGAGAGAATCCCAAGCAGGCTCTGTGCCATCAGCACAGAGCCCGATGCGGGGTTCCACCTCACGAGCCACGAGGTCATGACCTGAGCCAAAATCAAGAGTTGGGCGCTTCGCCGACTGAGCCACCCAGGCGCCCCTCAGTATGGCACTTCTTAGTCCTGGAGAGGGTTTTAAAAGTTCAGAGTCAACCGGAAGATTTGTTGCCTCAGCCCCCTTCCACCACAGCCCCTCATCCCCGCCCCAGGCGCGTAGACCCACAGACAAAGTTCTGCGTAGAGTTTAGGAGCTCTCTAGCCCCTAAAGCTCATCCACTGACCCTTGATCAGAAATCTGTGCTCTTCTGACACCTTTGTGGCTCTTAGTCTCCTCTAGGATTTTCCTTCCTCAATAATTTTGAAGGAGGAGGGGAGGGGGGAATTCAATTCACTTTTCTTGGCCCCTGTTTCAACACAAAAGCTAGGACCATCCACCCCCACTGTTTTTCTTCTTGCCTTGTCAGATGGATCCTTGAAAGTGCTTTGATGTAACACTCTTTCTCTTCTCTTTCCTCGTCACCTCCTTCCTGAATGAGCCATACCTCTTGATTTGCACACGAGCTTGTGCCTTTGCTTCTTTTAAAAGCAATCCCCCATTTTTTTTCCCAATCA
Source organism: Prionailurus bengalensis (assembly GCF_016509475.1). Taxonomy (NCBI): domain Eukaryota; kingdom Metazoa; phylum Chordata; class Mammalia; order Carnivora; family Felidae; genus Prionailurus; species Prionailurus bengalensis. The sequence goes on from NC_057347.1 coordinate 5,891,164, forward strand.
CCCGTTTTACCTGCCTCCTAGGGCCACTGTAGGATGAAAATGAAATCTAAGACGTGTAAAGACTTTACAATGTCAAGAGTACGGTAGCATTGTAAGGCATTATAACGGAGGTGATAATCCCGTCTGTTCTTTGAGGCAGCTCGGTTGGCTCCTTCCTGTATGGCCTTTGGAAGGACAGCTTGGTCCTTGGTCCTTCCAACCCAAGACTCCCCTTCACTCCCAACCCAGGACTCCCCTTTCCACCCTAACACACAGGCATCTTCTCTGGTCTTTCACGTGACTCTAGCACGATCTTGCTCTGTCCGTGTCCTCCTCTGTTCAGTTACGTGGCTTTACCAAATATTTCGGTTATTTCCGTGTTGTGGTCAGGAAGAAGCCGTATCTACCACCTCTGCCTCCCGCGGCTTCCTGTTTCTCTTTCCAACACGCTGGTCAGAACTGTGAGCTTGCTTAGATTTGTTCAAGCCTGCTCCCCAGTGTGTTCAAAGAAACGGTTTCCAGTTTGCTGTTTCTGTCGCCAGATTATCCGCACGTGGCGTGCAGCCTCTCCCTCTCATCGTTCCTGGCCCTGTTCTCGTTTCTTTAACAGTCCACCGGGACTCGGGCAGGTTGAAGCAAGTACAGTTTTAGCAAACAGCTTCAAGATTGGCAAAATATTCACTTTGGGGTTGAGAGAGACTCTTTTGCTCGTGTTCCAGGGAGCCAGGGGCGTGAGTAGGCAGACAAAGGTTGATGATCTAAGAAGAGATGGGATTTAGGGAGCAGAAGAGGGCACCTCTCCCACGGAGATGGGAGCGTGCAGGGATGCGGCTAAAATGGCAGGAAATTGAAGGAGTCCCTGACACGTGGCATGTGTTTTCCCTGGAAAGCAGAGAGTGACGCAAACTAAGTAGAGCGGAGCCTCCTGGGAATTTTAAAGGAAGTAGGGAATGGGCAACGCAGCCAATTCCTGGGAGCGTGGCAGGATTGCCAAACGGCAGCGGGGGTGAGAGTCACGAAGTTGGGGTGCCCCTCGTTCACCAAATGTATTCCCTTTCCCTCTGGTTAATTCATCCGGGATTGAGGATTTGGCGAAAGTTGGGTGACACAGGAAGTGGAAGGGGAAGCAGAGTTGAGGATTTTGTAAGGTCTTCATTCCAAGTAAGGATTATTGAGTCCATATTAAAATAAGAGGGAGCATGGGGCGCCTGGGGGGCTCAGCCAGTTAAGCGTCCGACTTCGGCTCAGGTCGTGATCTCACGATTCGTGGGTTCGAGCCCCGCGTCGGGCTCTGTGCCGACAGCTCGGAGCCCGGAGCCTGCTTTGCTTCGGATTCTGTGTCTCCCTCTTTCTCTCTGCCCCTCCCCCCCCCTCAAAAATGAATAAACATTAAAAAAGAAATAAGAAGAAGGAAGTCATTGTGAAGATTAGGAAGAAAAAAAGAGGAGCCAATGGACTGGACATTTCGCTGAAGTCCAGACAGTTCGCTGAAGGTGACAAGGGAGTAACAGGGAACAGCCAAGAAAGTAGGAAGTGATGGGAGTAGACGTGAGTGAAGAATGTTTCGGACGCGGGACAGTTTTCTGGGACAGCGACGTCCTGGCTGCAGCCACGGGGGGTGTGTAACAGAACCGGGGTGGAGTCAGGACCTTTGAAGATGAGGAAGCATGAGGCTGGATGTTGGCTCGGTCGTCTGTAGCGACACTGAGGTTTCCTGGGATGGTGATGAGATGGGTCTTGTGGAGGATTCTGGACTGAATTCCAGAGCCCCCGATAAAGGCAAATCTCACTGGGAAGTTGGCGGAGGGCAGAGAACATAGAAGTTAGTAGGCAATATAGGCAGAGGGCATATGCTTTAAAAGGAAAAGGAGTTTTTTAACTTTTTTTTTTAACATTTATTCATTTTGGGGAGTGAGAGAGACAGAGCATGAGCAGGGGAGGGGCAGAGAGAGAGGGAGACACGGAACCCAAAGCAGGCTGCAGGCTCCGAGCCGTCAGCACAGAGCCCGACGCGGGGCTCGAACTCAGTGAATGCGAGATCATGACCTGAGCCGAAGTCGGATGCTCAACCGACTGAGCCCCCCAGGCGCCCCAGAAAAGGGGTTTTTAATATGAGGATGGGAAGAAACAGCCCGCCAGGAACAAGAGTGGGCTAGAAAAACATTCCCCTTCCTCCCAGCCCCACGGATCTGGGGAGCCCAAGAGAGGGCCACAGAAGGTGCCACGGTCCTCAGGGACGGGAGGTCAAAGAAGCACCCTGCAAAGATGGGACACCATTCTGGGTGACACTGCCCCCACGGAGAATAGGAAGGGAGATCAGAAAAGGAAAGATGAGTTAAAGGTAGTGGGGGGCTGGCGGGGGGAGCCTCGGCGCAAAACAGTATGAAGGTGGAAACCCCAGAGGACGTGACTGTGGAAGGAGAGGGGGGCTTGCTGATGCCCCGGGAGGGTGTCTGGAGAGCCCCACGGTCGCAGATGGAGGGACCCTGCAAGGTTGCCCCAGCATCTCACAGCACCGGCCGGTGCCACAGTCATCCTGGCTGCGAGCGTTCAATCCTTGTAAATCTCGTCGGCATCTCCCCATCAGCCTCGCCGGACTCATGCGAGCTGATCCGGGCCGGACCACACTGGACTCTGCCCGCGACAGCCTGTGCGGCCCGTGAAGCGCCCCTCTTCCCCCACCTCCCGCTAACAAAGAAAAGAGACAGCCTCCTTTGTGAGACGGAACGTCTCGGAGGCGATCTAATAATCCCGGCGCCTTGTAGCCCGCTATTTTCTCTGGAATAAGTTGTTTATATTGCCGGTTCGAAAGCTGACATCGGTTCTCTCGCCAGCCAGGATTTATAGCGTTTAATAAGGGTGTTTCTTGGGTCCATCTCGACTGAATCTATCATAACGGGTCCTCACTGCAAAAAAAAAAAAAAAAAAGTCAGCCTCCTGCTTTTTCTTACACAGTTGCGAAGGAGATTCTGTACTTTTTTTTTTTAGTATGTTAAAGAAATATCCCGTGCTGACCATTTTCTTTAAGTGTTCTTGCACACACGTAGAGGAATGCATCTTCGATTTCAGTTGCCCTGAAACGAAATGTTTAAGGACGTGTGGTTATCCTTTTCCTCTTTTAAATTCCTTCTCTTGTCTCTCACGTGCTTTATCTTCCTAGAAAGAAATTCCTTCACTCTTAGGACCCTTTGTCTAAAGAATCTTACGTAATTGCTCTAAACGTCGTTGGCGTTGGGCTCACGGCGGACGGCCCAGGCAGAATCGGGCCGGCCTCCCTACCAAGGTTAATGTCTTTGTGTGAGGGTTTTCCTGGACTCACAGCCAGGGAGGTGATTGTGACATTTACGTTGGTACATGGCAGATCCCTTGCCCCACTCCCGATACCGGCCGCCCTTCTCCGGGCGCAGAACATTTCCACCTGCACAGCCAAGCCCTTGCCTTGTGCTTCTCTGCTCTCAGACGTGATCACCTCTCTCATGACGAGATCAAACGTGTCTACGTGCTGGGGAAAACGGGAGGAGGCTGTTATGGGGTAAAGTACAGGAAGCCCGAACTACCTGGGTCCTGCCCCTACTGGCCACGCCTCCCAGTAGATTTCGGGGGAGAATATATTCAGAGGTCCAAGCAAGTCAGAAGGGGCCACACCCACCTGCTGGCTGGCCTGGGAGCCCGTTCACCCTCTAGGGTAGCGGACCAACGCCTGGTCTCCAGATGAAAGCTGCCAGGAAGATCACCGACATTGCTGTCCATCCTGGGGGGGTTGTGTGAGGGGGAGCATTGAAGCTGGGTGCTTCCTTCTGTTTGGGGACGGAAAGCTGGCAGATGTACCCTCCGTCCCCGAACGGAGGGTAGGAAGAGGGTTAGCATAGGAGGCCCGAGGCTCAAACACGCCTGTGTTGGGGGAGTGACCGGGAGACAGGCGAATGTTCCTTGTGGACCTATGACAACACAGATCCTGGGCCCAAGAGATTCTAAGGACAACTCTATACCCCTTCCAGGTAAAAAGCTCGGCTACACCTTCAACAACCGGAACTTTCACAACGTGTCTTTGGGGCAAGGACAGGAGGTGGTGGCTGAGGCTGCTCTGGACCTGGCTGCCAAGAAAGGTCACTGGGTTATTTTGCAGGTACGACCCCTCTGCCCCAATGGGGGTCATTCTTGACCCCATAGCTGCCTGGACCTGACAGTCTCTGGGCTCCTCTGACCTTGCCGCCCCTCTCCCCTGCCTTTCCCTCCACACCCTTGCCCGTCTCGCTGCCCGATCTTGTCTCCTTCCCTCCTATGTGGTCCTGCTCTCCCCACCCCTCTCCATAACTCCTTGTCCCTCGCCCCTCAAACCCCCTGCCACTCTCTCTAGTTTAATGTTTTTTAATGTTTGTTTATTTTTGAGAGAGAGAGAGAAAGAGAGAAATAGAGCACGAGCAGGGGAGGGGCAGAGAGAGGGGGAGACACAGAATCCGAAGCAGGCTCCAGGCTCCAAACCATCAGCACAGAGCCGGATGCGGGGCTCAAACCCACGAACCGTGAGATCATGACCTGAGCCGAAGTCGGACGCTTAACCGACTGAGCCACCCAGGCGCCCCTACTCTCTCTAGTTTAAATAGTTCCACCCACATCCTGTTCGGTGCCTGCTCAGGGAGTAGGTATCCAGTTGAGTCCATGGAAGCCGGATCGTGTTCACCCGGTGATCCCTTCCCACGCGTATCAGGAAGACGCGAAGCGGCCCCTCTCCTGTGGCCTCCTGTCCCCTTACCCCTGTTTTATGCAACTTGCAGGGGGAGCTGGGGCCGGGGCGAAACAAGTGGCTCAGTTCCCTTTTCTCCCAAATGGCCTACAGCCGCCTCTGCTAGAGCGCCGTGGCTGTGGCACAGGCACTTATGTCACGACCGCATCCTTCGCCACATTCCCTTTAGGAGAGATCCCCTCCTCCAGCACCTTTCTGCACCCAGCACACCCCCGCGAACATAGCAGACACCCAGCAAAAGCCCGTTGGGCGGGAGAATCAACGAAGAAATCAATGCGAGGAAAAATAAACAAAACAAGAAAGGTTCCCCGCCCCCCCCCCCCCCCCCGCCCCGCCTGGCCAACGGAGCGCCGGCTTTCCAGGCGGCCCGCTGAAGTCTTAGCTCCGACAGAGTGATTATAAATGAATTCTCTAACAAATTTTCACTTCACCAGCCCTTCCAAATCCACTGCCTTTGCCGTCAGTTATTTGCAGCCACTCTGTGAAATAAGGATGGCCGATGTCACTTCCCCCTTTTGTAGAAGAGAAAGCGGCACCCAGAGGCCAGATTGCTGCGGCCGAGTCCTGTGCTCAGTGCTAATCCGTGTATTTAAGGCTCTGCGAGCAGGCTTCCTCAAATATTTACCGAGGCGCCTTTATCTGCCCATCACAATGAAACACATTGCAACAAAGCCAAGCGGCTATCCTTTCCGGAGCGAAAGGTGCATTCTGCAGAGTAGCCCTAAGAAGAAGTAACCGTGGGCTTAGACCAGACAGACAGATGGCAATCACATGGGGGGGGGGGGGGGGGGGTTGCGGGGAGAAGGCCTCCAAGACCAGACACAGGAGCTTGCTCTTGGAGCAGGAAGCCTTCCCAGTATGTGAGCCGAAATGCCCCCGTGTGTTTTAGGAAGATAAGTTGGGCCACACTGAGCAGAATGGTTTGCAGAGAGGGCGAGGGGACTCCAGAAAGCTAGCCACGAGAAGTTGACATTAGTGCTTTTCAAATTGTAACACGCTCACAAGTCACCGCAGGATCGTATCAAAATGCGCCGATTCAGGAAGTCTGGGTGGGGCCGAAGAGTCTGCGTTCCCACCTAGCCCCCAGGTAATGCCAACTTTGCTGGTCCCCGCGGGGGGCCCTGCTTTTGTGTAGCAAGGGTCCAAGTAAGGCAGGTGTCAGATGTGGTGATCTGGATTTGGAGCGTGTAGACCGTGTGTGTGACTCTTCAAGCGTGGCCTGGGGATCAACCTCTTCAGCATCACCCGGAACTTGTTAGAAGTGCAAATTCTCAGGCCCCACCCTAGACCCCCTGAATCAGATACTCGGGGCTGGAGCCCAAGAATCTTCGTTTTAAGAAGCCCTCCGGGGGGGGCGCCTGGGTGGCGCAGTCGGTTGAGCATCCGACTTCAGCTCAGGTCATGATCTTGCGGTCCGTGAGTTCGAGCCCCGTGTCGGGCTCTGTGCTGACAGCTCAGAGCCTGGAGCCTGTTTCAGATTCTGTGTCTCCCTCTCTCTGACCCTCCCCTGTTCATGCTCTGTCTCTCCCTGTCTCAAAAATAAATAAAACGTTAAAAAAAAAAATGAAAAAAGAGAAAAGAAGCCCTCTGGGGAGATGGGGGTGGGGGACGGATTCCTATGCATAGTCCAGTTTGACAACAATGTGCCAAGGAGACTTGGGATATCAAGAGATAGGGTTCAGCTGCAAGATACTGGCAGGTCTCATTGCTGGGAACCCCAAGATTCCTGCTGCAGTGAGCTGTATTTGATGGCCAGGTCCCTCCTCTAGCTGCCTTCCAGAAACTGTTTGCTGCTGACAAAACTAAGCAAATGCCTGCATGGGGGGCGTGGTTGGGATCTTTCCTTCCCACTAGAACATCCACCTGGTGGCCAAGTGGCTGAGCACCCTGGAGAAGAAGCTGGAGGAACACAGTGAGAACAGCCACCCAGAGTTCAGGGTCTTCATCAGTGCGGAGCCAGCACCCTCCCCTGAGGGCCACATCATCCCCCAGGGCATCCTGGAAAACTCCATCAAGATCACCAACGAGCCTCCCACAGGCATGCACACCAACCTACACAAGGCCCTGGACAATTTCACTCAGGTACAGCCCTGGGGAGGGAGGGGAGAAGAGCGCCCCCCCCCCAAAGAGCTGATTCAACTGGGTTAGAAGAGCATGCACCTGTCGGGGAGGGGGGTGCGTGGCGAGGGGGTGACTGGGCTCAGAGCAGTGCCATGTGGGCGAAACGTATTTCCTTTGTGACCAGCCTCCTCCCAGGGCCCACCGAGTGCAACCCAACTCTCAGTTCCCAGATACGCCTGGGGGAGCTGAGCTTAGGGTGGGCTTTCTTCGGCGAGAGGCACGGGGGAGCTCTCTGCAAGCCTCCGTGCTACCTAAATATCCCAAGGTGGAGAGGGGCCACGTTGCTAGAAATCTGAAGTCACACACCGGTCGCATGCTGTCTTCAAGCAGGGGGTTGACACTCGTGTTCACGCGGTGACAGTTGACATCTACATGCATCTCGAATGTCGAGGGTCCAGAGAATCCAGGTGTCAGATGTGGGGATCGTAATCATATGTTAGGCTCTTAACGCGTGGCCCCCAGGGCAGCAGAAGCACCCGGGAACTTGGTAGAAATGCCAGTTCTCAGGTCCTACCCTAGACCTGCTGAATCAGAAACTCTGGGGTGGGGCCCAGGAATCTGTGTTCTAACGAGCCCTCCAGAAGATCCCAATGTACAGGCCACTCTGGGGACACTGTGCTACAATGGAACTGGGAATAAATAGCAGGGCATCGGGCTCAGATGTAGGTACTGGAAGGCCCATTACTGGGAATCCAAGACTCGTGTTGTGGGGCGTGTATTGAAAGCCAACAATAGGGTGGTGGGTAACTCACTCCATGTGTGAAGTCGCACTTGCAAAGTCCGTAGCTCAGGCTTTTTGCATCTTCTCTGGGAGGCAGGCCGTCTGGTAGCTTCTTCCTCAGGGATTTGCGCCATCCTGGGGAGGGGAATACACGAAGGTGTGAAGGCCGGGAGGTTGGGGGCCACCTTAAAGTCCATCTGCCACACTGGGCCTCAGTGGAGTCCAAGGGGAGGGTTCTAGGATCTGTCCTCTCCGATGATCCTCTTTGTATCTCTGGCTTCGCAGAGCCCCTGCTCTAGCTCGACACAAGTCCCCAATGGGTCATCTAGGAACCCTGAAACGGGCCGTCCCACAGGACACCTGTTCTCACCAACCCAACATAAACCACCAGGACTAAGGGCCCTTTGGGGCCTGGTTTCACTTAGACTAACATGAAGGGGTTTGGGTTTTATTTTCTCTTTTAAATTTTTATTCATTTGTTAATTTTGAGAGTCGGGTGAGAAGAGGCAGGGAGAGAGAGAGTCCAAGGAGGCTCTGCACCGTCAGCACAGAGCCCGACATGAGGCTCGAACTCACAAACTATGAGATCATGACCTGAGCTGAAGTCGGACACTCAACTGACTGAGCCACCCAGGGCCCCTAACGTGAAGGGTTTTGTTTTTTGTTTTTTTTTTTACTGAGTGCATGATACCCCTTGTAGTGTGGGGATCAAGCAGTCCCACTTGGAGAGGAAAGAAAGCTCCCACTTAGAGAGGAAGCTCCAGGTCCACTTGGAGAGGAAAGAGAAGGAGAAGCAAAACTTGTCCAGCCCTCTTTTTCACTCCCTTCCCATCCGAACCCCCAGACCAACTCATAATCCAGAACCGGGAATGGGGAAAGACGGCCAGGAGTCAGGCTGTTTTCGTTAAGAAACACCTGCCCGTTGCAACATGAAGCAGAAAGTAGGGTGCTCTCTTTTCCAGGGGCATTTTCATTCCTTTCTTTTTAAATTTTAAAATAAAGTGAAATGTTAAAGAAAAATAAAATAAAATAAAGTAAAATGATAAAGTAAAATAAAATAAAGTAAAATAAAATAATATAAAATAAAGTAAAAAATAAAATAAAATAAAATAATAAAATAAAATAAAATAAAATAAAATAAAATAAAACATTTTTCTTCCTAAATAGGCCTTGACTAATCCCCTAGGTACTCTGTACCAGAGGTCAGAACTTCTAAATTTTCTACATCTTATATTCCACATAAGGGAAATCTACATTCTCGACTTTGAAATCGAGAGCCTTCTTTCCCCGGAAGGCTTGTTCCAAGCAAAACCACTTCTGCCCAGAAAAGGCACTGGGTTGCCCAACAGGGTGAACATACACAATGCCACGGAGCTGTGTTCGCTTCAAAGTGGTGCAGATGACAGATTCTATGGTGTGGATTCCACCAGGGATTTTTTGTTTTTAATTAACAATTGAAGAGAAAAAGGCACTGGGATGCGGTTAGTTAGCAAGCTGCGTCTAAGGGCACAGTCACAGACTACTCTCAGCAATTTTGCCTTGAGGGTCTTGGGCAGATCCGGGGAGAAGGGCCATAGTTGCCTCAGGTACCGAATCTCCTAATGATTTATTATACAAGATCATCCCTCTGTAGGGTTATTATCCTATATTCATTGCGTGGCTTCATCTTGTCAGCCTACCCACGGACCCTTGTCCTTGGGTCTCTCTCCCTGCCAAACCCCTGTCCAGCCTTGGTTATGAGGCCGCTGGGAAATAAATCCCAAGGGTGCTGGCTTTCCCTGGCTATTCTGTCCCCACCACCGTTGGGTCTTTGGCCATTGAGAGCGATCTTCAGTGACTTATTCTGAGAAACAGAGACAGACTTATGGGTATATCCATTGCTCGCAAGGGTTTTAATTGTTCCATTCTGCTTTTGTGGGTGCCCTGTAACCAAGGCCCCCATGAACACCCCCTATAACTCAGAGCCCTGTTTTAACCATTTAAGGGACAAACTGCAGGACGGAGCTCTTTTTACCGCTGCTAGCCGTGCTGATCGGGGACGGTTATTTTATTCTGATGTTGTCAGGTTTACGGTGAAGGGCGCAGCACTCCTGTTTCTCTCGTGTCCCGTCCCTCCCTCAGCAGCAACCTCAGCCACACAAGCAGCGATTACACCTACGACAGTCCCACGATGGGCAAGCAAGGCATAGCAAGTGGGGCACCTGGCCGGCTCAGTCGGTAGAGCCTATGACTCGAGATCTCGGGGTCATGAGTTCAAGCCCCATGTTGGGTACAGACATTAAATAAATAAAACCTTAAAAAAAATAAAAAGGAAAGAAAAGCATAGCAGGAAGGGGAGAAATCAGAGATGATGCCGTAGGAGTCCCCACCCACACCCCAGCACAAAGTGATACTCCTAAGACCAACACAACTCTCAGGACCCACTACCCTGTTTCCCGTTAGCTGTGCTTGGCATGTCCACGGGGGCCAACATTAACTGTAAAGCAAGCCCTGTCATCACCTGAACCTAAATCCTAACTCAGATTCTAATCTAGAACCCAGCCCCTCTGCAAGGTCCCCTCAAACCCTGAGCCCACGCTGACCCACAGCGCGACCTGCATTCCTACTGTGGCTCCAAAACCTAACCAGGACGTACGGTGACCTCGTCCGGCGTGACTTCCGGCCGCCATAACCCACACCCTGCTCTGTGCTGCACAACGGCCGGTCTTTGCTAACACTGGAGGCAACGCTTTCCTTTCAGGACACGCTGGAGATGTGCTCCCGGGAGACGGAGTTTAAGAGCATCCTCTTTGCTCTTTGTTACTTTCACGGGGTGGTGGCGGAGAGACGAAAGTTCGGGCCGCAGGGTTGGAACTGCCCTTACCCCTTCAACACCGGGGACCTCACCATCTCTGTGAACGTGCTGTACAACTTCCTGGAGGCCAACGCAAAGGTAAAGTTCCCGGCCAGCACAGGGGGAGGCGGGGAGGGCCATTTCTCAGAAGGATGATGTCGCATCGGCACAGGGTAAAGGGGGCATGCGCTGGGGACCATCTAGACCCTCTCCAAGTAGAGGGAGGAAGGACCAGCCCGGGGTCAGCGGGAGGCCAAAGAGAGCACCACGGGATGTCAGGGCCAGGAAAGCTCAGGAGACCAAACTGGTGACTCACGCCTGGTGTGATTCTTTGTCCCAGGGCCCACCAGACCACCCCTGTGCGCCTGTGGCATTGTGGGGTGCTGTGGATTGGCAGAAGAGACCCCATGCTCACCGGATGCAAGTTCCCAGTTTAATCAGCCAAGAACACCATTTAAGGGAATGTGTAGACCATGAAGGCTCTTCTAGTTAGCAGGCCAAACATAGTATCAGCACAGGCCACCTCCCCTTCCTGGTGGGGCACATGAATCGGGCCCAGAAGCCCTAAGCATATAGGCATATAGGCATATTGGCACCTTGCCTCTCCTCACCCTTGGCTGTAACTTCTCAAGCATTTCGTGAGCTCCCAGGCGTGCCCGACTCTTCGGGGCACTAGGGGTATGCAGGTGAAGAAAGCATTGCTTCTAATTTGAGAGGCATCCCATCTTGCGGCTGACACTCTGTCCACGCGTCAGGGCAGCCCCGATGTCTGTGCGGAGGTCTTTCGTCCCTGTGTCTCAGGTCCCCTATGATGATCTGCGCTACCTCTTTGGAGAGATCATGTATGGAGGCCACATCACAGACGACTGGGACCGGAGGCTCTGCAGGACCTATCTGGAGGAATTCATCAGACCGGAAATGCTAGAAGGAGAGCTGTGCCTGGCACCCGGGTTCCCACTCCCGGGCAACCTGGACTACGCTGGTTACCATCAGGTAAGGCTCTGCTCATACGGGACCTGGGCCTTCCTTCAATTCTGTCCTGCAGAACCAGGATGCACACACAGGGCCAGGGAGGAATGGCCTAAAGAACAGAGCTCAGGGGCCCCCGGGTGGCTCAGTCGGTTGAACATCCAACTTCAGCTCAGGTCATGATCTCGAGGTTCGTGGGTTCAAGCCCCCCGTCGGGCTCCGTGCTGACAGCTCAGAGCCCAGAGCCTGCTTCGGATTCTGTGTCTCCCTCTCTGTCTGCCCCCTACCCCTGCTCGCGCTCTGTCTCTCTATCCTTCAAAAAAATAAACAAACGTGGGGAAAAAAATGTTTTTTTTAATACAAAAATAAAGAACAGAGCTCATATGGAGTTCGGTTCTCAGCCCCAGGTTTGCCCTGTTCGGTTTGAGAGCTGTTGGGTGCCTCTCCTCAAATTAGTGATAACAATTGAGCTTTTGGAGATCTTTCTATTCTTGATGCTTGGTTCAATAATTCTATTTGTCTACAAATAACATCTGGGGCTTTCATTAGATTGCTTTCATCCAAGATATTGACAAAGCCATTAGGAAGAAAATTCCAGGTTCAGAATTTAGCCAACTTTGGGTAAAGTTTATATTAGTGATTCTAGGTATCTTCAGAGGGGCAGGAGCTTGTGGGCAGATCACTTAGCCCTCCTGTTCTCTGAGGGCTGCTGTGAACACAGACACACACACCCAGGTGCACACACACATTCCCAGAGAGCTCTTCTGACTTCTCATTTCACTGTGGCCACAGCTATTTTTAAAGTGCCCATCTTTGCCCATTTAGGCTGCCACGGGAGATAGATTAGAAGATAATTTTTTTTAAAAATCTTTTTTGCCGCTTGACTTTGAACATGCCTAAAATAACTTTGAATACCAAACTTAAAGGAAATACCGGTCATCAAGACATTAACGACAAACTTAAAAAAAAAAGTTTTTTTTTAATTCATAAAATTTAAAAAGATAAGATGTCAAAGTCATTCAATGCAGAAGACCTTGGACCTATGAAAATAAATTTAAAATGGTAAGGCTATTTAAAGAAAATAAGAGGAATGTGGGGTGTTGGGGGGACGGGTTAAATGGGGGATGGGATTAGGGAGGGCCCTTGTCGGGCTGAACACTGAGCTTTGTAGGTAAGAGATGAATCACTGGGTTCTACTCCTGAAGCCAAGACTACTCTGTATGTTAACTAAGTTGAATTTAAATTTTTAAAAAAAGAAGATGATTTTTAAACTACTTTACCAAAAGGCTTCAGGGCTTTAGCCAAGAAATTTGTGCAAGAGCACCCCCTAGTGTCCACGGGGCAGTCCAACAAGAGGCTGGAGCCAGAAATGGGCAAAAACGGTGTGGTTTGCACACTTCAAAACAAGTGAGGATTTTCTTTACACCCCTCTTTTTTTTAATGTTTATTTTTGAGAGAGAACGTGTGAGTGGGGGAGGGTCAGAGAGAGAGGGAGACACAGAATCCAAAGCAGCCTCCAGGTTCTGAGCCATCAGCACAGAGCCCGATGCGGGGCTTGAACTCACAAACTGTGAGATCATGAGCTGAGCTGAAATCAGACGCTCAACCAACTGAGCCACCCAGGCGCCCCTTTACATCTCTCTTTAATCCCCCAGTTAATAGGTGGTTACAGGGCACCTACCAAGAGTTTAGGAGTGTGCTGGGGGCCGGAAGAAATACAAAAATAAATACACAAGGTTGCCTTTGAGGGATGAGCAGTCTTTCACTTAGACTTGAGGATGCTCACACCAAAAAATCATCAAAATCAAATTAGGAACCAACCTTGAGGGGCACTTTCTCACTGTGTAGTGGAAAGCTAGAAGGGGCACTCAGAACATTCGGAGAGGAAAGGGAGCCTTCAAAGCTGGGGACCCAGCCTAACCAACCGTAGGGGTGCATTGCCTGGATGGCACGATTAAAAACATGTTTCTAATTCAAGTAATTTTTGCCAGGGGCCCAATTCCCCGGTTATCAGCGAACCTCGCCTTGTCCCACAAGCTCTCTTTTGCATCTGTGGTCCCATATTTGCATTTAGGTTTGTTATCTCTGATTTAGATAAATGGGGGGGGGGGGGGGAGGGGAGAAAAGGAATTTAAGGGCAAGGGGGCCGGGACCCTGGGAGAGCTTGAGTGACCTACCAGGAAGGGATCCGTATTTCTTAAGGACCCTGAGAAGTCCCTCCGTGTGTGTGGAGGGACAGGTGTAGACCAGGGAGCAGCAGGAGCAGGGCAGACTGGAGAGGGATCAGGTCCTCCAAGCTTCTGCAAAAGGAGCATGGCCCCGTGGGCGTGGAATTTCCGGACAAGCGGCCTGGCGCACAAAACCAGGTGGTGTCGAGGCGAGGCTGGCAGAAAGGATGTCACCGGGAGGCGGAGAACATGTCCACGTCTCAGCAGGTGCTGGTGAACGGCGTCCGCCTGGAGGGCCAGAGGGACGCGGGTGCCTCACGCCTGCTGTGACCCACCGCCGTCCCTCAGAGGACGACCCGGAGTGGGAGATGGCAGACGGGAGACACGTCTCGGTCTGCGTTTGAGCGAGCTTGCCCCCGGCTTCCAGTACATTGACGCCGAGCTGCCGGCAGAGTCGCCCCACCTCTACGGCCTGCACCCCAACGCCGAGATCGGCTTCCTGACCCAGACCTCGGAGAAGCTCTTTCGCACGGTCCTGGAGCTGCAGCCGCGGGACGGCCACGCCGGAGAGGGAGCAGGGGCCACGCGGGAAGAAAAGGTATGTGGACGGACCGCTCGAGATCCTTCCGGGAGCCGAGGATGGCACAGCGAGACGCCCCTTCCCGCTGGCCGCGTTGGCAGGGCGCGTGCAGACCACACTGTGCACAGCCGCCCCTCGCACACGGCTGGTGCGGCCTTGACCCACCACGCTGTCCTCTGTTTAAATCACAGCAAGCCCCTGCCGTTGGGGTTCGTGGTTTGCTTGTCGTTCGTTCGTTCGTTCGTTCGTTCTTTCTTTCTCTCTCTCTCTCTCTCTTTTTCTTTCTTTCCTTTTTCTTTCTCTTTCTTTTCTTTCTTTCTTTCCTTTTCTTTCTTTCTTTCCTTTTCTTTTTCTTTCCCTTTCTTTCTTTCTTTCTTCCTTTTCTTTCTTTCTTTCCTTCCTTCCTCTCTTTCCCTTTCTTTCTCTTCTGTCTTTCTTTCCTTCTTTCTTTCTTTCCTTCCTTTTTCTTTCCTTCTTTCCTCTTTCTTTCCTTCCTTCCTCTTTTTCTTTGTTTCTTTCTTTTTCTTTCTTTCTTTTTCTTTCTTTCTTTCTTCCTTTTCTTCTCTTTCTTTCTTTCCTTCCTTCCTCTTTCCCTTTCTTTCTCTTCTGTCTTTCTTTCCTTCTTTCTTTCTTTCCTTCCTTTTTCTTTCCTTCTTTCCTCTTTCTTTCCTTCCTTCCTCTTTTTCTTTGTTTCTTTCTTTTTCTTTCTTTCTTTTTCTTTCTTTCTTTCTTCCTTTTCTTCTCTTTCTTTCTTTCCTTCCTTCCTCTTTCCCTTTCTTTCTTTCTTTCTTTCTTCTTTGTCTTTCTTTCCTTCCTTCCTCTCTTTCCCTTTCTTTCTTTTTCTTTCTTTCTTTTCTTTCTCTTTCCTTCCTTCCTTCCTTCCTCTTTCCCTTTCTTTCTTTTCTTCTTCTTTCTTTCTTTCTTTCCTTCCTTCCTCTCTTTCCCTTTCTTTTCTTTCTTTCTTTCATTCTTCCTTCTTTCTTTCTTTCTTCTTTCTTTCTTCTTTCTTTTTTCTTTCTTCCTTCCTTCCTTCCTCTTTCGTTCCTTCCTTCCTTCCTTCCTTCCTCTCTTTCTTTCCTTCCTTCCTTCCTTCCTTCTTTCAGTTTATTTATTTTTGAGAGAAAGAGTGTGTGCATGCTGGGAAGGGGCAGAGAGAGACAGGGAGAGAGAGAATCCCAAGCAGGCTCCACGCTACCAGTGCAGAGCCCGATGTGGGGCTCAAACTCACAAACCGTGAGATTGTGACCTGAGCCGAAGTTGGATGCTGAACCGACTGAGCCACCCAGACTCCCCTCTTTAATTTTTTAATGTTTGTTTATTTTTGAGAGGGCGGGGACAGAGAGAGAGGGAGACAGAAGTCGAAGCAGACTCCTCACTGACGGCAGAGAGCCCGATGTAGGGCTTAAACCCACGAACTGTGAGATCATGACCTGAGCCAAAGTCGGATGCTTCACCAACTGAGCCACCCAGATGCCCCAGCGGTTTGCTTTTCTAGTTCGCCCAAAGGGTATTTCTTTTTCTTTTCTTTTTTTTTCAATGTTTGTTTATTTTTGAGAGAGAGACAGCACATGAGCAGGGGAGGGGCAGAGAGAGGGAGACACAGAATTTGAAGCAGGCTCCAGGCTCTGAGCTGTCAGCACAGAGCCCAACGTGGGGCTCAAACCCACCAACCGTGGGATCATGACCTGAGCCGAAGATGGACGCTCAACCAGCTAAGCCACCCAAGTGCCCCTCAATAGTCTCATTTTAACTCAGTCACCTCTTTAAAGGCCCTGTCTCTAAACACAGTCACATTGTGGAGGGGAGGATGTCCACAGATGAGTTTTAGGGGGACACAACCCAGCCCATCACGCTGGCTCCAGCGGCCCCCCTTGGACACACACCCTTTCCTGTTTCCCCCATTTGCCCTTGACTGCTGGATTTTGCTGGTGTCAAACAACTGACTAGTCATCTGGAGAAAAGCGAAGCAGGTTTCTCCTTCCTTATCTCACAGATGGCTGCATTTAAATATGTTTCAATGAAAACATAAAAAGTACTAAAAGAAAACTTGGGTGCATGCTTTTGTGATCTTACAAAGAGGAGGGCATTATCAAACCTTCTTTTAAAAAAAAGCAGCTCAGAATCTATAAAGATTGACACATTTGGTGACTGGAAAAAATTTAAAACCAGATCTGCAAAGCAAACAAACCTCGTGAATGAAGTCAGAGAGCAGCTAGGAGAACCTCTCTGCAGCACAGACACTGGGAAGTGGGCAGATCTCACTAACACATGAAAAGTTCTTACATGCGGAGGACGCGAGAAGGACAGAAGATGGGGACAGACGGACACAAAAGAAATTCACAGTTATTCGAAGGGCCGATAAAAATAGCACAGGATTGTCAATGTCCCTCCCGACTAAATGAAGGTATGTGAGATATCATTTTCCACCTAATGGCAAAGAGTTTTAAAAGTGACAATATCAAGGGGTGGCTCAGTGGGTTGAGAGTCTCTTGATTTCAACTCAGGTCATGATCCCAGGGTTGTGGGATCAAACCCTGCATCAGGCTCTGCACTGAGCCTGCTTAAGATTCTGTTTCTCCCTCTGTTCCCCCCCCCCTCCACTTGGGCACACTCGCTCTCTCTCAAACGAAAATAATTTAAAAATTAGGAGCGCCTGGGTGGCTCAGTCGGTTGAGCGTCCGACTTGGGCTCAGGTCATGATCTCACGGTCTGTGAGTTCGAGCCCCGCGTCGGGCTCTGTGCTGACAGCTCAGAGCCTGGAGCCTGCTTCGGATTCTGTGTCTCCCTCTCTCTCTGCCCCTCCCCAGCTAGTACTCTGTCTCTGTCTGTCTGTCTGTCTGTCTCTCTCTCTCTCAAACATAAATAAAACACTAAAAATTTAGTAAAATAAATAAAAAATTAAAAGTGACAGTATGCAGCAGTGAGGGCACAAGAAAACAGACATTCTCTCTGTTGGTGGACCCTTACCTTCCAGAACAACAGCTGCTAAAATTTAAAATGTTCACATTTTTTTTACCCAGAATTCTGTGTCTAGGCATTCAACCAGTGGAAAGACTCCAAAGTACACAGATTTCATGGTATGTTTGTTTATTACAGGATTGACCGCAGTTGTACAAATGATAAGCAGCCCAGATATCCATCCCAAACAGCAAAATAATATCTACTATATACTATTTATTATATATGTAACAGTATATATACAGCTACAAAAAATAAGGCAAGTCCATATATACTAACAAGATAGCGTGTGCAGGATTTATTATAAGACGAAAAGCAAGTATGACAGGACTCCCTTGGTGATGGAAAGAAAGGAGGGAGTGAGGAGTGAAGACAGGACAGACAAAACTGATGCGTGGGGGGATAATGGATGGATGGTTATATGCATCAAGGACATCTGCAGGAATCATAAAGTAACAGTTAACAGTGATTCTCCCCCCCCCCCCCCGCCTTTGAGGGCAGAATTGTGAGAGGGTTTTGTTTGCAATGAATATCTGTAACGCTTAGATTTTTATGGGAAACAGATTGCTCAAAAGGGACAACAAAAAGGCAGAGACGTTCGCTTGTGGAAACAATCAGACCGCATCCCTTGCAACCCTCTCCTCCCACGGAGGGGCCCGCGGGCTTCTCCGTGTCTGTGCACCTGCTCCCTTCCCTAGCAATCCTGCTCGTCCTCAGGCCTGGCCTCCAGATCCTGCTCGGACGGATCAGGACACGGGAGAAGTCTCTTCCTCCGTGTCCGGTGTATTTTGGGGACAGCGCCTGCAGCCTATCTTTTCATCTCTTTGTGCGTGATGTCCGATATAGGGCTGTTTCTCCAAGTTCAGCCCCGGCGATGGAAATAGGATATAATTTTAGCCATTTGTCTTCTACCCCTGGCAACAGCTCTCAGGTACCGGTAAAATTCTGTTCTGGTTTTTGCTGTGACAGCACCAGAGACCCCTTTGTGACAGGGAGATAAGGTTTTACTTTCCCTTTTCAGACATCAGCTCTTTTCCTAGAGAATGTATTGTGTGCTAACAATACAAGGCAGAGTGAATATTAATAACCCTTTCTGTAGGTCTGTATAGCTTTCAGATGCTGCCACATGCATCAGTTCACTCAATTTGATCTCTGCATCAGCCCCTGGGAGTTGGGGGGGGGGGGCGGGGGGGGAGGTGGAGAAAGACGCTTTTGGAAATTTTTATAGATAAAAAGATGGAGACCTAGATGGCTTGCTTGCACTCCCGTGGGTAATGCATAGCGGAACGGTATTAACTCAGCCGAGGCTCTTTGGTTGTAAGCAACAGAGACTAATTTTGCCGAAACGGGCAAGAAATAGCCCACTCTCTCAAAAGGAACTGACCGAAGGAAGGACAGATGTCCCAGTGGCTCTGGGGTCCTTACAGGGCACTTCTGTCAGTGGCTCCAGCCACTTTCTGCCCCTGAATCTTGGGCCAGAGATGCAAATTTTTGTGCTCCTGGGAGTGATAGTCTGGTTGGCCTACTTAGATCATGGGAGGATCGGGCTCTGTGACTGTACCCCAAAACAGTGGGGAGGAGGGCATTTCCCAGGTGGAGACGGGGACCTGTTACAGAAGAGGGGGGACAATGGGCAGAACAGTGTGCCGGGAGCCCGGCTCTCTGGCCCCCTCCCTCCCTCTCCGCTGGCTCCATGTTCTGTTATGACTGTACTTGCTCCGTTTTTCTTTCTCTGCTGACAGACCTCCTGGGCTTATTCATTTACTTCAAAACGGCAGACTCAGCCTCCAAGCGCTTGCCCCAGGATCTGAGTGCTTCATTTCCAACTTCCCGGGAGAGACACCCTGGTGGTTCTGGCTCCCGTGGTCTAATTAGCTGATGGCTTGTGTGGCCAAAGGAAGCGTGGGGCTGGGGAGGAGGTTCACGTGTTGGATGGGGACGCTTCTTCCGGGACCCAAGGACAGAAACTGCAGGGCGGCCTCATGGAAACTCTGAAGGGAGTAGGCAATGCAAGAGTACGGCGGGGGATGGCTGACGGGCGTCCTGACCGCCGTATCGCAGGGGAATGGAGTCCTGGAGAGTTAGAGCCCCTTCTTCACCCTGTGTTTCCTGTTACGGGCCAGGTCAAGGTCCTCCTGGAAGAAATACTGGAGCGAGTGACAGACGAGTTCAACATGCCGGAGCTGATGGCCAGAGTGGAGGAGCACAGCCCCTACATCGTCGTTGCCTTCCAGGAGTGTGAGCGGATGAACATCCTCACCAGAGAGATCCAGCGCTCGCTGAGGGAGCTGGACCTCGGCTTAAAGGTACGGTGGGTGAGGTCTTGGTGGGAAGGGGCACCGCCAGAGGACACGGCCGGACCCCCCTGGGGAGAGGGGCTCCCGCGGACTGGGGCGCTGGAGAGCCGTCCTAGAGCGATCTGAGTGCTCGGGGAGGTGTGGCTTCCAGACGCCAGGGTCTGGCTGGGCTGCAGGGAGGTCAAGCGCCAGGCTCCGAAAGCAGGCAGCTGCGAGGGTGGAATGAGCCGGGCTGGCTCGGAAACCCCCTAGGAGACCACACTCCGAGGAGCAAGGAGGGTCTCCCCAGCCCGGTGCCTTCTGCTGACATAGGAGAAGTTGCTTCCATGGGGGTCAAAGTAGCACTGAATAAAAGTGCAGGTTCTAGGGGCGCCTGGGCGGCTCTGTCGGCTGAGCGTCCGACTCTTGACCTCAGCTCAGTGTGTGAGTTCGAGCCCCGCGTCAGGCCCTGTGCTGACAGTGCACAGCCTGCTTGGGATTCTTTCTCTCTCTCAAAATAAATCGTTAAAAAAAAAAAAAAAAAGGTTCTAGAACTAGACGGTCCTGGGGTCACCTCCCAGCCCCTGTGCTTCTTTGCCGTGTGGCCCTAGCGACGTGACTTACATCTCACTGTGTCTCAGCTTCTTCGCCCGTAGAACAGGTGTAATGGTCCTGCTTCATAAGGCTTTGGGGAAGGACTAAGTAAGCTGATCCACATAGAATGTTTAGAACCATCCCTGCGTGTAGTAAGTCCCCCCAGAGTATCAGCTGATGACTATTATGGCCCCATCGGGGGAAAGGGGAGAATGTTCACCTTTGACAACGTCAAGGTTGGATTGAGAGATCCAAGGTAATCGCACAGGCTCTTCCTACCTCTTGAGCAACGAAAGAGTCTGCTGTTTCTGCCCCCAGTGACTCAAGCAAGTTTACGTACCAGCAGAGAACTGTTCAGGGGCCTGGCGTGGACCCCGACGGACCGTGCACCTCGATGACAGCTGAATGGGAGGGCAC
Organism: Prionailurus bengalensis; assembly: GCF_016509475.1. Taxonomy (NCBI): domain Eukaryota; kingdom Metazoa; phylum Chordata; class Mammalia; order Carnivora; family Felidae; genus Prionailurus; species Prionailurus bengalensis. Next base: position 5,911,524 of record NC_057347.1, read on the forward strand.
GCTGCCGTTCAGGAGCTGAGGAAGGGGACTGCGGTCCGTTTACACTGGCACTTTCAGACGGAAGAGAAGCTGGCAGCGAATGCTCGGCCGGGCCCGGAGGTCCGCGATGTGACCCGCGGCCTGGGGCGCGGCTCTTGGAGTCACACAGCCACGGTTACAACAGCCGTGCATCTTGTCACAAGTAGTCACATAGAAACTATGAGACAGCCTGCAAAATCTACGTTAGTGGGTTTTAGTTTTTTTTATCTGTTCATTTCCTTCTCCCCACCCCTGCCTGCCGGTTTAGATGGAGGGAAACCAGGAGAAAGGACAGAAAGGCGTGTCGAAGACCGTATTTGGTCATGTTTCCAAATTACGTGCCAGCTTGTGATCAAATGAAACACAGAGTTTCATAGAACGGTCTCGAATGTGAGCAAGGCCTTTGCCTGTCACATTACGCAGGTCCGTGACTGTGGTACACAGGTCTCTCTTGGTAATTACCTCCAGGAGCTTTGCTGTAGCCTTAGCTTATCAAATCCGTGCAATTTGTGCAGTGCACTTGCCCATCCATCTTCCAATCCATTCAGTCGTGTTTCTTCCGAGAGCCATGACTGGGGTTGGGTGAATCCCCGAGTGTGCCTGCAGGCAGAGGAAGGGGTGGGTGAGGACGTTTCTGCTTGCCTTCCCCAGTCTGGTTCAAGCACAGCTGACCGATGAGCGCCCTGGACAGGTCTCAGCACTCCATGCTGGTGGGCGCAGGGAGACCGAAAGGGGGGGCCTTCCTCTCCAGAAGGAGCACACAGGCAGATCCCAACACAAGATGCACAGAGAGCCGTGGGAGGAGGGAAGGCCCCAGAGGAGAAGTGGCTGGAGGGGGCAGGGGAGAAACCGGTGGGGACAAGGAGAAGAATCTTCCACCGGTTCCAAAAGAGGAACCCTAGCCCTGCTCTAGGAGCTACCTGCTTTGGCCGGAGCGGAGGGTCCACGCAGGCGAGTAAGTGGGGTATGGTGAGTTTCAGAAGGCGGTGACAGAACACTGACCCACAAGCAGTCAGGACAGCTGTGCATTTGTGGCCTTTTCCTCCTGGTCCTTCTGTGAGCTGGAGAACACTTTTTTTTTATTTTTTTAAGTTTATTTATTTTGAGAGAGAGAACGGGAGAAGGGCAGAGAGAAAGAGGGAGAGAGAGAATCCCAAGCAGGCTCCACACTGTCAGTGCAGAGCCCTGTGTGGGGCTCGAACCCACGAACCATGAGATCACGACCTGAGCCGAAGTCAAGAGTCACTCAACCGACTGAGCCACCCAGGCGCCCGAGAGCAGACCCTCTAAAACGCTGTCCTCTAAACCCAGTCTCATTAGGACAGGCCCCCAGACTGGCCTGGTCGCCTGTATCTTCAAGCAGCAGCCAGGTGATCCTTGGGATGAGCCGTCTGTGAAGCACAGTGTTAAGACAGGTAGAAGAAGAAGGTGGTGAGATCAGGGGGCGAGGGGACGGCGACAGAGTCCAGAAAGGGGAGCGACCCGATGGCCCAGGGGAGGGGCTGGCCGGGGAGGGGCAGGGGAGGGCCCCGCCACACGGTGCGCATCTGCTCAGCTCCTGGCTTCCCACCAGGACGCTGCTGGGACAGCAAGACGGGCTCTGTAGACCGGCTCACCTGGCAGGAGATTCTGAGGTTCCGCTTCTTGCCGTCCCCTTCTCTGGGACACAGTCACTTTAAAGTCCTGGGAGTGGTTCAGGAGGACAGAGGGCCACTCACGCTACCCAGCACACCCGACAGGCTCAGACTGGGCCCCAAAGTTAGGAGGCGGGTAACATTTTAAATCATTAAGTCAATACTCATAGCATTTATGGTAGAGAAACTTGTAACCATTCACGACTGGCTGGATGGGAAGCCGGAAGGCTACCCAAAGAGTGTCAGCTGAACTGAGAGGCACAGTACGCTAAGCCCGAGGAGCGGAGGGGCTCAAAGCGCAGAAGAGGTGGAGGAAGGTAGGGGAGCCGCCTAAGGGACGTCAGTTTGCCACAGCCACGTTCCCAGAGAGAGGAACTGTCTTGGGGATTCACCACAGTAAGACATCTGGCTCCTTGGGGCGCCTGGGAGGCTCACAGTTCGTGGGCTCGAGCCCAGCATCAGGCTCCACACTGCTTGGGATTCTCTCTCTCTCTCTGTCCCTGCTCCTCGCTCTCAAAACAAATGAACTTGGGGGGAGAAAAAAGACCTCTGGCTTGTAGCCATAACACAATGAAGAATTAGGTCCTGCGAGTACTCCAAGCTGATTGGTCAAAGGTACCGACTCCCACTAACCAAACGCACAAAAGTCTGATGTACAAAACTCCCAAAGGCCAGTTTCTTTCTTTACAGTAACAGCTAGGTATAGCTTTCAAAGAGCCATATACGGATGGCAGTGGGCCCAGGAAATCCTCTGCCTGGGTAGAAAAATTACATGAGAAGCTAAATTCCTAGATCTGTACTGTCTACAGTAGCAACCAATGACAGGGTAGCACTTAAAATGTGACTGGTCCAAATTGAGATGTTCTGTTAAGCAGAAATGAAACACCGTATTTAGGAAAGAGGCTGGGAAGCTTGCCTCACCCACAGATACAACTAGGTGACACTCACATCTGTGTAAATAACCCAGAAAATGGCCCGAAGACTGGCACAACAACCTCTACGGCTGAAAGTAAAGAGGCCACATCAAAGAGGGTGGGAAGGGGGAGAAAAAGACTGTCACACTGGGGAGCACTCACAGCGGGGACAAACCCCCGCAACATCTGGCTTTGAAAACCGGAGGGGCCAAATTACATGAGTTCTTACAACCGGCGGAACTCAAAAACCTAGAATTTTAAAAATCAGCAGGCTCAGCTCTGGGAGAACCAGAGGCCAAAAGGAAACCGAGTCCCTTAAAGAAACAGGACAAAAGACAGCCTGTGCAGATACAACATCAAAGCAGGATTTTGAAAAATGCCTGGGAGGGAGAGTTATTTACTAATCTCCGAGCATGTCTGGAGGGGCAGAGATCCTAGGGAGACTCCCCCAGGAACAAAGGAGCTGCCTCCCCCGCCTTCCAGCATAAACCCAAGGCCACCTGTAGGAACCAGTGTAGGGACATTTACTACCGAAGGAACTTGCTTCTGCGGTATGCCACTGCCTCAGTCCTGCGCTGAGTCCCCTTCCCCAGGAGACCAGCGCAAACCTTCCTAAGACCACATCTCCCCCAGCTCGCGCACTTTGAGGATCCTCCCCCTCCAACCCGGCTGGCCTTAGTCCCGGGGGCGGGGGCAAGTTCCCTGTCGCAGAGGACCGACGCACAGGAGTAGGAAACACAGTAGGCACAAAGGCAGTAAAATTAGCGATACCTATAAAAATCGTTCAAGGGATTCACAAGATCAAAGGATGGAAAGCATGACCCCACGTGCCTAAAACATGGGGGAGAAAGGGGTAAATATTTAGTGCTTTAGAAGGGGTTCAAACGGAAGCAGCCATCAACTTCCCATAGACGGTTATATGCAAAAGATGTTACACACAAACCTAATGGTAACCGCAAGTCAGAACCCAGCAGATGTGCAAAAAATAAAGGGGAAGGAATCCAAATCTGTCTCTAAAGAAAGCCCATTTATAGTGAGAGAACAAGAAAGGAATAGAGAAGAACTACAAATACAGCCATAAAGTAACAAGACGGCAATAAATATGTACATACCTGTCAATAATTCTTTGCCTGTAAATGGACTAAAGCTTCCAATCAAAAGACATAGGGCGATGGAACGGATAAGAAAACAAGACCCATCTGTATGCTTCCTCCAGGAGACTCATTTCAGATCTGAACATGTGTGCAGATTCAAAGTGACGGGATGGAGAAGCATTTATCCTGCAAATGGATGTGAAAAGAAAGCCGGGGTAGCAATACTTACATTGGACAAAATAGACTTGGAAACAGGCCGTAACAAGAGACAAAGAAGGATATTAGATATTCAGGGGACGATTCAACAAGAAGATGTAACAACCGTAAATCTTTCTGCGCACCCAACATGAGGGCACCCCAATACATAAAACAATAACACATTAAAAAAAGTAACCGATAGCCATACAATAGTAGGGGCCTTTAACAACCCACTTACATCGATGGAAAGATCATCCAAACAGAAAGCCAACAAGGAAATACTGGCTTTGAAGGGGACACACACACACACAAACACAAAGGGAAGGGGGGCGCCTGGGTGGCTCAGTCGGTTAAGCGTCCGACTTCGGCTCAGGTCATGATCTCAAAGTTTGTGGGTTCGAGCCCCACATCAGGCTCTGTGCTGACAGCTTGGAGCCTGGAGCCTGCTTCGGATTCTGTGTCTGCTCTCTCCCTGCTCCTCTCCCACTCACACTCTCTTTTCAAATATAAATAAATTTTATTATATCAAATATTAAAAAAAAATTGGGGGGAGGGGAGAAGGAAGACACATGGACCAGATAGATTTAACAGATATATTCAGAACATTCCATCCTAAAGTAGCAGAATTCACATTTTTTTTCAAGTGCACGTGGATTACACGGTAGGCCACATAATAAGTCTCAACAAATGCAAAAGGATCAAAGTCATACCGTGCATCTTTTCTAACCACGGTGCTATGAAACTAGAAATTAGCTATAAGAAAAAATGTGGAAAGAGCACAAATACATAAAGGACACGCTACTAAACAATGAATGGGTCAACCAATAAATCAGTGAGGAAAGAAAAAAATACATGGAGACAAATGCAAATGAAAACACAATAGTCCAAAATCTTTGGGACGCAGCAAAAGTGGTTCTAAGAGGGAAGTTTAAAGCAATACAGGCCTATCTGAAGAAGCAAGAACAATCTCAACCTAACCTTCCACCTAAAGGAGCTAGAAAAAGAACAAACTATAGAAGCAAGGAAATAATAAAGATTAGAGCAGAAATAAACAAAATAGAAACTTTAAAAAAATAACAATAGAACGGTTCAGTGAAACCAGGAGCTGGTTCTTTGAAAAGATCAACAAAATTGATAACATTTTAGCCAGACTCATTTAAAAAAGAGAGAGAAAGAGCTAGAGGACGAAAACGAGATCATAAAGAGGAGAGGGCCTCCTGGGTGGCTCAGTCAGTTAAGCATCTGACTCTTGATCTCAGCTCAGGTCTTGACCTCAGGGTTGTGAGTTCAAGCCCTATGTTGGGCTCCATGGTAGGTGTGTAGCCTACTTCAAAAATGCAAAAGGAGAAATAAAAACTGACAGCTCAGAAAGAAAAAGGATTATTAGAGAGTATTATGAAAAACTATATGCCAACAAATTGAACAACCCAGAAGTAATGGATAAATTCCTAAGAGCATATAACCTCCCAAAACTGAATCAGGAAGAAATAGAAAATTTAAACAGACCGATTATCAGCAATGAAATTGAATCAGCAATCAAAACCCTCCCAGAAAAACAAAAGCCCAGGACCAGATGGCTTCACAGGTGAATCTACCAAACATTAAAAGAAGAGTTAATATCTATTCTTCTCAAACTATTTCAAAAAATAGGAGAGGGAGGAAGATTTCCAAATTCCCTCTATGAGGCCGGCATTCCCCTGATACCAAAACCAGATAAAGACATTACATAAAGAGAACTATCAGCCAATATCTCTGATGAACAGAGATGTGCCAAACTTAACAAAATATTAGAAAACTCAATCCAACAATACATTAAATACATCATTCACCGCAATCAAGTGGAATTTAATCCTGAAATGCAGGAGTGGTTCAATAGTCACAAATCAATGAACATGACACTTCACATAAATAAGAGAAAGGATAAAAACCACACAATCCTTTCAACAGATGCAGAAAAAGCACCTGATAAAGCACAACCTCCATTCATGACTGAAAAAACAAAAAAACAAAAAAACCTCCACAAAGTAGGGTTACAGGAAACCTACTTCAACATAATAAAGGCCATATATGAAAACATCACAGCTAACATCATCCTCAATGCTGAGAATCTGACAGCTTTCCCCCTAGAGTCAGGAACAAGACAAAAATGGTCACTGTTCCCACTTTCACTGAATATAGTACTGAAAGTCCTAGCCACAGCAATCAGACAAGAAAAAAATTTTAAGGCATCCAGACTGGTAAAGAAGAAGTAAAATTTTCTTTATTTTTTTTTTTTTAACGTTTATTTATTTTTGAGACAGAGAGAGACAAAGCATGAACAGGGGAGGGTCAGAGAGAGGGAGACACAGAATCTGAAACAGGCTCCAGGCTCTGAGCTGTCAGCACAGAGCCCAACACGGGGCTTGAACTCACAGACAGCGAGATCATGACCTGAGCCAAAGTCAGCCGCTTAACTGACTGAGCCACCCAGGCACCCCAGTAAAATTTTCAATATTTGCAGATAATATGATACTATAGATAGAAAACACTAAAGGGGCACCTGGATGGCTCAGTTGGTAGAGCGTGCAACTCTTGACCTCAAGATCATGAGTTCAAGCCCCATGTTGGGTGTGGAGCTTACTTAAAGATTAAAAAAAAAAAAACAGGGGTGCTTGGGTAGCTCAGACAGTTCAGCGTCTGATTCTTGGTTTCGGGTCAGGTCATGATCTCACGGTTGGTGAGTTCAAGCCCTGCATCAGGCTCTGTGCCAAGCCTGCTTAGGATTCTGTCTCCCTCTCTCTGCCCCTCCCTTGCTTGCTGTCTACCTCTCTCACTCAAAAATAAATAAATAAGCATTTGAAAAACAAAAATCAAAAAAAAAAAAAAAAAAGAAAGAAAACCTTAAAGACTTCACCAAAAAATTACTAGAACTGATAAATGATTTCAGTAAAGTTGCAGGATACAAAACCAATGTACAGAAATCTGTTGCATTTCTATACACTAATAATGAAGCAACAGAAAGAGAAATTGAGAAAACAATCCCATTTATAACTGCATCAAAAATAACAAGATACCGGGGCGCCTGCGTCCGACTTCAGCCAGGTCACAATCTCACGGTCCGTGGGTTCGAGCCCCGGGTCAGGCTCTGGGCTGATGGCTCAGAGCCTGGAGCCTGTTTCCGATTCTGTGTCTCCCTCTCTCTCTGCCCCTCCCCCGTTCATGCTCTGTCTCTCTCTGTCCCAAAAATAAATAAACGTTGAAAAATAAATAAATAAATAAATAAATAAATAACAAGATACCTAGGAATAAACTTAGCCAAAGAGGTGAAAGACCGGTCATCTACAAACTATACAACATTTATGGAAGAAATTGAAGATGACACAAACAAATGAAAAGACATTTCACGCTCACTGATTGGAGGAACAAACATTGTTAATGTGTCTGTCCTATCCAAAGCAATCTACAGGTTTAATGCAATCTCTATCAAAATACCAACAGCATTTTTCACAGAACTAGAACAAACAATCCTAAAGTTTGTATGGAACCACAAGAAAATGAGAAACAAAGCTGGGGGTATCACAATTCCAGACTTCAAGTTATATTACAAAACTGTAGAAATCAAAATAGTATGGTACTGGCACAAACACAGACACATAGAGTAACAGAACAGAACAAAGCCCAGACATAAACCCATGATTATACAGTCAACTAGTCTTCAACAAAAGAGGCAAGAATATGCAATCTTCTTGAAAAAATCTCTTCAACAAATGGTGATGGGAAAACTGGACAGTTACAAAAGAATGAAACTAGACACTTTCTAATGCCATACACGAAAATAAACTCAAAACGGATTAAGGACTTAAATGTGAGACCTGAAACCATAAAAATCCCAGAAGAGGACACAGGCAGGAACTTCTCTGACATCAGCCATAACAACAGCTTTCTGGATAAGTCTCAGAGGCGAGGGAAACACAAGTAAAAATAAACTATTGCGACTTCATGAAAAGAAAAAGCTTCTGCACAGCGAAGGAAACAATCAACAAAACTAAAAGACATCCCACTGAAAGGAAGAAGATATTTGCAAATGACATATCTGATAAAGGGTTAGTGTCCAAAATATATAAAGAACTTTTACAATCAACACTTAAATAATCCAAATTAAGAATGGGCAGGTGCCTGGGTGGCTCAGTCAGTTAAGACTAAATACCCGACTCAATTTCAGCTCAGGTCATGATCTTGCAGTTTATGGGGTAGAGCTCCATGTTGGGCTCTGTACCGTCAGCATGAAACCTACTTGGGATTCTCTCTCTCCCTCCTCCAATCACACGTGCACATTCTCTCTCTTGTTCTCTCAAAAATAAATAAAACCTCCAAAAAATTGGCCAGAAGACATAAACAGACATTTCTCCACAAAAGACACACAGATGGCCAAAAGACATATGAAAAGATGCTCAACATCACTTATCATCAGAGAAATGCAAATCAAACCACAATGAGATATCACCTCCTATCTACCAGAATGGCTAAAATTCAAAACACAAGAAACAACAAGTGTTGGCGAGGGCGTGGAGAAAAAGGAACCCTCGCGTACTGCTGGTGGGAATGCAAGTTGGTGCAGCCACTGTGGAAAGCAGTGTGGGGGTTCCTCAAGAAGTTCAAACCAGAGTTACCCTATGATCCAGTGATCTCACTACTCGGTATTTACCCAAAGAATATGAGAGCACTCATTTGAAAAGATACGTGCTCCCCTATGTTTATTGCAGCACTATTTACAATAGCCAGTTGATGGACCAACCCAAGTGTCCATTGACAGATGAGTGGATAAAGAGGATGTAGTGTGTGTGTGTGTGTGTGTGTGTGTGTGTACATACACATATACACAATGGAATATTGCTCAGCCATAAAAAAGAATGAAGTCTTGCCGTTTGCAACAACATGGATGATCTAGAGAGTATAATGCTAAGCGAAATAAATCAGAGAAAGACAAATACCATATGATTTCACTCATATGTGATATTTCAGGAACAAAGAAAAAAGAAACCAACGAAAGAAAAGACCCTTAACTATAGAGAACACACTGATGGTCACCAGAGGGAAGGGGGTGGGGGGATGGGGTCCCTCTAAAGCGATGGGGATAAGAGAACATTTATCAAGATGAGCACTGAGTAATGTACAGAATTGTTGAGTCACTATGTTGGACACCGGAGACTAACATAACACTGTGCATTAACTACACTGGAATGAAAATAAAAGGAAAAATTTTCCATGAAAAAGTAAAAATAAATAAATACCATATTTCAATGATATAAGACAAAAAACATATAAAATATCCTATTAATTTGTATATTAACTACATATTAAAATATTTGACATTTTACCTATATTGAGTTAAATGAAATATATTATGAAAATTGAGTTCATCTGAGTCTTTTTAACTTTTTTTTTGTGGCTATGAGAAAATTTTAAATTACACACACCGCCCACATTTGCGGCTTGTGTGATACTGCGTTTGGGCGGTGCCCTGTCTGGTGGAGCCGTGACCAGCCTAGACGCTGGGTAGGGCTGGGAATTGCTTCTGATTATTCAAATGTTTTTTTAAATATAGATTTTTTTTAAGTTAATTTATTTATTGTGTGAGAGAGCAAGCAGGGGAGGGGCAGAGAGAGAGAGAGAGAAGCCCAAGCAGGCTCCGCACTGTCAGTGCACAGAGCCCGATGCGGGGCTCGATCTCAAACTGTGAGATCACAACCTGAGCCGAAATCAAGAGTCAGACGCCCAACCGACTGAGCCACCCAGGCGTCCCTGATTATCCAAATGTGTGAGGACGTCAGACTTTTTTCCCTAGGCTTTCGGTGACTAGTGACAAGACCTGTTTCTAAATATGTGAACGATGCTCACACTGAAGTCCACCTTGCTGACTTGGACAGCTACTCGGTTCTTTGTGCCACTGTGTGCTGACTGCATGTGCAGGTCTGACGGGGGGTCTCGCTTTGGCCCTTCAACGACTTCCGATCACCACTCACCGGGCAGCCGATGTGGCCCTTGTGCCTCCGGTCTTCCATCAGAAGACCCAGCTAGACGGGCTGCTGTCTCCCTCAGTCGGGAAGCCAGATGGGAAGGGACGCAGGCCCACATCGCTCCTGCTTCCCACCCCCCGCCCCCCGCCCCCCGCCCATCTCCTCACCTCCTGTGTTTCATACAAATGAAAGCTGGTTGCAGAGACCACTTTCCTAGGGAAGGAAAAGCAGACAGGAACGGGCCACCAGGACAGGGTGCATCCTGTAGCCCCTCGAGAAGGAGTCCGTGTTTTCTCTGTAAGCTGTCTTCTTGTTGACTCTTGACCTGTTAGCAAGTGAGTACAGGTATCAATCAGGGTCACACAGGGTGCAGGCGGGAGGAACTTGAGGAAATTGGGCTTGAACAAATGTAAAAAAAGGTTTCCGTATGACAGTATAGCTTGAGTCCTTAAGAAGGGCCCACTTACCCAGAGCTTGGCCACAGAAATTTGCTGTCTGACTCACCCCAGCCTCCACCAATCTGTCAACACCTTAGGAAACTGATGTTTTCTTTTTCTTTAAAAAATTTTTTGTTTAATGTCTATTTTTGAGAGAGAGAGAGAGAGAAAGCACAGGGGAAGGGCAGAGTGGAAGACACAGAATCCAAAGCAGGCTCCAGGCTCCGAGCTGTCAGCACACGGCCTGACGTGGGGCTTGAACTCACAAACCGTAACATCATAACCTGAGCCGAAATCAGACACTTAACCGGCTGAGCCACCCAGGTGCCCTGGAAACTGATGTTTTCTCAACAGCTTTCCGGACGTGCTATCCTAGATTATATATTTCCTCTTCTCCTAAGAAAAGGACACAAGTTACATTGAGTGAATTTGGGGCGAGGTTCTCCCTTTACTTCTCAGCTCCTGCTATGAACGTGAGTCATATCTACTTCAGCTCAAGGTCGTGGGAATACTGACTTCAGAAACCTAACTGCAAGGTGAATGGTTTCCTCTTTTCCTAAATTGTTCTTCGCTCTCAAACTGGCACCACCTCAGAGACAGTACATTCTCTAAGGCTCTGTCACTTGCACATTCAATTAGCAAATGCAAAACCATCGTCAGAATGAATTAACACCATATTACAAGCAGATGTGAGAAACTTTTAAGAAAGCCAAGTTACACATTTTATGTTCCTCTATCAAAACGATACCAGATTTCCAAATGGTGTTAAAAATTAAGTATTGCATTTTTTTTTATTATAAGAGTTTATTTCTTTAGAGCAGTTTTAGGTTCACAGAAGAATTAAGAGGAAGGTACAGAGCTTTCCCACATACCCCCTGCCCCCGCACGCAGCCTGCCTCGCTAGCCGCATCTCCCACCAGAGTCGTCCATTTGTCACAACTGAGGAGCCCACACTGACTCATCACAATCACCCACAGCCTGTAGTGTAGTCTACACTGGGGCTCACTGTTGGTGCTGTACATCCCAGGCGTTTGGACAAACGCATAATGACATAACTGTGATATGAGACAGAAAGGGAAGAAGAAATGCAGTCCCTTCATTGTGCAAGCTTACGACGTGCACGCGGTTTCTAGGCTACAGTTCAGGAAAGAGCTCCGCAGTTGTGCTGCACCGAGACATGCAGAGCAGAGCTCGTGGAGGCCACGGTGGTGGAGTCTGCAGGCCAGAGTGCCTATGGCAGGGAGCTGCCCAGACAAAGAGTCTCAGACATCTGCAGAGAGATCCCCCGACACTCTGCTGGCTGATGCTCTCTCTGCACATGAGTGAGAAAACTCTACCCAAGCTGGGAAGGAACCATGACAAAGGAGCAGAAAGAATTCTTGGAGCTCATGCAGAGCTGGGAATAGTTTGCGTTCCCACCAGCTGGAGCAGAAAGCAAGACAAAAACAGGAGGCATCAGGGAGGATTCTCAGAAGGGTAGCAACTCAGCAGTGGGCTGAACTGGACCCAGACTAAGACTGAAAGCTGGTCTGCACTCCCCCCGCAACAAAGCTGAAATGCAAGCCTCCAACAGATCCACTGATTTCAAGTAAATTAACTGCAGGCCACAAAAAATTATTTCCAGTACTATTTAAAGGAATACAGTGAAATCCAGCCCTCAAAACTGTAAAATTCATAGTGTCTGACATAAACTGATTACAGGCATGTAAAGAAGCAGGAATATCTGATCCATATCCAGGAGAAAAGCAGATCAGTTGAAATGGAGCCAGAAATGGCAGGGATGATGGAATTCACAGGCAAGGAGGTTAAGAGCCAATTGTAAGTTTGCTCCGTATGCTGAAGAAGACAGAGGAAAGTAAGAGCGTGATGAAGTACAAATAGAAGATAAAAAATGAAATTGACAGGGATGTAAAATACAGTAGCTGAATGAAACATGCACTTTGGAAGATTTGCAACTGATGAAAACATAGCAAAAGAAACTATCCGAAGTGAAGGAAAAAGAAAAAATACGTTACAAAAGTAAACAGCACAACAGTGACCTATGGTCTCATGGTCTAACATATAATAATTGGGGTCTCAGAGGACAGAGGTAAAGGGGAGAATCAGACAAAAAAAAGTGCTTGAAGAAATGAGAGCCACAGTTTTGCAAATTTGGTGAAAACTGCAAACCCACAGGCACAAGAAACTCAACAAGCCCCATGAAGAATATACCCAATGAAAACTCTGTAGAGGTAACTCATAATGAAGTTGAGGAAACCCAAGGGTAAAGCAGACGGGCTGAGGGGCAGGAGCAGGGGTGAAGTATATGCAAAGGAGCAAAGAGAAAAATGACAGCCGACTTCTCATAGGGAGCTATGCAAGCCAGAGACAGTGGAGAGAGATCCTTAAAGGACTAGAGGAAAAGAAAATGATAAACCCAGAACTCTTTGACCAGCCAAAAACAAAGCAAAAATTCTTCACAAAAGAAAGCTAAATACAGGCATGCTTCATTTTGTTGCATTTCAGTCTACTGAGCCTTGCAAGTAATGCATTTTTTACAAATAGAGGTTTTGTGGCAGCCTCGCATTGAGCAAGTCTGTAGGTGTCATTTTAACAACAACATTTGCTCACTTCATTTCTCTGTGTCACATTTTGGTCATTCTCACAATATTTCAAACTTTTTCAGTATTATATTTGTTATGGTGATCAGTGATTTTTGATATTATAAATGTAATTGCTCTGGAGTGCATAGACCATGCCCATTTAAAACAGCAAACTTGGGATGCCTGCGTGGCTCAGTCAGTTAAGTGTCCGACTTTGGCTCAGGTCATGATCTTGTGGTTCGTGGGTTCAAGCCCTGCGTTGGGCTCTGTGCTGACAGCTCAGAGCCTGGAGCCTGTTTCGGATTCTGTGCTCCCTGCTCCTCTCTCTGCTCCTCCCCAATCGCTGTCTCTCTCAAAAATAAACATTGAAAGAAATTATTTTAAAAAATAAAACAATAAAACAGCAAACTCAATTGATCATTGTTTATGTGTTCTGACTGCTCCAGCGACTGGCCATTCCTCTGTCTCTCTCCCTCTCCATTGGCCCCCTATTCCCTGAGACACAACAATATTGAAATTAGGACAGTTAATAACCCCACAATGGCTTCTAAGTGTTCAAGCGAAGGGAAGAGTCACACGTCTCTCACTTGAAACCAAAAGCTGCGGGTGATTAAGCTTACCAAGGAAGGCATGTCAAAAGACAAGACAAGACAAGACATAAAGCTAGGCCTCTTGCACCAAACGGTTAGCTAAGTTGTGAATGCAAAGGAAAAGTTCTGGAAGGAAATGCAAAGGGCCACTCTGGGGAACACACAAATGATAATAAAGTACAACAGCCTTAATGCTGATGTGGAGAACGTTTTAGTGGTCTAGATTGATGCCCAAACTAGCCACGACATTCCCCTAAGCAAAACCCTCATCTAGAGCAAGACCCTAACTCCCTTCAATTCCACAAGGGCTGGGAGAGGTGAGGAAGCTGCAGAAAAGTCTGAAGCTAGCAGGGGTTGGTTCTGGAGGTTTAAGGAAAGAAGCCATCTCTGTAACGTCAAAATGCCAGATGAAGCCACAAGTACTGATATAGAATCTGCAGCAAGTTATCCAGAAGATCGAGCTGAGATAATTCATGAAGGTGGCCACACTAAGCAACAGGCTTTCAGTGCAGACAAACAATTTTCTATTGGAAGGGGACGCCGTCTAGGACTTCCATAGCTAGAGAGAAGTCAAAGCCTGGCTTCAAAGCTTCAAAGGACAGTCTGACTCTCTTGTTAGGTGCTACTGCAGCTGGTGATTTAAGTTGAAGCCAGTGCTCATTCACCACTCCCAGAATCCTAGGGCCCTTCAGAATGATGCTAACTCTACTCCACCTGGGCTCTGCCCGTGTGGAACAACAGAGCCTGGATGACAGCACATCTGTTTACGACACGGTTTACAGAATATTTTCACTAAATAAGAAAGCAGAGTGGGAACACTTCCCAACAAATTTTATGAGGCCATAAAGTACTATGAGAAAAACCAAAGATACCATGAGAAAAGAAAATGAGCCTGGGTGGCTCAGTCAGTTGAGCATCCGGCTTCGGCTCAGGTCATGATCTCACGGTCTGTGCGTTCGAGCCGGCATTGGGCTCTGTGACGACAGCTCGGAGCCTGGAGCCTGCTTGGGATACTGTGTCTCCCTCTCTCTCTGACCCTCCCCCCCCTCGCACTCTGTCTCAAAAATAAACATTAAAAATTTTTTAAAAAGAAAAGAAAATGGGGAACAAATATTACTCATAAACCCAAATACAAAAATCCTTCGCAAGATGTTGGTAAATGAAATCATACAACATAAGAAAAGGATAACACATCGTGGACACATGGGGTTCATCCCAGGACTACAAGGCTGGCTTTAATGCTGAAAACTCAATCAATGGAGTTCACCGTACAAATGCACTACATAAGAAAACCACGTAATCGGGGCGCCTGGGTGGCGCAGTCGGTTGAGCGTCCGACTTCAGCCAGGTCACGATCTCGCGGTCCGTGAGTTCGAGCCCCGCGTCAGGCTCTGGGCTGATGGCTCAGAGCCTGGAGCCTGTTTCCGATTCTGTGTCTCCCTCTCTCTCTGCCCCTCCCCCGTTCATGCTCTGTCTCTCTCTGTCCCAAAAATAAATAAATGTTGAAAAAAAAAATTTTTTTAAAAAAAAAGAAAACCACGTAATCATCTTCATAAAGGAAAAAAAAAGCATCTGACAAAATTTAACAGTGAATCTTGATTTAAATTATCAGAAGACTAAGAAAAGAGACTTTCCTCAACAGAATAAAGGACATCTAAGGAAAACTTATCGCTCTTAATGTTGGAAGATGATTTTTTTCCCTCTAAGTTTGGAAGGAAGCAAGGATGTGTGCCCTTATCACTTTTATTCTCGTTGGAATGAAGGTCTTAGATAGTATGATAAGGCAAGAAAAAGTTGCACAGATGGGGTCTCATAAAAGAGAGGGTTTGATCATTTACTTTTTCCCTTTGCACTAAATTTACTTTTGAGACTTAATGCTATTTTATTAAATAACCAGCTGCTTTTTGGCAAACCTTACTAATACCTAAATTATCAGCTACGATAACAATGAATTTTCACAGAATTGAGGGCATGAGGAAGACACTCTGTCTCAGAACTTTGACTTTGGCTCAAATGTATGAGGAGTATTTCGTAGCCTCTTTTCAGAAGTGTCCTCTGAAGTAAAGAGTCCAGGAAAAAGAACAATGTTTTTTTGTTTCAACTTCTGTTCGTGTCAGAAGACCCTTGGGGAAATCTACCAGAAGGAACTTTTGTTCCCTGATTTGGGTGTGTTTAGAAGCGATAAACCTGGAGGGTAGACATGGGACTCTCATACCTCCCGTCGGACCCGGGGGGTGGCCTCGGAACCCTCGACCACAGTCTTCTTTGGTGAGCCACCCCTGTGAGGCTGAGCAGACACCTGGAAGGAAATCTGTTTTCTGTCGCTGGAATATGATCTGTTTACTTGAGGGAAAAGCATCCATGATTTGGGCTGTACTCATTCAGGCTGGCCTACCTGGCACTGGGCTGATTGGGATGTTTAGTTCTTATATAAAATATGAAGGTATTTATATCTGAAAATAGCCCAGCCACTCGACTCCAGGGCAGAGAGAGTAACGGCTACAGTCTCTCTGTTAAGTTCATGAAGAAGTTCAGGGGTCAGAGGGCTAGTTTCTAGCTGTCACTTAGGACCCGAAATATGTTCACCTTTAAGGGAGGCATATTTAACTTTTCTTTTTTAACAGTTCCAGGAGTTAAATGGTCATAGAGTTACATGGTCCAGTCTCCCATCCCACAGGCAAGGGGACTCGGGGCGCAGGGAGGCCCGTGTGACATTTTAACGGTCTGCACTTAGGGTGAGCCAAGCTGTCTCAGTCCACACAGACTTCTATAATTGAATTACCAGACTGGGTGGCTTATAAACAACAGAAATCGACTTCTCCCAGTTCTAGAGGCACCAGCAGATCTGGTGTCTAGGGAGGGGCCGACTTCCTGGTTCACAGCCAGCCATCTTTTTTCTGTGTCCTCACAAGACATAAGGAGCGAGGGGGCTCTTTGGGGTCTTATAATAAGGGCGCTAATCCCAATCATGAGGGCCCCACCTCATGACCCAGGCGCCTTCCAGAGGCCCCACCTCCTAATACCATCACACTGGGGGTTAGCATTTCAACACGGAAATTTGGGTGTCGGTGGGTAGGGCACAAACATTCAGCCCATAATGCGAGCCTTGTCGTGTACCCTAACCCCTGTGCAGAAACCACTACAATAGAGATGGGGTCTTCAAGAAATTTGGAGGGGCGCCGGGTGGCTCAGTCAGCTAAGCATCTGACTCTCGATTTCGGCTCAGATCATGATCTCGTGGTTCATGAGTTTGAGCCCTGCATCAGGCTCTGTGCTGACAGTGTGGAGCCTGCTTGGGATTCTGTCTCCTGTCTCCTTCTCCCTCTCTCTCTCTCTCTCTCTCTCTCTGCCCCTTCCCTGCTCGCTCACTCTCTCTCAAAATAAATAAACATTTAAAAAAAAAAAAAAAAGGAAAGAAATTGCTGGAGATCCGTGTCATAACCAAAGTTACAAAATCAAACCTAATGATGGTTTTCGGTTTTCGACGTAACCTTTCATCTAGCAGTTGGAGGTGGGTTCCTTCAAGTTGACTGTATCTCCTACCTTGACTCTGGGGGAGATCCTCGATTTGGGGGGGACACAGATCGTCCAGCCTCGGGCCTCTCGTGCTTCTGAGCTGCGGGGCCCGCTGCAAAGGCGGGAGGAGAGCCAGCACCCAGGCTTTAGGGTAGGGAACCCACAGGTGGTCTGAGATCCGCAGTGGACGTCGACTGCTGTCAGTACATAGGTGTGGACTCACACACCTTGCAAACCAAGTATTAGGGACAGTCATGGCCACCACTGTTGGACTCATCTGTCTGCCTGTAGGCCATGAGCCAGCGGTCCCTACGGCCGGTTGTCTCCAGGGACTTCCTGCCCCCTCACTCTGTCCCCTCCTGCCCCTCGTCTACAGGGGGAGCTGACCATGACCAGCGACATGGAGAACTTACAGAACGCCCTGTACCTAGACACGGTGCCAGAGCCCTGGGCCAGGCGAGCCTACCCTTCCACGGCAGGCCTGGGAGCCTGGTTTGTGGACCTCCTCGACCGAATCAAAGAGTTGGAGGCCTGGATAGGAGACTTCGCCATGCCTGCCACGGTGTGGCTGACGGGCTTCTTCAACCCCCAGTCCTTCCTGACCGCCATCATGCAGTCCACGGCCCGCAAGAACGAGTGGCCACTGGACCAGATGGCCCTGCAGTGTGACGTGACAAAGAAGAACAGGGAGGACTTCAGGAGCGCCCCTCGGGAGGGGGCCTACATCCATGGCCTCTTTATGGAAGGCGCTCGCTGGGACGTACAGGTAAATCTTGGGGTGGGACACCCTCTGTGGGCTGATTCAATTACACCTTGCCTCCATAGAGGGTGATTGTGCAAAGGGGATGCCCTGGACCTTCTGACCTGGGTGGCCTTTCCTTGAGGCTCTCAAGGCACTCTCATGCAGCCAGGGACGGTGCGGAGAGCACAGGCTTTGCGCCGATTAAAAGCAAGGGCTCTGGAACCAAACTGGCCGGATCTGAATCCCAGCACTACCGTCCGTTAACTCTGGGACCTTGGGACGTGGTTCTACCTCTCCAAATCTCAGTTTCCTCAAGTGTGAAGGGGGAAAATAAGAGCTTCTGCAAAGATGAGTTCATATGCGGGGACACCTGGAATTGTGCCCGGCCCACAGAGAATGCTCCAGAAGTGTGAGAGTCGCTAACTCTCGAGCTATCCCTGATGCTGGCTGCCCGCCCTGGGGATGTCATTTCACCTTCCAGGGCCACTTTCCTCATCCACGAGCTCTAGAAGGACAGGAACCCCTTCTGCCTTTTGCACTGCCCCCATCTCCAAAGGGAGCCCCGTAGACACTATTTCAACGTGACATTCTGAAAGGGTTCCTCACTGGAGCCTAATAAAGATTTGAGTCACCCTAAGATTGGCTGGGATAAATGACACGGGCAAGGATGGATACCTCCAGAACAAGTTCACGTTTGTGATAACACATGATCTGGAAGAAGTGCTTAGTCACATATCCCGCTTGGCAAGTGCCACTTAGCTATTCCTAGCTGTTAGTACAGAGTTAATGGGGAAAAACTGTCAGGTGATCTAAACTATAGGGACACCTGGGTGGCTCAGTCGGTTGAGCGTCCAACTTTCGCTCAGGTTCACGATCTCACAGTTCGTGAGTTCGAGCCCCGCATCAGGCTCTGTGCTGACAGCTCAGAGCCTGGAGCCTGTTTCAGATTCTGTGTCTCCCTCTCTCTCTGCCCCTCCCCTACTCGTGCTCTGTCTCTCTCTGTCTCAGAAGTAAACATTAAAAAAATGAACAGTGGAACAAATACTAGGCTAACTACAAATACTAGGCTAACTAGGCTACCGCTTAAAAGGAAAAGCTGGAGAATGAGATGACCTCCAACTCATCATTGGAAACCTAGAGGGCCATGCCCATGGGCAGGGCTGTGCACAGGCTCAAGAAAGCCCTGAGAAGTCTGTAAGCTCACTTCTGGCTGACCCTGAGGCTCTGTGCAAGCAGGAAGTGAAGGCTAAGGCAAAGTTTTCAACTGCCTGGCTGAGCCCTGGAGGCATGCGCAACACATGCACAGAGCCCTGGGGCAGAACCTGTGAGACTCACTGGATCCAGGCGTCTAAGAAACCTCTGTCCAACTATGTGCTGACCACCAACCTAACTAAGCAGGCTACTTCAGGAGCCTTAGGTGTCAAAGACAGACTATAGAGAGTTCAGAAAACTCATTCAACAAACAATAACAAACTCTATGGAGGGAGCCTGACTTTTGGAGTTGCCACAATGTATTATTTAAAATATTCAAGTTTTCGGGTCGCCTGGGTGGCTCCGTTGGTTAAGTGTCCGGCTTCGGCTCGGGTCATGATCTCACAGTTCGTGGGTTCGAGCCCCACATGGGGCTCTGTGCTGACAGCTAAGAGCCTGGAGCCTGCTTTGGATTCTGTGTCTCCCTCTCTCTCTCTACCCTCTCCCACTTGTACTTTCTCTCTCAAAAATAAGTAAACATTAAAAAGTAAATTAAAAATTAAATAAAAAAATTAAAATTAAATAGAGGAATTCAACAGAAGATTTGAGTAGACAAGAATGGCCAAACTTGGAAATGTATCACTTGAGATTATCCAAGCTGAGAAGCAGAAAAAAAGAACAAAATAAATGAACAGTTTAGAAACCTGAGGAATACTCAAGCATACAAACATCTACATAGTAGCGGTCCCAAAAGGAGAAGAGAGAGAGAAATAGCCAGAAAGAATATTTGAAGCAATAATGGCCACTTTCCAGATTTGATTAAAAAAAAAAAAAAGATTAATCTACACATCCAGGAATCTCAACAAAATCTAAATAGGATAAACTTAGAAATCCATACGCAGACGTGTCATAAGGTAAAGAAAGAGCCTTGAAAGCAATCCATCACTTCCAAGGGGTCCTCCATTGGATGAACAGATGATTTCTCTTAAGAAACCATGAAGTCAGAAGACAGTAGAATAGAAGTCATAGTGCCGACAGAAAGACTGTCAGCCAAAAATTCCATATCCAGTAACACTATCTTTCAAAAATGAAGGAGAAATTAAGACATTCCCAAGTTTAAAGAGAGAGAGAGAATTCACCACTAGCAGACCAGACCTATAAGAAATACTTAAGGGAGGGGCGCCTGGGTGGCTCAGTTGGTTAAAGCGTCCGACTCTTGATTTCGGCTCAGGTCATGATCTCATGGTCATGGGATCAAGCCCTACATCAGGCTCCGCAATGAGTGTTGAGCCTGCTTAAGATGCTCTCTCTCTCCCTCTGCCCCTCTCCCCTGCTTACTCTGTCTCTCTCAAATAAAAAAAAATTTTTTTGAATAAAAAAAAAAAGAAAAAGAAATACTTAAGGGAGTCCTTCAGAATGAAATGAGTTACAAGACAGTAACTCAAGTCCACATGAAGAAACAGAACACCAGCAAAGGTAATTATGTCTGTAAATATATAAGAAAATATAAATGGATTTTTGTTTGTAACTTTTATTTCCTTCCTGATGTAACGGACAATTGCAGGAAGCAATAACTCTAAATCTGCTGATAAGCAGAAAGATGTAATTTGTATCATGAAAACAGCACAAGGTCTTAAGCAGAGGAAGGGGAAGGAAAGGAACATATAGAGGAATAAATTTTTTGTCTACTACTGAAATTAAGTTGGTATTCATTGAAGTTGATGTTTATACACTGAAGTTCATTGTAATCCCTAGGGAAATCACTAAGAAAATAATTTTTTTATATAGTAAAAGAAATAACAAGGGAATTAAAATGGCACACTGAAATAGATCTATTTAACACAAAAGAAGGCAGCAATGGAGAAACCAAGGAACAATAAAGACCCAAGACATAGAAAACAAAGAGTCAAATGGCAGATGTAAACCTTATCAGTAATTACATTAAATATAAATAAATTAAACACTATAATCAAAAGGCAGAGAATGGCAGAATGGATTTTTTTTTAATGATACAAGTATATGCTGTCTACGCGAGATACACTTTAGATTCAAAGACACAAATAGGTTAAAAGTTAAGAGATGGAAACAAATATGCCATTCATATAGAGAATTCAACCGTAATCACTGGAGGCACCAATACCCCACTACTCATGGTGGCTGCCCATGGTTGGTTTCTTGAGGGGGGGAGAAGGGGTGATGAAAATGTTCTGGAATTACAAAGTGATGATTGTACATTAAAAAACACTGACTTGTATATTTTAAAAGGGTTGGTTCTGAGGTACGTGAGGAAAAAAGAAAGGTTCTACCCCTTCTCCCACTCCCTGCCATAAACACTCAGTTGTTGATGTTAAGGGAGTGCCTACTGTTTCCCTAAGATCTGTTACTCATCATGCCTCATGCCAGCCTCTGACAGAACTGAACAGGCACGTCCTCCCCTTTAAATGCATTTCATGGAGGGGCGCCTGGGTGGCTCAGTCGGTTAAGCATCCAACTTCAGCTCAGGTCATGATCTCAAGGTCTGTGAGTTCGAGCCCTGCATTAGGCTCTGTGCTAATGGCTCAGAGCCTGGAGCCTGCTTCAGACTCTGTGTCTCCCTCTCTCTCTGCCCCTCCCCTGCTTGCTCTCTGTCTCTCTCTCTGTCTGACCCTCTCTCTCAAAAATAGTAAACATTAAAAAAAATTTAAAAATCAAACATTTCATGGAAAATGAGCCAAGCTCTATCCATAGTAGAAGGGGATCAAAGTCACCAGGGCAACTGCGAGGTATCTGTGAATCGCTCTGTATCAACATTTCCCACAGTAAGTTCCATAAAACACTAGTGCCATAGGAAATAAATAGATTGAAAAGAAAAGAGTCCTGTGGTCAAATAAGTTTGGGAAGCACCAGGTTAAATAAAGTTCACCCCTTTTCTTTACTGCTGGGACTTCCTGTCTTCAGTGTATGGTAAGCACCTTTTCCCAAGCTTATTTGATACAGGAATGCTTTTGGTCCTCAGAACATTTCTCAGGACTAGGAAAAAAAAAAAAATAGTAAATAAAAATAAACAGCCCCACATCACTCTATTGATTCATCTCAGAAAACCACAGAGGCCCCAACTAGAAAGCTCCAGAAGTTAGGTCCCTATCACATGAGTAAAGATAGAACACAGCTCTGCTCAAGAAGTCAAAATGCTCTAGAGGGTGGAGGAGGTCCCATATGAAGCTGAAAAAGACATAACCCAACCCTTAAAATCTAAAGCATTTGCTGGCACGAACTGTGTCTTCCTCGTCTTTCAAAGCCCTAGCACCTTCTATGATGACCATCTGGCAAATAGTTGCATTCAATATGCTTATGAAGTGAATGGATGAGGAAATAAAAATAGAGGCTCAAGTCACAAAGGGATTAATCTGTATATGATACATAACAACTTCTAGAACTCTCCTTCAGAAAGTGATTTAGGCTAGAAAACAGCAGAAATCGGTTTCCCGCATCTCACCTGCCGTCCCATCGTGGGTTAACAGTTCATAAGGCAGCCAGGCCTTCCCAGTGTCTCAGCTGCTGGGCCTTCTGACAGGACGCTGGCTGGCTGGCTGCACTCTGTGTCTGATCTAAGGTGGCTCCTTTCATGTTCTTGTCCCCAGGCAGGGGTCATTACGGAGGCGAAGCTGAAGGACCTGACACCCCCCATGCCCGTGATGTTCATCAAGGCCATTCCTGCAGATAAACAGGACAGCCGCAGCGTCTATCCTTGTCCCGTGTACAAGACTTGCCAGCGGGGACCCACCTATGTGTGGACTTTCAACCTGAAGACCAAGGAGAAGGCATCTAAGTGGGTTCTTGCTGGAGTCGCTTTGCTTCTCCAGATTTAGCCACTGAGAACACAAGGCTGGGCTGGAGGCTGCCCAGAGCGACAAGGCGGGGAGGGGTGACACAGACGCATAGATAAGAAATCGCATGTACTTGGGGCACCTGGCTGGCTCAGTCGGTTAAGCATCTGACTTCGGCTCAGGTCATGATCTCACGGTTTGTGAGTTCGAGCCCTGCTGACAGTTCAAAGCCCGGAGCCTGCTTCGGAGTCTGTGTCTCCCTCTCTCTGCTCCTCCCCTGCTCGTCCTGTCTCTCTCTCCCTCTCTCTCAAAGATAAACAAACATTAAAAAAAAAAAAAAAAGAAATCACATGTACTCACAATTCTGTAGAATTCTTGTAGGGAACCCGGAGAGATGTGCCTACAATTGCGGCGACAGCTGGACGAATTCGGGTCCAGGAATGAGCAGCGGAAGCATTTCACAACACTGCACCATTCCTAATAAAGTGATTTATTCTTCGACTGTGTCTGGTCCCAGCTTTGTGAGCAGGCAGAGTCATAAATGATCCTGGAGAGACCAAGAGAAACGAACCACAAACACCTGAGCCCTGATGTAGTTACACGGCACAGTACCCAGTGCTCCGCTCCCAGCTACTCCATAGACCAGCAGCTGTCAGCATCGCCCCGGGGTCAGAGGCTGCATTGTGACCAGTTACTCTGGATCAGGGATCGCCAAATTTTTTCTAGAAAGGGCCACTCGGTAAATGGTCTATGCTTTGCAGGGCATTTTTCTCTGCTGCAATGACTCAACCCAGAACATAAATAAATGGGTGTGGCTGGGCTCCAATAAAACCATATTTACAAAAACAGATGCTGGGCCACATTTTGCCAATCAGTGATCTAAAGGACAGAGGAAGTACACATAGGACATGTATCCCTTAACTCACACATGCATTCAGTAAGTTAAACACTTACCGTGTGCTGAGAACACAACCGTGAATGAGATAGGTTGTTTCCCAGTATCTCTATCATCCTTCAGATCATTTCAGAGGGACCCACGGAGAAACTCTGTGCCTGCAGCTTTTTAGCCTAGAAGTTTTCTAGATTTTTCTCTAACACATTTTCGCTGGAATCCCAAAGAGCTCCACTGTTTTAAAGAGCTCTTATAGGAAGGTCTGTTTGCTAAGAAGAGTCCAGGAGGGCCCAGTATTCCTTCTGGAATCATTACCACCACCACCCCCATATCCTTGATGAATTAGGATTTACAACAGGGTCCCTTAAACTTGAGCTGGCATCCGAGTTCCCCTGGAGGGCTGGTTAATCTCTCTCAAAAATAAACATTAAAAAAAAAACCTGAAACATAAAATCCCACCACCCTACAAATCTCTGCTGTACCGAATACAAAATCGAACGCTGGTTCCTCCATGATTTTCCTGCTTTCTGCCCTGTGGTTCCTGCACTTCCTAATGAGGGGCCTTCCCCCTCACCTTCATGCGACAAGGGCGTTAAAAATCCCTCTGGAATCCAAGAAATCCAACTTGAGTTTCAATCTGCCGGTTCGTGCCTACAGATCACTGCCCTCCTTCCTGGTCCTCACCAGCAGCAGTAAACTCGGAGCAGGCAAGAGGAGGACGAAGACGGAAGGAAGGTGAAACTCCCACACTATGAGAGCAGGACACTGGGGGGGGGGGGGGGGGCACGTGACTTCGAAGAGGGGACAAGTGGGCAGGTTAGATGTATGTGTCACACCCCTAGACAGAACGGACATTACATCACTACTAATGACTTCTTCCTAATATCTACTGACAAAATGGGGTAATAAAGGCAATTTTAAAGCACAGAACACTCTGGAAAATTGATAGCCAGGAGAAAGAGGGGCAGGTTGAGGCAGGTGAGCAAGCGGGAGATGAGCTCAGAAGAGACAAAGAATGCCCGGCGCTAACCCAGCTCTCACACCTGGGCACCAGGTTAGCGATTTCCTCTCGCTCTTCCGCTGACGGATACACCTGGTAAGTCTGTACGGGATGGTCAGGTGCTCAACTACCGTTCAGGGTGATTCCATGAGAAAATGCGCCTTGAGTTACGCTTAGAACACAGGGGACACTTCAGACACAAAGAAAGATACGGGGTAACTCTAAGAAGTTTATTTAGAACGAGAGACAGTTGAGGTTAATTTTGCACCCGTGTGGCAAGGAACACACGTGAGCTCACTGGCCCTCTCTGCTGCCCTTCCTGTGACAGAAGGTCTGCTCCCGAACCCCCCTCCTAAACCGCTGATCCCAGGCCCTTCCCATGAGCCGCCATGAGCTGCCATGCAGCCAATCCAGTTGAGCTCTCTCCAGACGGCACTTGTAGAATAGAACAGGATCTCCAAGTGAACCTTTTTCCCCAAGGGATCCACCCCAAGAGACGAGCTGACGGAGAAAGACCACTCTGTCTCCCGACGCAGAGGCAAGAAATGAAACCCACACGAAACCCAACCCAGAGGCCAACGTGTCCTCCCAGTCCAAAGCCGTGCCCTGGTGCCTCTCCTCTCGAATCCATAAAATAACAGAGAGAACAGGGCTGGCCTTTAAGCGATGCGATGTCTCCAGATGGAAGGAAGTATTTTTAAATGGCCCAGAGATAGAAATGGGCTCAGGGAGCTTGGCTACTGAAAGGGCTTCTTTCCTAAGTGGGATCTTTGATGTTTATCAAGGCTCGAGCTCCAGCTGAAACTCTTCCCGCAGCGGGGACACTTGTACGGTTTCTCTCCTGTGTGCACTCTCTGATGCCTGTTAAAGTTTGACCTCTGAATAAAACTCTTCTCGCAGATGGGACATTTGTAGGGCTTCTCTCCCGTGTGGATCTTCTCGTGGTGACGCAGTCCCGAGAAGTCGCTGAAGCCTTTGCCACAGTGGCCACATTTACAGGGCTTCTCCCCCGTGTGGATTCTCTGGTGCTTCACGAAGTCTGAACTCCGCAGAAAGGCTTTTTTGCAGGTGGGGCACTGGAAGTATGTCTCTCCAGTGTGAGTTCTCTGGTGGAAAACAAGCTGAGAATTCCTGTAAAAGCTTTTCCCGCACTCCCTGCAGGTGGGGAGTTTTTGGGCCATGGGGGCCCTCGGCTGCCCCTTCGGGGAGGCGTCTCTCTTCTCCTCCAGCCACAGCAGGGACAGGTCTTCTGGACGGGGACTGGCCACATGCTGTTTCCCAGAATTCCTCTCTTGAGGAGAGAGCTGGCCCACCGGCCCCTCACCCTGCAGGTCTCCCGGGGCCTCGGGGCGACTGTCCACTTCTCCAAAGCATCTTGGTGCATCCTCACCGAAGAGGCCGCTCAAGGAGGCCTGGGAAGGCGCCTCCCCTGAGGCGTGGCAGGAGACGTCGGAAGGCTCCTGGCCCCTGCAATTTTCCAAATTCAGGTTCTCTTTGTCATTCTCTTGCCTGTCTCCTGGAAGAAGAAAGAAGATTTGAAATCGTTCCATCAATGCTGTGCCCTGTTTTCTAACCCCTACGTCAAGAAAAAGGTCCTCGGAAAACATGAATTCTCCTTATCAAGAAGGCGTCAGTGAGTGAGGAAGGAAGACACCATCTGGCCTGGGCGACCGGACACTCACTGCACTCGTGCTGGGGTCCGGGCTCAGTGTCCAGCTCCAGAGCCGAGAACCTCACAGGGCAGACGGAGCGCACAGAGGGCTCTGCTGACCGCCCCTGCCCCCCATAAACGAGCGGCATGCATTTCTTAAGGCCCAGGAAAAACAAGTATATTATGTAAGGGCGTTACTTGGCAAAACGATTTGTTTTTATCTGATTACATCTAAAGCACTAAAAGCAATTTGGAGAGAAAAACATAAAGAAGAAAAGCAAATCGACCTCAATCACACCATCCAGAGGTAGCAACCATGATTATGTATTTCCTTCTGATCTTTGTTTAGTCTTTACCTATGTATGTATGTGTGCTTTTGGGGGGGCGGGGTGGGGAGGACTCACGGTTTGTGAGTTCGAGCTCCGTGTCGGGCTCTGTGCTGACAGCTTGGAGCCTGGAGCCTGTTCCGGATTCTGTCTCCCTTTCTCTCTGCCCTGCCCCTGCTCACACTCTGTCTCTGTCTCTCTCAAAAATAGACGTTAAAAAAAAAAATTTTTTTTTTTAATTTTCTTTTGGTCATACCTTAAGTTTTTGGTTGCTACCACTAAATGATACGTATAGTAAAGATTTTTATTCTGGTGGTAGAATATGTTTTCCAACTTTTATACGTTATTTCTGTAGACCTAAAGAAGCTATTCACCTTTCTCATTCCTGCATCAGTGCCTTCAAATTATCTGCTAGAGCCCCAGGAATCTGCTAAAGAGTTAGATCTGACTTAATTCACAAAGTCTTAGGACACACCCCTCTCAGATGACAAAGGCACTTTCTCTGGTCTTTAAAGTGACAAAGGTACTTTCTCTTGTCTTTAAAGGAGCCGTTATGAATATCATTTGAAAGCTGAATAATGATCTATTGTAGAGACGTCACCATGAACACATAATAGCAAACACATGATTTACTGAAGGATTTTCCTACTCTGGAAACCAAGGCTATTTGTTGTGGGTTTGCTACTATAAATAACACTGTGCTTTTTCTTCATACGTTTTTGCCCACATTTCTGACCATTTTGGGTTCCCTGCAGGGTTATTACCATGTCAGCAGGCGCCAACACTGATGCTGAGGCTCCTGACACTGGCTGGCGAATCAATCTCCAGGACTGTGCCACCCCCCAGTATGACCAGCTGGGCTAAGCAAAGGACAGTGTTCAGGCCTTAAGTACTGAGTATTTCTAAAATATTGGCCTTCTCTGAGGGGCGCCTGGGTGGCTCAGTTGGTTAAGCATCCGACTTTGGCTCAGGTCATGATCCCATGGTTCATGGGTTCGAGCCCCGTGTCAGGCTCTGTGCTGACAGCTCGGAGCCTGAAGCCTGCTTCGGATTCTGTCTCCCTCTCTCTCTGCCCTTCCCCTGCTCACTGTCTGTCTGTCTCTCAGAAATAAATGTTTAAAAAAAAAATTTTTTTTTTTAAATATTGGCCTTTGAAACCAGTGAAAACATAGTTTATCACTGTTATAAATTTTAACACCTTTGTTATTAAAGGATGAATTTTTTCACATTTAAGACCTACGTTTCGTAAAGACTGCTGTCCATTCTTTCATTGAGAAAGTCATTTTTTTTTTCTTATTATCCTACATTAACTCTCACCATGTTAAGAAAAATAATCATTGAGGGGTGCCTAGGTGGCTCAGGCTATTGAGCTCGGGTCTATTGAGCTTCATCTCGGGTCACGATCTCGCAGTTTGTGAGCTGGAGCCCCGCATAGGGCTCTCTGCTGTCAGCATGGAGCCCGACTCAGATCCTCTGTCCCCTGACTCTCTCTGCCCCTCCCCTACTTGTGCTCTCTCTCTCAAAAATATACAGAAAGAAAGAAAGAAAGAAAGAAAGAAAGAAAGAAAGAGAATAAAAGAGAGAAAGAAAGAAAAAGAGAAAGAAAGGAAAGAAAGATAATCATTTATCTGTCATTTTCATGAACAATGTTTTTCACCAATACCTGAATTTTGTTTGTGGCCATTTATGTATATGTGTAAGTTGTGGGGGGTTTCTTAATTTTAAGTATACTCAAGTCTATTTTTTTTTTCTAACATTTATTTTTGAGAGAGAGCACAAGTGCAACCGGGGCAGAGAGAGAGAGGACACAGAATCTGAAGCAGGCTCCAGGCTCCGAGCTGTCACAGCACAGAGCCCGACGCAGGGCTCGAACCCATGAACTGTGAGACCATGACCCGAGGTGAAGTCGGACGCTCAACCGACTGAGCCACCCAGGCGCCCCAGTGTACTCAAGTCTATTCATCTTTTCCCTAATGGTTTTCCTCCATGGCTTTTATACTGATAAAACCTTCCCCGCCCAGACAGTGAGTCAAACAGTCACCCGGTTCCTTCCTTATTATTATGTTCCTATTTTATCTTTTTCATCTATTTCCAACTTATTTTGGTGTATGACATTCATCACATTTAAACCTATGCCTCTTCCCAAAGAATGCTGTTCATGGAAGAACACCTCATCCACAGACCCGCGTGGCCTCTTCCTCTGTCTCACATCAAATTCTTGCCCAGGGGCGCCTGGGTGGCTCAGTCGGTTGAGCGTCCGACTTCGGCTCAGGTCACGATCTCACGGTCTGTGAGTTCGAGCCCCGCGTTGGGCTCTGTGCTGACAGCTCGGAGCCCGGAGCCTGCTTTGGATTCTGTGTCTCCCTCTCTCTCTGCCCCTCCCCCGCTCATGCTCTGTCTCTGTCAAAAATAAACATTAAAAAAAATTCAAAAGAATTCTTGCCTGATGAGCCTCTCTTCCAAGGCTCCCTCTTCTGTTCTGCTGGCCTGTGTGTCTACTTCTATATCCATATCCCAGCATTTTACTGATTTTACCTTTCTAAAATGAGACTTTTTTTTTTTTAAATAGGCTCCACGCCCCACATGGGGCTCGAACTCATGACCCTGAGATCAGGTGGCGTGCTTGACCAACTGGGCCAGCCAGACTAAAACAACAGACTCGTAATGTTTACAGATCTAGTGTCGATGAACAATTCTTCTTTCAAGACTCTTTAGTAACTTTGCAGTATCACAGATAACTACTTAAGAATCCTTTTCCCAAATAATTTTTTTTTAAACCCCTTGGGGTTTTGATCAGAGATGAGGACGTGGCTTTTTGAGGTGTATTCCCCTGCTGGCCTGCTTTAACCATGCACTATTCTTCCGTATGGTCAAACACACAGCATGCATGCTCTCTCCTGAGACTTCTGCCCCTTGGTGTGAGCCCAGATCTGGCGAACTGGCTGCTTTTGGGTCTTTGAGTCCTTTCTGATCCTGTTAATTGTTTCCACACTAGTCCAGGGCTCACCCCGGCACAGCTGGGCTCCTGCATCGACTTTCCACGGGGTTCCCCCTGCTCCCAGCATGCCCTTCCAGTCTGCCCTGCCCATGGCCACTTCCCTGGTCTCTCTCCCCACATTTCCTCTCTGTCAAGAGCAGACATTGCATGTCTTAGCCCTACGAGGGCCGGCTGGCTGTGTAGACTCCCCATAGTCTCATTCAAGGTAAGAGCTAATGCAACCATGTCACCAGGAGGAATGAAGGAGGAAAAAAAAAAAAAAAGAATGAGTGGAGATAGGTGAACCATGTATCACAAATAAAATCCCACTACAAGGACGCATATGGGAAATCCCTTGTACCTTCCACTCAACTTTGCTGTGAATCTGAAAGTGCTCTAAAAATATCTATTAAAACAAAAATCGTACTGCAACAACACTCTCAAGGAGTGTTTTCAAACTTTTTGATCTGCTACCAACAGTAAGAAATATGTTTAGGGGCGCCTGGGTGGCTCAGTCGGTTAAGCATCCGACTTCGGCTCAGGTCATGATCTCATGGTCCATGAGTTCGAGCCCCGCGTCAGGCTCTGTGCTGACAGCTCAGAGCCTGGAGCCTGCTTCGGATTCTGTGTCTCCCTCTCTCTCGGACCCTCCCCCGTTCATGCTCTATCTCTCTCTGTCTCAAAAATAAATAATAAAACATTTCAAAAAATTAAAAAAAAAGAAATATGTTTATATTGGGGCGCCTGGGTGGCTCAGTCAGTTAAGCATCCAACTTCGGATCAGGTCATGAGTCACAGTTTGTGGGTTCGAGCCCCACACCGGGCTCTGTACTGACAGCTCGGAGCCTGGAGCCTGTTTCTGAGTCTGTGTCTCCCTCTCTCTCTGCCCCTCCCCTGTTTGTGCTCTGTCTCTCTCTCTCTCTCTCCCTCTCAAAAATAAACAAACATTAACAAGGATTTTTAAATTAAAAAAAAGAAGTATGTTTATATTGAAATATGGAACATACACACATACTTAGAGCAAATATTTCCTAAAATATTACCCACCCTGATATTTTCTGATATTCTCCATTCAATCTTATCACTGCATTTTTTTTAAATTCTGGATACAACCCGCAACATGATTTCACACTACACTGATTGGTCAGGAAATGCAGTTTGAGAAACCCTGCTCCAAAGGAATCCTTGTGAGAACAGTATTAGGATAAACATATTGGTTAAAATTAAAATCGTACATTTTACATGAAGCTTGCTGTCTCTTAGTGTGTTAGTTGGCAAAGGGAAATAGTTGGATCCCACTGGAAAGGATCACTTTCCATACACTTCTCATCTCTGGTCCTTTTCTTCCTCCACAGTTCTGGGATCTTCTGTACATGGCGAAGTGTATGTTGGGGGGGGGGGGGCGGGGGTGCGGGTACGTGCGGACGCGAGGCGTTACACCTGCAACGCTTTAAACAGAGTGCAGGAAACAAAGGGTGATGGCTGCATGACCACAGAAGAAGTTCACATATTTCCCCGCCTCCTGTCTTAGAATACATGATTTACAGGAAATGTTTGTTGTTGCTGCTGTTTTGGAGAAGTCAGGTGCCTAGAGATTAGTTAAATGTGTTTTTCTGTCAGTTTGTCGTATTCAGTCTTCACTTCACTGCAACAATTACGAAAACCAGAAGGGTCAGGAAGAGTGATTGCCTACTGCTGTTCCATAACCTTTCTAGAAAGGAATTCTATCTGTGTTGGTATCAGTCTGTACTAACCTTAACTTGCTCTGAGGAAGCAAGCAGTCACGGCAGACAAGCCCGAAGGCAGCGGGTCCGATGTGTGGTCTCTGTTCCACGATTACGTATGTATGTTCCAGCAGCCCGTGCACCAGAGATGAGGAGACCCAACCTCGGGACTCACACTGGACTGACCAGATCGTGGCTAGTTACAGACAACGTCACAGACCTCAGGTCCTTGTACCCCCCTCCGATTTAACGACAGGAGGTCAGGAGGGGCTCGGCCCCAGTGAACGACCACTCACCTAGGCAGGTGGGCCTTGGGATCTTCTCACTCAGGTGAGGGTGCCGCCCGGCAGGCTCTTCCCCATACTCCGTTGGACCAGTCGGATCAGGCTTGGAACTGGAAATGCCTGGTACACAGAGGGACGACATGAAGCCCAGGTGAATGGGGAGAACTAGGGACCAGTCTGGGTCTGGCAAAGGCACAACCTGGGTGTGAAGAGGAAACAGGAAGGATCTGGGGAGCACTTAAAAAGCCTTCTCTTAGAAGGCTACCGGGAGCTTCTCAGACACCAGTACTCATGACGTGACCAGGATGTATGGTGAGGGTCACAAGGTGACCGGAAGGGCCCGCCTGCACACCAAGGCTCGCGTTTGGGCGAGCCACCGCTTCTTGGCCCAGTGGGGCTTAGTGGCACAGAGCAGGGACTCAGACACACCGAGTTCCGTCGTTAACTCAGCACTTACGAGGAACATGAGAGGAGCTGACGCTCACTCTCGTCATCCTTCGCACGGGAACCCCATCCCCGGCCTCGTACATTTAAGGAGTAACCACGCATGATGCAGCCGTGACAGTTCCGGGCACGCAGACCCTGCTATCCCCAGTTCCCAGCCATGTCCCCAGTGCCCCCTTCCCCCGAAGAACTTCCATGGAAGCAGCTCTCTCTAACGGACACAGAAAATGTTTAACGTCTGCTCCCACCGGACTGGCCCACACCCTCACCTCCGGAGACCATCTTCCCGTAGGTCTCCAGCATGAGATCCCAGTACTGCTCCTTCTGGACGGACTCCAGGTGCCTCCACGGCTCCTAGAAAACATGCGATGACATGACTCCAATGCAGGTTTCTGAACCCAGCCTTCCCTCCCCTGTAGGAAAGTGGAGGAAAACAGGCCTATGCCCTCGCCGCCTGGCCATCAGATGATCTAAGGAATCACAGGAGGTAGTTCAAGGGAAGAGGCCAAGGGGAAAACGACAGTCTCCACGTCAGTATTTCTTGCCCTGGTTAGAATACATCTAGATTAAGGGGCGCCTGGGTGGCGCAGTCGGTTAAGCGTCCGACTTCAGCCAGGTCACGATCTCGCGGTCCGTGAGTTCGAGCCCCGCGTCGGGCTCTGGGCTGATGGCTCGGAGCCTGGAGCCTGTTTCTGATTCTGTGTCTCCCTCTCTCGCTGCCCCTCCCCTGTTCATGCTCTGTCTCTCTCCCAAAAATAAATTAAAAAACGTTGAAAAAAAAATTTTTTTTTAAAAAGAATACATCTAGATTTTAAGTGCTGGCTTTTTAGTTGCACATACTTAAGAGTCAAGAACACAGAGAGAAGGCAAAAGCTTCCACCCTGTCCTTCTGTCTTTCTTTTTTTAAATATTTATTTTGACAGAGAGAGAGAGAGAGAGAGAGTATACACAGGAGAAGCAGAGGGAGAGGGAGAGAGAGAATCCCAAACAGACCCTACACTGTCAGCGTGGAGCCCGATGAGGGGCTTGATCTCACCAATTGTGAGATCACGACCTGAGCTGAGATCACGAGTTGGATGCTGGGGGAGTCTGGGTGGCTGAGTCAGTTAAGAAACTGACTTCAGCTCAGGTCACGGTCTTGCAGTTCGTGAGTTTGAGCCCCACATCGGGCTCTCTGCTGTCAGTGTGGAGCGCACTTTGTATCCTCTGTCTCCCTCTCTTTGTCCCTCTGCTGTTCTCTCTCTCTCTCTCTCTCTCTCAAAAATAAAGATTAAAAAAAAAAGTTGGATGCTTCCCCCACTGAGCCCTCAAGCACCCCTTATTTTTTTTTAACTCAATGCTTATAATAGAGGTCTTTGAACAGTTGGAATCTGATACTCCCAATATTTCATTAAAATCTGGAAATTCATGGGGCACCTGGGGGGCTCAGTCGGTTAAGTGTCTGAGTTCGGCTCAGATCACGATCTCGTGTTTCGTGGGTTCCAGCCCCGCGTCGGGCTCTGTGCTGACAGCTCGGGGCCTGGAGCCTGCCTCGGATTCTGTGTCTCCCTCTCTCTGCCCCACCCCTGTTCTCACTCTGTCTGTCTCTCTCTCTCAAAAATAAACATTAAAAAAATGTTTTAAAGGGGCGCCTGGGTGGCGCAGTCGGTTAAGCGTCCGACTTCAGCCAGGTCACGATCTCGCGGTCCGGGAGTTCGAGCCCCGCGTCAGGCTCTGGGCTGATGGCTCAGAGCCTGGAGCCTGTTTCCGATTCTGTGTCTCCCTCTCTCTCTGCCCCTCCCCCGTTCATGCTCTGTCTCTCTCTGTCCCAAAAATAAATAAACGTTGAAAAAAAAAAAAAATTAAAAAAAAAAAAATGTTTTAAAACTCTGGAAATTCAAGAGGGAAAAGGAATTAAAAGGGAATTTGTTAGAAAACCACACGCGGGTCAGCAAAAAGGTGGGAAGCGACCACAAGGAAGTCGGACGCATCCTAGTCTCTCTGAAACAGATCAGTGGATTCAGACCAGAGACAGAGGGCTGCCTCCGTGCACACGTGGAGCCTCCCCAACAGTTCTGAGTTTACAGCCTAACGTTAGACCGGCTTTCCTCCCACTCAGTGGAAAATCGATGGGTTCTCTGGAGCAAGGTGTGCCTCAATTATCCCCCAAAACATGCCCTTCTTCTCCTGTGAGACTGGAGGCTAGAGCCTCAAACCTGGCAACGCTGCCCAGCTGGAGTCCGCGTCTGTGGATTCAAATCCCCATCTCCCCGCGAAGAGCGGAGCGCTGGAGGCCCAGTCTGGACGGCGGAGTGATCAACAGCCCGGTCCCGGCTGTAAACTCTACCTGTGTGACTCAACCGGGCCGGGTTTTTGAGTCCCGGCCCTGCCACTTCTACCTGCGTGACCCTCAGCAAGAGACACCACCTTTCTGAGCCTCCGTTCTCACTTGGTGGTGGGATAACGCTCACACCCTAATTGGCAGAAATAACGCAGGCATCCCCTGTCTTCACAGCACTCTCTAGTTTTCAGTACTGGCATTCACCGGCCTAGCGAACACGTAGGTGTTCAGAGATGCACGCACACAGGTGTTTGGCTAAGAGCTGCCCCCGTTAGCACATGAGCTCCAGTGTGTACATTGTCAGGCCCCGAGACGATGCCCAGGACAGAGCAGGCTCTCGGTGCATGCTGTCTGGGGGAAATAAAGCCCTCGGCAAATAACTCTTCGGAAATCACACCTATAGTAGTGTTATCTTATGTGCGGCCTACGGGACACCCGGTCTCCCACGCTCATCAGGGTTTGCAGAGAAAATGAAGGGATTCTGTACTCTTTCAGGAACCCCAAAGTTGATAACCACCCACTATTATGAATAGCCAGGCTACAGGGAGCAAACATGAGGAGGGCGAATAAGAAAATGAGATATTCTCAGGGCACAAGGTATGCTCAGGAAAGCCATTCTCAGTCCTAGGTCAAGTCTGCCTAACAGCATATCAAAGGGAAGCAGAAAGGTCTGAAAAAGCATGATTTACCCAAAAGTCTGCAATTAGCAGATACTAAGCAAAAATTTTAAAAAGAAAACGGGGTTGGATTTTTTTTAGGATAAAAATGCAAAAAGTGACTTAAATGTATTTCACGATATACTTAAGCATTAACTATAACCACATTTTTTATTTTAATTTTAATTAAAAATTTTCTACTTTGGGGGCGCCTGGGTGGCTCAGTCAGTCGAGCGTCCAACTCCTGATTTCGGCTCAGGTCAGGATCTCATGGTTCGTGAGATCGAGCCCCACGTCGGACTCCATGCTGACAGAGCGGAGCCTGCTTGGGGTTCTCTCTCTCTCCCTCTCTCTATGCCCGTCCCCCGTGCGCTCTCTCTCTCAAAATAAATAAATAACCTTTAAAAGATAAAATAAAATGTTCAGTTTTGAAAGGAGCTTGTAGAACTGTGAGCTTATTGTGTTAATCTGTGAATGAAGCTACCTTCACAACCTCCGGAGAAGAACAGGTTTGAGCAAACACTGCTGAATAGGGGACCCCTCACGCTTCACGTGAATCTGATGCAAAACTATGGAATCTGATGCAAAACTACCCTTGATTTTGTGTGGAGACAGCGCCACCTTGTGGGTTTGTGAGACGCTGCCACAGCTGACCCGCACACAGGTCCCCCTGCACTGTGTTCCTCTCCCGAAAGCTGAAGACGCAGGAATGTGAGTAAAAGCATCCCCGAGTCTGTGAGAGGCTCTAACTCACTCCTGGTTTCTAACGATGAAACTGCGTGGGGATGCTACCTCATTATTCTGGCATTATTCACGAGGCTCCTAACCTATAAAGGAGATTCGAGGGAGTGATTACATCTATTGCAAGATCCCCTGCACGTAACAAAGCGTCCACTAAATATCAAGCCCCTTCTGGAGGTGCACATGGCCCTTGTGATAGTTGGGAGCAGGGATGCTGGAAGCGGTTAGGAATGACTTTTGTTTGTCTGGATCGAGGGGCTGTTAATCAGTTATCTGCTAAATACAGGGAAATGCACACAGACACAGGCATGACTCATGCCAGTGAACATTTTTTTTAGCCATTTGATTCGAGCTATCCAGAACAAGTCACGGTCAATGTTGCTACATAATGTTTCGTTAATGCTTAATTCTACCAGCTAAAAGATGTTCATAAATTGTACAGACCTCTCATAGGAACACTCTGTACTTACTACAGAAGCAACAGTAATCCTCACGTCTGCTTGAAATATTTCACAGAATACCCAAATCTTTTGCACTACAAAACCTAACAATTTGGTTTCTAGGTACCTTGAAAGTGGGAAGACAGGTACTCCTGAGTCACTAAAAAGGTCTGTCCCTCTCCTGCCTTCTCCCATCCCTCTCCCAGGGTGAACTGTGAAGTTCGTATTCTGGTTTCTACATCCCTGAGCCTGGAAATCTGAAGCTGCCACCGGGCTTGGGCAGCACATCACCACCACCTACTGGCCTCCCTGCCCTTACCTTCTCTAGAGAACCGCAGAGTTCCCCGAAGGTTTGAAACAACGCTTTGATCAAGGCGTACGGGTTCCAGAAAAACTTTATTTTTTAAATAATTTTGTAGTGTTTAATTTTTTTTAATCTTTATTTAAAATTTGAGAGAGAGACAGACAGTGTGATTAGGGGAGGGGCGGTTAGAGATGGGGACAGACTCCAAAGCAGGCTCCAGGCTCCGAGCTGTCGGCACAGAGGGCTCCAGGCACAGCACCCGTGAAACCGCGAGATCATGACCTGAGCCAAAGTCAGACACTTAACCGACTGAGACACCAAGGTGCCCCCAGAAAAACTTTATTTTTATCAAATGCAACTTTTCAGAGTTGTTAACTACATACTCAAAATAAACCTGTTCCCCAAGTTGTTTTGGATAGAGTAACAGAGACCAGATTTACCTTCCCTCCTGAAACAACTGGAAAAGGAGACAAAATATAGGAAACAACAGTTTGGGGACACCGCCTGTCAGGCAGAGCAGAGCTCCCTGAAAGTGAGGAGACAAATCAGGTGAGCCCTGCACTGGCCAAACGCACTACCTGGGGACAACAGCCCGGAAGCACAGGCAGGGGGGCCAGGCTGAGTCAGGCGGCCCCCTCCCCCTAGAGTTGGCGGAAGTTGCTCAGGGTCTGGGAAGGCGAAGGCAGCCAGAGTCAGCAGGGCAGCAGACCAGAGTGGGGAGCTGAACGGAGAGAAGGCTCCGGAGATCTCCAGGGGGTCCCCCTCGGGTCTGGGAAGGAGCCTCCAGGAGAAGCAGAGCAAACAGAGCTGGCAGTAGGTACTTCCTTCCAGCCAGAGTGGAAAACCTCATACATCAAGCAGCATCAGGTACGATACACAGAAGGGTCTTGCCTCGGTGGTGGGAGACATTAGCCCAGACTAAAGACTTCTCTGGTGCCATAAAGCTACGTCCAAGCAATTCAGTCACATCCCAGAGCAAAGCTCTAGAACATTTACAGGGGGGCACCTGGGTGCTTCAGTTGGTTAAGCATCCAACTCTTGACTCGGCTCAGGTCATGATCTCACGGTTCGTGGGTTCGAGCCCCAAGTCAAGCTCCACGCTGATAGTACAGAGCCTGTTTGGGATTCTGTCTCCCTCTGCCCCTCTCCTCTGCTCATGCACTCTCTCTTTCAAAATAAATAAACGGGGCGCCTGGGTGACTCAGTCAGTTAAGTGTCCAACTCTTGATTTGGCTCAGGTCATGATCTTACAGTTCATGAGCTCGACGCCCAAGTCTGGATCTGTGCTGATTGCGTGGAGCCTGCTTGGGACTCTCGCTCCCCCTCTCTCTGCCTCTCCCTCACTCGTGCACATGCTTTCTCTCTCTTGCTCTCAAAAATCAATAAATAAATATTTCAAAAAATAAAAAGGGGTGCCTGGATGGTTCAGTTGGTTGAGGGTCCAACTTTGACCCAGGTCATGATCTCACAGTTTGTGGGTCTGAGCCCTGCATCAGGCTCTGTGTTGACAGCTTAGAGCCTGGAGCCTGCTTCAGATTCTGTGTCTCCCTTTCGCTCTGCCCCTTCCCTGCTCACACTCTGTCTCTCTCAAAAATAAACATTAAAAAAATTTTTAGTAAAAATAAAATAAACAAACATTAAAAAAAAAAGAACTTTTATAGAAATGCCAAAATACTCGGCACCCAACAAAGTAAAATTCACGTCTGACATCCAATCAAAGGTTGCTGGGCATGGTTAAGTAGCAGGAAAACACCTCACAATGAGATCAATCAATCCATCCAAACTGACTCAGAAATGACAAAGGTGATAGATTAGCAGACAAGGACATTAAAATAGACATCATAGGGGCGCCTGGGTGGCTCAGTCGGTTAAGCGTCCGACTTCGGCTCGGGTCATGATCTCACGGTTCGTGGGTTCGAGCCCCGCGTCGGGCTCTGTGCTGACCGCTCGGAGCCTGGAGCCTGCTTCGGATTCTGTGACTCCCTCTCTCTCTGCCCCTCCCCCACTCACACTCTGTCTCTGTCTCTCTCAAAAATAAATAGAACGTTAAAAAAAATTTTTTTTAAACAGACATTATAGCCATATTCCGTACAGTCAAGAAAATGTAGGAACAACAGAACATGTTAAGTACATATGTGAAAAATATAATGAAGCCCCAATTCAAACTTCTAGAGATGAAAAAGACATTTGAGATGAAAAATACACTGGATGGGATTAACAACAGATCAGACAAAGCAGAAGAGAAGATTACTGAACTTGAAGACACATGAACAGGGAGTATCCAAAATGAAACAGAGATTTTTTTTTTTTTAATAGAGACAGAAAGCATCAATAAAGCTCTGGGACAACCTGGAGAGCTCTAATGAACGTACACACATTATCCTCACACAGAGTCCACGTGGGGGTTATTCTCAAAATCCACAAAGTGGAGAAGGAAGGGAGACAGAAGATGGTCGAAGAGATACTGGTCAAGATTTTCCAAATTTGATGAAAACTATAAACCCACAGATCCAAGAACCCCACACGAAGAAAATGAGTCCTAGGCCATCCATCGTAGTCAAACCGTTAAAAACCACTGAGAAAATATCAAAAGAAGCAAGAAAAATATATTACACGCAGAAGAACGAAGAGTACAGATGACATGACTCCATTTCACACCCAATTCTAGAAAATGCAAGCTAATGTATGGTGACAGAAAGCAGCTCAGTGGCAGCCTTGGGATCTCAGCACTGGGGGCGGTGGGGGGCAGGTGGGAGGGGTCACAAAGGGGCAAAAGGAAATCGTGGGCGTAACAGGGATGTTTATCAACCTGATTGTGAACACGGTTTCACACGTGTGTATACGTGTCAAGAAACTTACCAAACCGTATGCTTGAAATATGTGCGGTTTACTGTTTGTCCACTACACCTCCCTAAAGCTGGGGGAGGTCGCCTGGCCCACATGACCCATAACCATTCAAACTCTCAAACTGACTCCCGTGGGGGAGGCCGAGACCAGGAAATAGAGTCTTTTCTCCCCACGACCCCAAGAGCAGGAGCAGGACAAACAAGACGGAAGCTTCACAGCCACTTCCTCCAGGAAGAAGGGGTCCAGATTCCGTTATCAAGGTGACGATCACCCAGCCTTCTGCCTCAAGAGAAATACTGGGACTCGGGCTTCATTCCACGTGCCTGTCGTTGCCCTGCTAGCCGTCCTCTCTCCTTCTGACAGCACGTCCCCTTTCCACACTCCCGCTGGAGCCCCGGCGGGGGGAAGACAAGCAGGGAAGCCGGCTCACCTGAGGGGCTGCTTGGGGCACGGAGGCCGTGAAGTCCTGGTCTCCGACGAGCCTTTCGTCCAGGGCGGCAGCGGCCAGCGCTGAAGCGAGGAACAGAAAGTTGGAAGGCTCTAGACGTCGTCGCAAACCACTCCCCAGAGGGCACCGATGCAATCGGTCGGTACACATCAGAAGCGATGCCCGTCCCTCCCTCGCCAACCAGCCCCAGCTCGCTCCAACCTTCCCAACAGCCTCATCCACAGTTTCCTCCTCCTTCCTCAGAACCAAAATTCACGTGGTCTGGCCCAGCCATAGAGGAGATTCACGGACCAGAGCTCCCCCTCAGAGGGATTCGGTTAAGTCCACTCCGTTTCCAGACTTTCCAGAGATACCCTGATCCGAGCGGCGTATCATTTTCCACTCGGTCTTAGGCCCACTAACCACGGCCCCCAGATTTCCCCGAGGACGCACCACATGCCACCGCGAGGAAGCGCCCCTCACCTAATTCCTGCTCCATGTCAGACTCCTCTTTCACAGCACGGCTCGGCGGCTCCCCAGGCCTGGAGGGGGAGGCCCGAGGTCCCAGCTCCTGAGACGCCATTTCAAGATGGCGCCCCGCTCCCCCCACGCGGCAGCTTGCGGAGTCCGTCTTCTCCGATAGCATTTCTTGTCCCAGAACTTGGATGCTGATCTAGAGACCACACGGAATTAGTTACTGAAGGATCCAGAATGAGGGGTTCTGAAAGAAACACAGCTAATGCTCCATAACAGACCACAGGGCGGTCCTCGGGGACAGGGAACAGGGAAAGAGGCACACGAGCTTTTCCGTCTAGACCAGCAGGAAGCTGTGAGGAAAACGACCTGAGGGGAGGCCGAAAGCAGACGCCTGAATCAGGCCTGGGAGGTCTTCAAGGCACGCCATGGAGGGGCGCCTGGGTGGCTCAGTCGGTTAGGCGTCCGACTGCGGCTCAGGTCATGATCTCACAGTCTGTGAGTTCAGCCGCGCATCGGGCTCTGTGCTGATGCCTCGGAGCCTGGAGCCTGCTTTGGATTCTGTGTCTCCCCGTTTCTCTGCTCCTCCCCTGCTTGCACTCTGTCTGTCTCTCTCTCTCTCTCTCAAAAATAAATAAACGTTAAAAAAAATTAAGACGAAATAAAGGGAAAGTTCATCGACAATGTGTTTCTACTGGATAGTCTCCACCAGTGAAAACTCAGGTATCCTTTGTACAACTTCCTGGACACTTGAGTCTAAAGATCGACAGAGACAAGAGGCTTTGGCCTCTGTTTGTAATGGTCAGAGTCCCAGGGAGCCTTAGAATTAGGGGAGACACGGGGACACACTGGGGCGATATAATAAGAAACATGGATTTCGTCTCTGTCCCAGGTTCCTGGCACAGAGTTGCTAAAACCCTTGGAATTGCCCTAAAGGAAGGGAGTGACAGGAGCAATTCTGTTATTCATGATGAGCCCCTTTCAATCACGCCTGAGTTGAGGCTAAGCAGGGGACGCTTGGTGGGCCCCCAGAGAGCTTCAGGACGGAGGCTGGTCATCAGAGATGCCCACCGGGTGATCAGAGGATTGACCTCACAACCCCAACCCTCAACCTCTGAGGAAGGGAGAGGGGCCGGAGATTTTCGGTCACCAATGGCCAATGACTAATCTCTCATGCCTAAGTAACGAAGCCTCCATCAAGCTCCCCAAATGATGGGGTCTGGGGAGCCTCTAAGCTGGTGAACACACAGAAGTACCAGGCGCACGGCATGCAGGGAGAGGCCACGGAAGCCCCACGCCATCCCCATGGCCTCCTGCTGCTGCTCCTGAATCACGCTCCTTATCATAAACCAGCAAGTGTAAGTCGTGCTTTCGTGAGTTCCGTGAGTCATTCCCTGTCCAACCTGGGGAGGGCGTTGTGGGAAACAGCAAATATACAGCCAGTCGGTCTTAAGGACAGTTGGCCTGTGTGACCTGTGACTGGTGTCCAAAATAAGAGCATTCTCGTCAGAATGACCCTTATCCCCCTGGGTCTGCCAACCCCAGAATGTTAGTGTCGGGTTTGAACTGACTTGTAAGACACCGGGCTGGTATCAGAAAGTTGGAGAATAGGGGTGCCTGGGTGGCTCAGTCGGTTAAGCATCCGACTTCGGCTCAGGCCATGATCTCACGGCTCGTGGGTTCCAGCCCCGCGTCGGGCTCTGTGCTGACAGCTCAGAGCCTGGAACCTGCTCCGGACTCTGTGTCTCCCTTTCTCTCTGCCCCTCCCCTGCTCACACTCTGTCTCTCTCTCTCTCTCAAAAATAAAAAAACATTAAAGAAAAGAAAAGAGAAGAAAAGAAAAGAAAGTTGGAGAACTGGTCGTTAGTGTGGAAAACCACACATGCTGAGAGTCAGAAAAAAAGACAAGACGCCTCGTGAGACCCCAAGGGAGCCCTGTGCCTCGCTGGCGGATTACCCCCTCTGCTTACCCACCGCCACAGTCTCTGGGGGTCTCCCTTCAAGCTCTCCACGAGGGTCACCGCCTCCTCGCCGCTGCCCGGACACTGGGTCCGCACCCACGTCTGGATCTCCCCGGGCAGGATGGTCAGGAACTGCTCCAGCATGAGGATCTCCAGGATCTGCTCCTTCGTGTGAACCTCTGGCTGCAGCCACTGGAAACAGAGCTTCCGAAGCTGTCTCAGGGTCTCGTGGGGCCCAGACGTCACCTGATAACGAAACTGCCTGAAGAGCTGGCGGGCGGTCTCGGGGTTAGAGAGCTCCCCTCGAGGGGCAGCGTCCGGTCCGCAGAACGGGGAGTCCTCGGCCTTCGCCAGCTGCGGCAGCAGGGCCAGGGCCTGCCCCAGGTCGACAGGCATCATCTGGCTCGGCGGGTCCCTTTGGGTGAAGGGTTTCCCGGAGGGGGCTGTCTGGGGTGGGGGGGGGGACCAAGTCTTCACCGAGGCTCTCACAGGGACACTAGAGAGGGAGAGAGGGCCGGTGCTGGACAGAGAAGGACACAGTATTAGTGAGAACGAATTCACAGGCCCTACCTGAGAAGCAACGGCTCCACTACTCTCCTCTGAAAGATTACAAACCTGATGCCGCCAAGCAAGTCGCTTAATACCATATCTAAACTGGCATCTTCACCCAGACCGTCTTACGACATTCTCTCTTGGGCTTCAAAGGGCCAGACCCAGGAGAAGGATGAAATGCATCACGTGAAGCATTTTCACCCTGGTTTTCCACGTGAACGGCTCTTCCACACGACACTTCCTTAACTGCACCCGCGAGCGTGCAGACTAAACGGTAAAGCTGAACAAAGACGTCATCAACACCCTAGAAGGGGTGATGCTGAAACGACCTGATGCTTCCATAAGGAATAAGGGGTGAAAGAGGACAAATTAATTCTTCCCCAGCAGGTGCAACGAAATTTCCAGGTGACCTCTTCTGAGGGCAGTGTGGAAAACAAGACTGTGTGGGAATCGATGAAAAACCTGTCCCAAATGAAATGCTCAACTCCGGGGTTAGAGAAGGCTTAGAACCAACAGTGACTACCCCCCAAAACATCCCTCTGGCCTTGAACTAAGTGAGCACTATTTTATGGCAACTGGCCTAAAAATCTGGAAGACAGTGGCTAAGCTGGTGGAAAAAGGAATGTTAAACGACAAAGGTAGTATTTAGAAATGCTTAAAGGATCAGTTTATTTAACTATTTCTAGTTAACTGTCTTGCATAGGATCCTAATGTTGGATTATTGGGCCAACCCTTAAATGTTATAAAAGCGCTGTAGGCCATCATTCCTCCAAAACACTAATTGGAACCATAAAAGCAAACAGACACACCCAATCAGTTAATCTGCCTGGCTTAATCAGAGATCGGTAGAATACTCCAGCTTTTCCTAGCTGCCTTTTTCTTGTGGTACAGGAAGGAATGTCTTCATGCCTAGCACTTCAAACAACTCATCCTGTATCAGAAAATCATTTAAAAACTATAAATAAACAAAAAATAAAGTAAAATAAAAAATAAAACGTTTCAAGCAAAAAAAGGAAAGGGTGAGGGGCTCAGTTAAGTGCCCCGCTCTTGATTTCGGCTCAGGTCACGATCTCATGGCTTGTGCGTATGAGCCCCGCATTGGGCGCTGCACTGACAGTGGGGAACCTGCTCGGGATTCTCTGTCTCCCTCCCTCTTTGCCCCTCCCCACTCATGTTCTTGCTCTCTCTCTCTCAAAAAGAAACATTAAAAAAAAAAAGGGGGGGGAAAGAAATAAAAAGGATTAAAGGATTAATCCAGGGGCACCTGGGTGGCTCAGTCAGTGAGGCATCCAACTTCAGCTCAGGTCATGATCTCACGGCTCGTGAGTTCAAGCCCACGTCGGGCTCTGTGCTGACAGCTTGGAGCTTGGAACCCGCTTCAGATTCTG
The DNA here is from genome assembly GCF_016509475.1 of Prionailurus bengalensis. Taxonomy (NCBI): domain Eukaryota; kingdom Metazoa; phylum Chordata; class Mammalia; order Carnivora; family Felidae; genus Prionailurus; species Prionailurus bengalensis. The sequence continues at coordinate 5,955,650 of NC_057347.1, forward strand.
TGTCTCCCTCTCTCTCTGCCCCTCCCCTGCTCATGCTCTGTCTCTCTCTTTCTCTCTCAAAAACAAATAAATTTTTTTTTAATTTAATAAAGGATTAACCCAATATTACAGGTTTCATATGTGGACCTCATTGTACTTATTTTTTGGTTCAACAAGAAACCCACATATTTCGTTCATTTATTCAAACAGAAGCCAGGGTGCCATGCTGATGATGTGCTCAGTACAGACGTGTTTGAGCACTTCTGTTTCTGGCCATAGCAGAGTACCTGGTAGTAAGACCAGCCCACCCACTGTCAACAACTACAGAACTACAGAAAACGTTTAGGGCAATTGCTTTCCTGCACTAGACAACTGGCAGACAAGAATGAGGTCCCCGAGAGAAGAAAACCTCATGGGGAAGAGGCCCATGATCATCCTGGCTGACCGCATGGTGACAATTTCCCAACAATGGTGCAGGAAGCTGGAGCTCAAGCGGAGTTCGGTGGTCTCAACACACTGAGGAGGGAGAGATCAGAACTTGGAGCCGCTTTAGTATCTGGAATCTGAACAACAGATCAGTGGAAAGAATGGAGCTATGGCAGGGAGGGGGGTGGTCATGAAGAAGTCTGTGTGGGGTTTTCCTGTGAGCCCTTGGCCAAGGATTGGACTGCACAGGGGCAGGGTGAAGTTAAGCAAAGTTTAACAGACAGCAGATGCTACAGGGTTAAGAGCAAAAGAGATACAAAATAAATGCCAATCAGGAATGAGAGATATTTGAGTTTGTGACCACTAAGAATGGAGAGACCTCGTTAATACCCGTTAATACCCAAAGCATCCTGAGATACCAGAAAGGCCGCGTGTTAAGATTGTTAGGAGTAAATACAATGCCCTAGAGTAAGATCTTCTCTAAACTGGCCCTAAAAGAGCCTAAAGGCAAGCATCAACAAGATCCACAGAGGAAATGCAGCCTCCTGGTCTGGCCCAATCAAGTTAGAACGCCTCAGGATACACTCTGACCTTTCCAGAGAGATCTGTCCTAACAAGGCATAAAACCAAGCTAACTCAAGTCAAAGGTGATCAATGAGTAACTCAACTGCCTGCCAGAACAAAACTCAATACTCCTCAGAGGAAGATCACAGAATCCTACAATGTGCCACCCGCAATATTCGAGATGTAACCCCAAATTATTAGACATTTAAAAACATGACGATGTGACTCAAAGTCATGGGAAAAAAAACAGGAGAAACCAACCCAAAGATGGCCCAAGGACTGCAAGAAAAATATAGCCATAATGAAAGAAGACATAGGGACATTCCACAGAGAAATTGAAATTATAACAAAGAACCAAATCCAAATTCTAGGAAAAGAATTATCAACCCAGATTTCCACTCCAGTAAAAACATCTTTCAAAAATAAGAATAGAAAGATATCTGCTTTTGGAATGTGTTCAAATTCAAGCAACCATCAACTAAACAGAGACTGTCATAAATGTGATATACAAGCCCAACAGTTAACACAAATCAAAAACCTATAATACGTACACAAAAAATAAAGAGAAAGGAATCCAAACATAACACTAAAGAAACCCATCAAACCACAAGGGAAGAGAGCAAGAGAAGACAGCAACAGAGAACTACAAAAATAACAAGAAAACAGTTAAGACAGCGATAAATATGTAATTATAACAATTACTTTAAATCATCTAAGTGCTCCAAATCAAGATACAGAGTAACTGAATGAATTAAAAAAAAAAAAAAAAAAAACCAACACTCATCTATCTGCTGCCTGTAATAGACTCACTTCAGACCTAAAGACTCGTACAGATTGAAAGTGAAGGGATGGAAAAACATATACCATGCAAATAGAAGTGGAAGGGGATAAAAAAGCCAGAGTAGCAATACTATATCAGACAAAACAGACTTTAAAACAAAGACTATAAACAAGAGACAAAGAAGGACACCATATAATACGGGGATCGATCTAACAAGAAGATATAACAATTGCAAATATTTATGCGACCAACATAAAGGCACCTAAATACATAAAGCAAATATTAAAAGAAACAAAGGAAGAAACTGGCGGTCATACCATAATAATAGGGGAACTTAACACCCTACTTACATCAACGGATAGATCATCCAGACATAAAATCAACAAAGAAACTGGCTTTAAACCACACAGTAGGCTGGATGGAACTAAGAGATATATACAGAACATTCCATTCAAAAACAGCAGGATACATTATTTCCAAGTGCACTTGGAACATTCTCCAAGGCATCACATGTTAGGCCACAAAACAAGTCTCAGTAAATTTAAAAAGACTAAAGTCATATCCTGCATCCTCTCTAACCACAACTAGAAATCAATCTGGAGAGAACACAAACACATGGAGGCTAAACAACATGCTATCTAACAATGAAGAGGTCGACCAACACGTCAAAGAGGAAATCGAAAAATACGTGGAGACAAATGAAAACAACCTAAAATCTTTGGGATGCAACAAAAGCAGTTCTAAGAGGGAAGTTATAGCCATATCGGCCTGCCTTCAGAAGGAAAATCTTAGGGGTGCCTGGGTGGCGCAGTCGGTTAAGCGTCCGACTTCAGCCAGGTCACGATCTCGCGGTCCGTGAGTTCGAGCCCCGCGTCGGGCTCTGGGCTGATGGCTCAGAGCCTGGAGCCTGTTTCCGATTCTGTGTCTCCCTCTCTCTCTGCCCCTCCCCCATTCATGCTCTGTCTCTCTCTGTCCCAAAAATAAATAAACGTTTAAAAAAAAAAAAAAAAAGAAGGAAAATCTTAAACAACCTAAACTTACACCTAAAGGAGCTAGAAAAAGAAGAACAAACAAAACCCAAAACGAGTAGAAGGGAGGAAACACATTAAACCTTGGTTTGCGAGCATAATTCATTCTGGAAACATGCTTGTAACCCAATGCACTTGTATATCAAAGTGAATTTCAAGAACCACCAGCTCACTTGTGATCATGTGACATTGAGCATCACATACTACTCCTATTGCAAGACATCGCTCGTTTATCAAGTAAGATTTTTAGAAATGTTTGCTCGTCTTGAGGAACACTCACAAAACAAGTTACTTGCGATCCAAGGTCTTACTATAATAAAGAGTAGAGCAGAAATAAAAATAGAAACTAAAAAGCATAGAAAAAGATCAATGAAACCAGGAGCTGGTCCTTTGAAAATATCAACAAAATGGATAAATCTTTAGCCAGACTCATCAAAAAAGGAAGAGAGAGGTGATTCAAATAAATAAAATCAGAAATGAAAGGGGCGCCTGGGTGGCTCAGTTGGTTGAGCATCCGACTTCAGCTCAGGTCATGATCTCACAGTTCATGGGTTCGAGCCCCACGTTGGGCTCTGTGCGGACAGCTCTGAGTCTGGAGCCTGCTTCAGATTCTGTGTCTCCCTGTCTCTCTCTGCCCCTCCCCAGCTTGCACTCTGTCTCTCCCTCTCTCAAAAATAAATGAACATTTAAAAAAATTTTTTTAAAAATGAAAGAAAAATAACCACAGAAATACAAAGGATTATAAAAGAGCATGATGAAAAATTATATACCACCAAATTAAACAATCTAGAAAAAAATGGATAAGTTCCTAGAAGCATGCAATCTTCCAAAACTGAATTAGGAATGGAAAATTTGAATGAAACAACTGCTAGTAACAAAACTGAATAACTAACCAATACTTTTAACAAACAAAAGTCCAGGACCAAATGGCTTCACAGGTGAACTCGACCAAATATTTAAAGAAGGGTTGGGGGCGCCTGGGTGGCGCAGTCGGTTAAGTGTCCGACTTCAGCCAGGTCACGATCTCGCGGTCCGTGAGTTCGAGCCCCGCGTCGGGCTCTGGGCTGATGGCTCGGAGCCTGGAGCCTGTTTCCGATTCTGTGTCTCCCTCTCTCTCTGCCCCTCCCCCGTTCATGCTCTGTCTCTCTCTGTCCCAAAAATAAATAAACGTTGAAAAAAAAAAAAAATTTTAAAGAAGGGTTGATATCTATTCTTCTCAAACTATTCCAAAACAGAAGAGGAAGGAAAACTTTCAAATTCATTCTACAAGACAAGCATTATCTTAACACCAAAATCAGACAGAGACACTACAAAAAAAAGAATACTACAGGCCAATATCTCTGGTGAACATAGATGCAAAAAATCTCAACAAAACATTTGCAAACCAAGTTCAACAATACATTAAAAAAAAAAAAAACCTCGATCAATTGGTTCAATATTCGCAAATCAATGTAATACATCACATTAACAAGAAAAAGAATAAAAACTATATGATCATTTCAACAAATGCCAAAAAAGCATTTGACAAAATACATCCATTCATGATAAAAGCTCTCAACAAAGTGGATTTAGAGAGAACATACCTTAAAATAAAAAGGCCATACATGAAAAACCTGCAGCTAACATCGTGCTCAGTAGTGAAAACCTGAAAGCTTTTGCTCTATGATCAGAAACAAAACAAGGATGTCCACTCACCACTTTTATTCAACATAGTATTGGAAGTCTGAGCTGCAGCAATCAGACAAGAAAAAGGAATAAAAGGCATCCAAACTGGTAAGGAAGAAGTCACTATTTGCAAATAACATAGTATATATAGAAAACCCTAAAGCCTGCATGAAAAAACTATTAGAACTGAAAAATGAATTCAGTAAAGCTACAGGATCCAAAATTAGCATACAGAAATCCGTTGTGTTCCTGTGCACTAATAATGAAGTAGCAGAAAGATAAATTAAGGAAACAATCCCATTTATAACTTCACGTAACGGAATATAATACTGGGGCACCCGGGTGGCTCAGTCAGTTAACGTCCATCCGTCTTTGGCCCAGGTCATAATCTCACGGTTCGTGAGTTGGGCTCTGTGCTGACAGCTTGGAGCCTGGAGCCTGCTTCGGATTCTGTGTCCCCCTCTCTCTCTGCTCCTCCCCCACGCTCAGTCATGTGTGTGCACATGCTCTCTCTCTCTCTCTCTCTCTCAAAAATAAGTAAACGTTTTCTTAAATTTTTTAAAAAAGGATACCTAGGAATAAATTTAACAAAGAAAGTGAAAGACTTGTACTCTGAAAACTATAAGAAGTTGTCAAAAGAACCGCAGATGACAAAAACAAGTAGAAAGATAGATCATGCTCATGAACTGAAAGAATATCGTTAAAAAGCCCATGACGCCCAACTCAATGTACAGATTCAGTGCAATCCCTATCAAAGTACCAACAGCATTTTCCACAGAACTAAAACACATAATCCTAAAATGTGTATGGAACCACAAAAGACAACAAACAGTCAAATCATTCTTGAGAAGAACAAAGCTAGAGGGATCTCTTCTCCCAGGATTTCAAGATATATTACAAAGCTGGAAGAATCAAAACAGCATGGTACTGGCACAGTAACAGACACACAGACCAATGGAACAGGATAGAGTCTAGAAATAAACCTGCATCCATGTGCTCTAATCTACAACAAAAGAGGCAAGAATATACAATGGGAAACAGACAATCTTCTCAATAAATGGTGCTGAGAAAACAGAACAGCTACATGCAAAAGAATGACACTGGACCACTTTCTTATGACAAGAATTAACTGAAAATAGATTAAAGACCTAAATGTGATGGGGCGCCTGGGTAGCTCGGTCGGTTAAGCGTCCGACTTCAGCTCAGGTCATGACCTAACAGTCCGTGAGTTCGAGCCCCGCGTCGGGCTCTGGGCTGACAGCTCAGGGCCTGGAGCCTGTTTCAGATTCTGTGTCTCCCTCTCTCTCTGCCCCTCCCCTGTTCATGCTCTGTCTCTCTCTGTCTCAAAAATAAATAAATGTTAAAAAAAAAAAATTAAAAAAAAAAAAAAGACCTAAATGTGAGACCTGAAACCATAAAACTCCTAAGGAAAATGCAGTCATCTCTTGGATATTGCCCTTAGCAACATATTTTTAGATATGTCTCCTCAGGCAAGGGAAACAAAAGCAAAAATAAACCATTGGGATGACACCAAAATAAAAAGCTGTTACATAGTAAAGGAAACCATCAACAAAAAATTATATAACCAATAAGGGGTTAATATCCAAAGTGTATAAATAACTTCTACAACTCAACACACACACACACACACTCCCCAATTAAAAAAATAGTCATGGGACCTGAACAGACATTTTCCCAAAGACACAGAGAAAGCCAACAGAAACATGAAGAGATGCTCAATATCACTAACCACCAAGAAAATGCAAATGAAAAACACAATGAGGTATCACCTCACAACAGTCAGAAAAGCCAATATTAAAAAGACAAGAAATAACAAGTGTTGGCAAGGATGTGGCAAAAAAGGAGAGCCCTGTTGGTGGGAATGTAAATTGGTGCAACCATTATGTTGAAATTAAAAAGCAGAAACACCACATGATCCAGTAATTCCATTATTGGTATTTACACAAAGAAAACAAAACCACTAATTCAAAAAGATATACGCACCCCTACGTTTACTGCAGCATTTACAATGGCCAAGATATGGAAGTAAACCCAAGCGTCCATTGACAGATGAATGAATAAAGATGTGGTATATATATACAATGGAATACTACTCAGCCATAAAAAAGAATGAGATCTTGCCATTTGCAACAACATTTGATAGGCCTGGAGGGCACTATGCTAAATGAAGTAAGTCTGACAGAGAGAGAAAGACACCATATAATTTCACTTATTTGTAGAATATGAAAAAACAAAACAAATGCACAAATAACAGAAACCAGACTCTTGAATACAGAGAACAAACTGTTCTTTGCCAAAAGGGAAGTAAGTAGGGGTTATGAGCAAAACAGATAAAAGGGATTAAGAGCTACAAACTTCCGGGGCACCTGGGTGGCTCAGTCAGTTGATTTTGGCTCAAGTCGTGATCCCAGGGTGGTGGGATTGAGCCCCACATTGGGGTCTGCACAGAGCATGGAGCCTGTTTACCATTCCCTCTCTTTCCCTCTGCTCCTCTTCCCTGCTTGTGCCATCTCTCTCTCAAAATAAATAAACTAAAAAAAAAAGATACAAAGTTCCAGTTATAAAACAAATGACTGAGATGAAAAATACAGCATATACAGAATATAGTTGATATGAACACTGAGTAATGTATAGAATTGTCAAATCAATATGCTATACACCTGAAACCAACATAACATTGTATGCTGATTATACTTCAATAAAAATAAATAAATAAGCTAGGAAAATTTTTCTCCAGTGATTTATATGTAAGAAATGATAAAGGACACCTTTCCAATTACAGAGAAATTCAGATCTACAGAAAGGAATGAAGATCTCTAAAAATGGTAAACATATACTGAATAAATATAGAAATACTATGCTTTTACTTCTAACCTCCTTAAAAGGCAACTATTAAACACAAAAATAATAACAGTGTAAACAGAACATAAGTAGAAGTAAATGACATAAATACAGCACAAAGGAGTGGGCATAAGGAATTAATCTGTTGTGAGGTTATTACATTTATGAACTGATAAAAAAGAATACGAAATGGGAAGTGAGTGGTGCTAAGGTGACAAACGGGAAATGCAAAGGTGTTAAATGAGAGGCAGGAAATAAATGTAAATTGTGACATAAAGTGGTACAAATATTAAAGTAGATTCCAATAAGTTAAAGTAAACTTTGATCACTTAAAGACGCTACTGCTAGGTGTAAAAATATTATATAAAGAACTATAGCTTAAAAACCAATAAAGGAATCCCCCAAAACATTCACTATCCCAAAATGTGATAAGAAAACATCAAGAGAAGAATAAAAACCAGAAGGATCAAATGGGGAAAAAAGACAACTGGTAGACCAACACTCAACCATATCAGCAATTACATTAAATGTAAGTGGACTAAACATTTTAATTATAAGTAAAGACTGTCAGATTTAGAAAAGCAACATCCAGTCATACAGTGTCTACAAGAGATATTTTATACATAAAGATACAGATGGCTTGGAAATAAAATAATGGGGAAAAGAAATCCTATGCAAACAGCAAGCATACAAAAAGTGGTACAGTTATATTATATCTGACCAAGAGACTTCAAGACCAAAAAAGAAATAGGGAAACATTTCGTTATAAATGAGTCTAGTCATTTACAACACAAAACTGTAAATGTATATGCACTTAATACCAGGTCTAAAATGGCAGATCCTCATAGTTGATCGAAGGAGTAGACAAAAAAAAAAATCAGTAAGGATACAGAAAATCTGAACACTGTAAACCAACTTACCAACTTGATCCGACGTTCAGACTCAACAACTATAGAATACACATTCATTTCAAGTGCATGCGAATCATTCACCAAAGCAGACCACAGGCATGATTACTTTTCAAAAGATTACAATCTCAAAGTATATATGCTCTGACCATAATACAGTGAAATTAGAACTCGGTAACAATATCTAGAAAATGTCAATATATAGAAATTATTAAAAAACAAAACTCTTAACCTATGGCCAAAGAAAAAGAAGGACAATGGAAATTAAAATGTTTTCATATTGAATGGCAGTGAAAACACAACATATCCAAACTTATAGGAGACCACTTATAGAAAACTAGAGGAAAAATGTGCAGTTTTAAATAAACATGTCACAAAATTGAATAAATATAAAAGCACCCTTCATAATCTAAATCTGTTTGGCTCCTGAGTTTTAAATAACAAGTAAAAAGATTTCAAAGATCAAGAGACTGATGCGTAGATTTATTCAGATTTATTTCCTTCCTGAATTAAGAGTGCATAGATTACATTTCGGGAAAGTGACATTTAGGGAAAACTGTAAATCTTGTATTGAAACTTGATTTTAGTAATTATATCCTAACAAAATGCTAAGTAAAATGTCTCAATTATTCCAAATTAAATTATTTTATAAAGGGTGTAGTTTATAACCCAATGAGTTCATGAGAACCGAAAAACACTTCAAGTTATCCCAAATGCATAGTTCTTATTAAAACTCTAACAAATGAGAATGAACTTAAAATATACTCTTAGGGGGGCACCTGGGTGGCTCAGTCCTTAAGCGTGGGACTTGGCTCCAGTTCATGATCTTGTGGTTCCTGAGTTGGAGCCCTGCATGGGACTGTGCTGACAGCTCAGAGCCTGGAGCCTGCTTCGGATTCTGTGTCTCCCTCTCTCTCTGACCCTCCCCTACTCATGCTCTGTCTCTCCCTCTTTCAAAAATAAACAAAAATTTTTAAAAATTAAATATGCTTTTAGGTAAGCACGCTTACTATGAATGTCCATACAAGTAGCCCTTTGTTGTGTACCTACTATTGACAAAGACTCTCTCCTTAAGCAAAATCTAGTCAAGCTCCTGAGTCCTCTTTGTGACTTGGTCTGGCCTTTCAGCTCTGCCCTTGACCCTTTGAGTCCCGTTTCAGCAAGAATCTTGCTGAGTCCAGTTCAGGGAAAAACCCTCATCTGTGAGAGCTGGTTAAATGCTACATCCTAACGTTGTGTATCTGACCACCCCTGATATCTGATCAAAGTCCTTAGCACGCGGGCCTGCCTTCGGCTAAACTCCTGTCAAGTCGGTTCAGCCCGTTCCCTTTACCCCACGTTTCCTTAGTAATTTTCCATCCACTGATCCTCCCCACGGAGCTCACTCGTCCTTGCTGTATGCGGAACACAGCCCAATTTCTCTCTGCGCCTGCAAAACCCCGTTTGGGTCGGGCCCCTAAATAAAAAGCCTGCCTTACCGTCCACAAGGAGCCTTAGGAGTAATTTTTACTCCAACAGCTACGCATCAGCTCCTTATTAGGCCCTGTTCCTGCCATTTCTAATCCTGGCGGATTAGGAACCTCTGATGTTCACAAGGGGCGGCCGAATTGGAACCCAGGAAGCTCCAAGCAAGGCCTGTGCTCCGGGGAAGAGGAGCCCCCAACGTCGGGAGATTTGGGGGGGGGGGGGCGAGTTTCGAGGCTGGTTCAAACTGCAGGGGAGTTAGGGGAGTGCCGCTGGCATTCTGCGTCCTGGAGGCCGGGGCGGCGCTCCCCACCCAGGTGTTCTCCACGCCGGGCCCCCCAGCACCCTTGGCACGCCGGGGAGGGAGGCTCCGGGCTTCAGCCCACTAGGGGCCCCTGCCTTCCAGCCTCTGGGGGAAGGCACAGGGAGCGGCCCGGTTTAGCTGCCAGTCTAGGGGCGCGGCCCGGGAGTCCGGCGGGGTACGCAGGATCCGGGGCACAGAGCCAGCGCCGGGCAGCGGCGTCCCCACCACCCCTGAGCCCGCTCGGCCCCGCCTCCCTGCCCCTGCCGCGGCCCCGCGCCCTCCGAGACGTCCGGGCGCGCGTCCGCCGGCCCCGCCGTCGCCCCTGGGGGCCCAGCTGAGCCCCGCGCGGACGCGGGAGACGCCACGCCCGACCCCGGGTGGCCGCGGCCGGGCCCGCCCAGCCCGCGCGCGCTCACCTCGGCCCGCGACGCCGGCTCCGGGCGCACTTCCGGGAGGCCGGCGGCTGCGCGCGCCGCCGGCGCCGGCGCCGGGACGGAGGGGCGGGGCCGGAGCTGGGCCGCGGGCTCCGATTGGCCGCCCGCGTCGCCCCGCCCCGCTCGCGTCGCCCAGGCGCCGTGGCCGCTCGCGGTTGCCCGCAGGGGGCGGCTGGGTCATTCATTCCAGCTTGGAGCGTTCGTCCCTTCTCTTGTCGCCGACAGGCTGGGCCGAGCGCTGCGAGGGTCTATCAAGATAATTCCCGTGTGTGTCGCATACCCCGTGCCCAGTCCCACACCTCTGCGACTCTGCCCGTGTCCTAGGTGCTCAGCCGAAGCCTCCCTGCTGCATTGGATTTGCTCCCCGACCTCCTCGATGCTCCAACTCACAGTAGCTCTGCACTTCCTGGGCTCTCTCTTTCCACTCCCCCGTGTTGGCATTCCATGCGTTGCTAACCTGTCTCCCGGCCTTCGCGTCCCGTGTGTCCTTCTGTCTCCCTCCCTCTGCCTCCCCCAAACTCACTCTGCTTCAGCAGGGATGCCATCCTGCCTCCTCCCCTTCTTCCCTTTCCCGCAGGCCAGAAGCTGCGAAGTGCTACTATTTTGCCTCATCGCTCAGACACCTTGCCCTCTCTCCATTCTCCACCTGTCTCTTCCACACCCATCCTGCGCTCAGCCACAACAGTCGTTTTGTGATACTAAATTGCGCTGATAGAAGTATCCAAATCTGGAAATCTGGATTCCTACGTGTATCCTATGTGTGTTCAGTCTTGGGCAGTTGGCAACACTGGGGAGCGTTCGGAAACAGTTGCAGTGTGGCGAGCTGCCCTGCGGCACGTTTAGCGGAATTGGACACATCTCTGGAGAAAAAGGCTTCGGAAAGGGGGGAGGGTGTGAATCCTGGTATCTTCACACGTCTGAAAAACTAACCAAAGGGGAAAAAAAAGAGATTTAACATGTTCTTCCTGGTCCCAGGGCCAGAACAAGACCCAGTGTGTGAAAACCATTTCAGCTTAACCCAAGTGGAAATTTCTAAAGTCGACTTGTATAACAGTGCTACTTTATGAGTTCCTGAGCAGCAGGGTAGCAATTAATTGGGGGCATTTTAAAGGGATACCTGCAGTGGCTGTTTCTTCTGACACCGAGGGCTTTGCTTCTAAGAAAGTCAAGAGACAAGCTGGCTTGGGGGCGCCTGGGTGGCGCAGTCGGTTAAAGCGTCCGACTTCAGCCAGGTCACGATCTCGCGGTCTGTGAGTTCGAGCCCTGCGTCGGGCTCTGGGCTGATGGCTCAGAACCTGGAGCCTGTTTCCGATTCTGTGTCTCCCCCTCTCTCTGCCCCTCCCCTGTTCATGCTCTGTCTCTCTCTGTCCCAAAAATAAAATAAAAAAACGTTGAAAAGAAAAATAAAAAAATAAAAAAGAGACAAGCTGGCTTGGAAAGGAAGGTGATGAGTTTTTATCTTCAACATAGTACCTCTTAGCTGATCAATACACAAAGAAGATAATAACAATCCAAACCCTTTAACTGGGCCATAGATACTTTGTGAATCTGATGGAAGCTATACTTCTTTTCCCAAGGGAAATGCACACTTACATCTACATACAACGTTTTCCACACAAATTTAGGGAGTTCGCAGAGCTCTGAAGCCCATCCTCAGAACCCGTAAGAACTCTAACCCCGATAGATGATTCCTGACATAGAAATGACACTTGGTAGTTTAATAATGTCTTTATAAACTGGCACCTTGAGGTGAAGCATGAAATCTCCTTTCTGAACAGACTGAACCACTAAAAAATATGTCTTAAAATTTGGGAGATCTATACCTCAGTTTAGGAAATAAGGGAAAGTTATCATCTCTTTCCATTCATTCACTCACTCATTCAATAAATATTTATCAGATGCCTCCTACAGAGGCATTGTTCTGTCAGCTGGCTATGCAACAGTGAACTGAACAGATAGAATTCCTGCCCTCAGAGGGCTTCTATTTTATGAAGGAGCTGGACAATAGATACACAAGTAGTAATAAGTATGTTGGGTAATGATAAGAAAATTAAATCAAGGTGAGAGGGGATGGACAGTGTTAAGGATGGAGTATAATTTAAATGTCTTTTTTTTTAATGTTTATTTTTGAGAGAAAGAGATACAGGGCATGAGCAGGGGAGGGGCAGAGAGAGAGGGAGACACAGAATGCGAAGCAGGCTCCAGGCTCTGAGCTGTCAGCACAGAGCCCAACGCGGGATTCAAACTCTAGAACCATGAGATCATGACCCGAGCCAAAGTTGAACTCTTAACCAACCAAGCCACCCAGGTGCCCCTAATGTTTATTTTTGAGAGAGAGAGAGAGAAAATGGGGGAGGGACAGAGAAAGGGAGACACAATCTGAAGTAGGCTCCAGGTTCTGGCTGTCAGCACAGAGCCCAACATGGGGCTTGAACCCATGAACAGTAAGATCATGACCTAAGCCAAAGTGGGACGCTCAACCCAGGCACCCCAGGATGGAGTGTAATTTAATCAGACAGTCAGGGAAGAGCTAACTGATAAAATGACCCAGAATTCAGACCTTAAGTGAAGGAGCAAAGCTTATGGGTATCTGCAGGAGCTTCCCTTCCCAGGTAATAACAAATGCCCAAATCCTGAGACAATGAATGAAAGGAAAAGAAGATTGTGGGGAGTGAGCCCTGAGACACACCCAACATATTAGGGTCAAGGAGATAAAGAGGATCCATCGAAGGAGAAAGAGATCAAGGCTCATTGAGGTAGGAGGCAAACAAAGAGAGAGTGGTGTCCTGGAGCCCAACTGTACAAAATGTTCAAATGGAGGCAGTAATCAACTGGGTCAAAAACTAATGATCAAAAGTATGACAAGGATTGAGAATTGACCATGAGTTTTAGCAACAGTGGAGTCATTGGTGACCTTAACAAGAGTAGCCGAGAGTGGAGACAGCCTGAATGGAGCACTTCAATAGAGAAAAATTGGAGCGACAAATATAGACAAGTCATTCCAGAAGTTTTGCTATAAAGGGAAATATCAAAATGAGAGAAATGAGGAGGGAGGTACAGCGTGTTTATATGCTGAGTGCAATGATCCAGCAGAGAGGACAAATTTGCAATGCATGAAAGGGAAGACCAATAATTACTGAACACTATCCTTGAGCAGAGGAGAGGTTGATCTTTGAGTAACAAAACTCCAGGGTACTCCCATCGGGGCCATGTGGGGCACCCAAGAAAACATTCTTCCCTGAGGAGAAACTGCACCAAAAACAATGCATCAAAAGAGACAGCCACCAGTTTTTTTTTTAATGAAAGTGTACCCCCCAAATTAGAGATAATAGAGCAATCTGAAAGAGATTTTTTTTAATATATTTTTTTCAACGTTTATTTATTTTTGGGACAGAGAGAGACAGAGCATGAACGGGGGAGGGGCAGAGAGAGAGGGAGACACAGAATCGGAAACAGGCTCCAGGCTCTGAGCCATCAGCCCAGAGCCCGACGCGGGGCTCGAACTCACGGAGCGCGAGATTGTGACCTGGCTGAAGTCGGACGCTCAACCGACTGCGCCACCCAGGCGCCCCTGAAAGAGATTTTTAAAGGAAATATTCTGGGTTGTTCCAAGAGTGAAAGAGCTAGAAACCATGAAACAGAGGACATTACGGAAAGAAGAGAAAGAGGGAGAGAAGGAAGGATAAAACAAAATAAAACCGCAGGGCCAATTGTGTTCTTTACAAACTAAAAGGTGCTCACTTGGAAAAGAAAAAGTCCAATCCTCATAACAGCAGACACAGCAAAATCCTTGCTCCTGAAACCACTATAGAAATGTAAAGACGGATGGAAACAAAGAGATACATTGGTGCCGCCTTCCAGGCTTGACTTTAAACTAAACACATTTTTCTCTTCCTCGTTCTTGAAGCCTCCCCCTCTCCCCACCCCCACCCCCGCCCCCAACCCCCTGCCTCGGCCACCTTCGCTTGTTTTTCTGTGGAAACCTTTGTTCCAAGAATTCAGTATCGATATTGACATCTCGCTGACCTCAATGTATACTTAGTAACTGAGACTCCGATCGATCGCCGGCGGCAATGCTAGTCATGAGACCACCTTGAAGATGTGACAAACACGGCCGGTAGCATGTTCCAGATTCCTTGGAAACCGTCCAGATCCTGTATTTTCCTGCAAAACCCCTCAGCCTTTTACCCTTGGCCATCCTGTAGTTCTGGAGGCATTAGCCTGCCACAGCCTCCTGTGCCCGGCAACGTAATAGACCACCTTCCTTCTTTACCCCCAAATTCTGTCTTCACGTTACATATTTCAGCTCCGGAGCACAGAGGTTGGTTTTTTCGACCGCACTCCCACGGTGAAAATAAGGAAACAGATCCAGAGGGGTCGGCGCCTAACTCAGAGCCACAGAGATGTTCGGTTGCTGACTCTAAACTCTTTGCCGACTCCAAATTTCACGCTCTTGCCTCTCTCTGCTGCACGATGCTCCAGGATACAGCTGGGCAGCCAGGACACAACGGGATTGTGTAAGGTGTGGGAGTATGAAAGGAGACCTCTTAGGAGAAAAATTTACCATTTCTATGAGGATGAAGTTAAATTGCATGGCATTGCAGTAGACCAGATGAGTTACCTCATTAAGTCATTCTCTACAACCTAGGAACAGAAATTTGAGAAGAGATGCCTAGGGGGCGCCTGACTGGCTCAGTGGGTTGAGCGTCTGACTTCAGCTCAGGTCATAGCTTCACGGCTTGGGGGTTCAAGCCCCGCGTCGGGCTCTGTGCTGACAGCTCAGACCCTGGAGCCCTGCCTTCAGCTCAGGTCATAGTTTCACGGTTTAGGGGTTCAAGCCCCGCGTCGGGCTCTGTGCTGACAGCTCAGACCCTGGAGCCCTGCTTCGGATTCTGCGTCTCCCTCTGTCTCTCTGCCCCTCCCCTGCTCTCTCTCTCTCTCTGTGTCTCTCTCTCAAGTTAAAGTTTTTTTAAAGAAAAAAAAGAAAAGAGATGTTGACTTGAGGGGGAGATTCAGGTTGACTCAAGGCTCAGGAAGTGAAGGATACCAGTGGAAGCTGTATGGAAACACTGACCCCATGGACTAAGCAAGGAAGGGAGACTGGAACAGAAACCAGTCTCAGTACGCTCATCAAGATGTGGTTTGTATCCTGTTGACTTCTTTGAAGGGAACAGTGATTCAACTCATGGCAAACGGAAGCCGCGTTGTCTTCTAAGGGCTGTTTAGAGAGTAGAGGAGTTTTAAGAATACTGCTTTTTCCTGGTGAGGAGAAGTCCCAATGTATCACTTGTGTCATTGGGAATGTCCCGAAGGAGGTCTTTAAGATGTTGAAGAAGGTTCAGGTGGAACTGTGAGAAGATGTCCTGTGTGCTTACAAACGACACAAGGGACCACGGACCTGGCTGGAGACATCTGAGTCCTAGAATTTATGCCTTTAAAGAAAACCTGTAGATGAATCCTGATGACCAAATCAAGTTCCTGAGGACATTAAATGTCCTTAGGCAAGGGGTTCTTTCCCAGTCTGAGGTTTCGGGACTCCAGTGACCAAGGCCCTTCTGCAGGTTGTTGGGAAGTTTTCTGGAGACTTCCTCAAATAGACCTATGATTTTTTTTTTTTTTTTTTTGGATATTTATTCCTGGGAGACAGAGAGAGAGAGAGAGACAGAGTGCAAGCGGGGGAGGGGCAGAGAGAGAGACAGAATGAGAGAGACAATCCGAAGCAGGCTCCAGGCTCCAAGCCATCAGCACAGAGCCCGACTCGGGGCTCCAACCCACGAAGCGTAGGATCATGACCTGGGGTGAAGTCAGAGGCTTAACCTACTGAGCCACCCAGGTGCCCTATGATTTTTTTTTTTAATATAAAAAGTCATTGCATCCTTAGGCAAATGCCTTTAAACGTCTAAATCCACAGACTTGGAGGGGTGCCTGGGTGGCTCAATTGGTTAAGCTTCCAACTCTTGGGTTCAGCTCAGGTCATGATCTCACTGTTTTGTGGGTTCAAACCCCACATCAGGCTCTAGACTGGCAGTGCGGAGTCTGCTTGGGATTCTCTCTCTCTCCCTCTCTCTCTCTGCCTCATGCTGTCTCTGTCTCAAAAATAAATAAGCTTTAAAAAAATAAAAAAAATAATAAATAATAAGTCCATGGACCTGGAGAAATGAGAAAAAAATTCGGCCCCACCAGTATTGACTATAATGGACGGCCATGTCCCCTCACTTGTCATGCTGAGCAGACTTGAGTCACAGAAGGGGGGCGCCATGAGGGAAGAGGAGAAGGTCCATGCCATGGGGCAGTTAATAGCAGGGTCCCACATCTTCCTTTGCTTTCTAATTATTGAAATATAATAAGCGAGATATACTGAGATTGACATGTGTTGTATTCAGTGGAATTATGGATTACATTACCTAGTTTTAACTGAATGAATCCTAACAAAATGAACACATCATTTTTAAAGTTCCTGCAAAGTAATCTCAGTTTGAAGGGCACACTAATAATGCAGGTACAGGGGTGCCTGCGTGGTTCATTCAGTTATAAGCGTCCGACTCCTGGTGTCAGCTCAGGCCATGATCTCACTGTTCCATGAGTTCGAGCCCCGTCTCAGGTTCCGTGCTGAGCATGCAAAGCCGGCTTAGGATTCTCTGTCTCCCTCTCTCTCTCTCTCTCTGCCCCTTCCCCTACTCTTGCCAGTCTCTGTCTCTCTGAAAAATAATTACATACACTTAAAAAAATTGATGCAGGTACAGTTAACCAACAGGAAAATGATAGAACTACACTTGTAGCATGAGCTCTTTTTCAGATACGTTGGGAAATTGTGCCAACCTGATCAGACCTGACCAAAACTCAAGCAAAGTAATTTCAAATATTAAGGAGTCTACTAGAGGGGTGCCTGGGTGGCTCAGTCAGTTGAGTGTCCAACTTCGGCTCAGGTCATGATCTTGCGGTTCGTGGGTTTGAGCCCCGTGTCGTGTCAGCTGTGCTGACAGCTCGGAGCCAGGAGCCTGCTTCGGATTCTGTGTCTCCCTCTTTCTCTGTTCCTCCCACACTCACACTCTGTCTCTATCTCTCAAAAATAAAGATTTTTGAAAAATTAGAGTCTATTAGAAATGTCTATTAGAAAGAAGTCTATTAGAAATGTACGATTGTATCCACTATTACATAGTTAAGGTGACTATTAAGTTATCCTAACTATATATGTATGTATATTTATATATAGTATATATACTTATATATACAAAAATATATCTACTTATACATTCTATATGTAAGTATACATATGCATGTATATATATGTATAATTACACAGGAAAATATAAGTATATACTCTGTATGTAAACGTGTATGTATATGTGACAGTGTATATACACAGATTATTAACCATATACAAATTACAAATACATAAAGATTATATAACACAGATTATATATATTTATATATATATATAGAGAGAGAGATTATATACATACAGATTATATATTTAATCTATCCAGAAAAAATATATATCTAGAACATGAAGATAATTTTTCAGCAATGTTTAAGGTCATATAATACCCTGTCAGGTACTTTATGAACTTTCATTAAATCTAATGAAAAATGCTTGATATCCTCTTTTGAGGTCCTAATGAATAAAAATCCATCCATGTAAAAAAAAAAGGTCTAGTGCTTCTCATTTTAAGTCTGCAGGTTAGCATTGTTAAAATGCAACGTGCCTTCCAATTAGTTTGCAAGAGGTACTGACTTACATCAGGGACTGTGGAAAGTGGTAGCACCATTTCATCAAAAACTTTTGCTTAATTAGCAGATGGTACTGAAAAATGAATGTGTACTGGCTATGATGTACTTTTTCCATTTGGAGGGTTGTGTGTGTATGTGTGTGTGTGTGGATTTTCGCTTATGGCAACCATTAACGCTAAGTGTCAAAAATAAACTTAGAACAAGACCTGAAAAATCTCGGCATAACAGAGCATGAAACCAAGACTCGATCGGGGGCGCCTGGGTGGCTCAGTGGGTTAAGCTTCTTGATTTCTGCTTGGGTCATGATCTCACAGTTCAGGAGACAGAGCCCCCTGCTGGGCTCTGAGCTGAGTGTGGAGCCTGCTTGGGATTCTCTCTTTCTCCTCTCTCTGCCTCTTCCCCAACCCCACCCCCTGCATACACACACACACACACACACACACTCTCTCTCTCTCTCTCTCTCTTTCTCTCTCTCTCTTTCTCAAAATAAATACACTTTAAAAAAAAGAGAAAAGAGTGCTTGATTAGAAAAGAGTAGAGCCCGCTGCTCTACATCAGGCTTCTCAAATCTGGCTGAAAATCCATGGCACAGAAGGCATGTTAAACCCAGATTTCTTGCCTTTGCCCTTAATACGATTCTCTGCGAGGTAGGACCTGGATATAGGACTTTTAAACAAATTTCCAGCGTGATGCTTTTAGCACTGATCTGAGGAGAAGCATTCCAGCACACGGTATCGATGATGGTCTATTAACTCAAACTTCAAGAGACAAACAGATCTAGAGGGTTTCCAAAACTTACTTGAACACAGCACAGGGAGTAACACAGTTGACTGGTAATTAGGACGCTTTGACAGAAGCTAAAATGGAACAAGTTTTCAGTGCTGACTTTTATCCATAGAAACCTCTTTAGGGGACACCTGGGTGGCTCAGTCAGTTAAGCATCCAACTTCATCTCAGATCATGATCCCCTGGTTCCTGGGTTCGAGCCCCGCATCAGGCTCTTTGCTTTGGATCCTCTGTCTGCCTCTCTTTCTGCCCCTCACTAGCTCCCTCTCCCTCTCAAAATAAATAAACATTTTTAAGAAAGAAGAAAGAAAGAAAGAAAGAAAGAAAGAAAGAAAGAAAGAAAGAAAGAAAGAAGCCTCTTTATGATCATAGTGTAGCCACCTTTGGGCACCTGAAGTTTTCTCATTGATAAAATGAGAGATATAATACCACCTACTCGAAAAATTTTTTTTGAGTTTATTTATTTATTTTGAGAGAGACAGAGACAGTGAAGGTGGGGAAGGGGTAGAGAGCGAAGGAGAGAGAGAATCCCAAGCAGGCTCCACACTGCCAGCACAGAGCCTGACATGGGGCTCAAACTCGTGAAGCTGTGAGATCATGACCTGAGCCAAACCCAAGAGTCGGGCACTTAACCGACTGAGCCACCCAGGTGCCCCGTGATACCACTTACTTCTTAGGATTGTTAAGAGAATTAACTGAGATGATGTATATAAAATGCCTCCAATGAGGGGCAGCTGGGTGGCTCAGTTGGTAAGCGTCCGACTTCGGCTCAGGTCATGATCTCGAGGTTCAGGAGTTCAAGCCCCGCGTCGGGCTCTGTGCTGACAGCTCGGAGCCTGGAGCCTGCTTCGGATTCTGTGTCTCCCTCTCTCTCTGCTCCTCCCCCACTCACACTCTGTCTGTCTTTCAAAAATACACATTGGGGCACCTGGGTGGCTCAGTTGGTTGAGCGTCCGACTTTGGCTCAGGTCATGATCTCACAGTTTGTGAATTCGAGCCCCACGTCAAGCTCTGTGCTGACAGCTCAGAGCCTGGAGCCTGCTTTGGATTCTGTGTCTCCCTCTCTCTCTGCCCCTCCACCGCTCGTGCTCTGTCTCTGTCTCTGTCAAAAATAAATAATAAAAAAATAAAATAAACATTAAAAAAAATTGAAATGCCTGTGATGAGCCTGGCACATAATAAAATCTCCCTGTTACCAGTATCCTGATTTTTATATAACGTCCATTTTAGAATACATTCATGAAAAGAATTACCATAAAAAAATTATTATATCTGAGCATAAGCATTTTTGCCACAGTGTTTCAACATGATGCCCAAATATCAGAGAAGGAAAACAAAACACTTTGTAATGATTAGACATGTGGTCTCAACTAAATGAATTTAGTAACCTAAACTGTGATACAGTCTGCAATAGTGTAATACATTTCATCTACTTCTTCAAGACTACAAGTAATCCCAGAAGAAAATTGTGGATGCCGTCCCAATCTGCAGTTTATTTTATCTCTCTTTGTTCCGAGCTTAATCTCTGTCCTTGTAGAGACCAAGACTCCAGTTTCCCTCACGAAGGAGAGTGTTAGGCCTAAAATTCACTGAATGCTGGGATCAAACCTGGTCAAGACGCTCTATACACGTTGATCCCCCTTTTGAATTTCAGTTTGTGCCAGAAAAGAGCTCCAGCTTCTTTTTCTGGAAAAATGCTGATCTGGAAAGCATCTGACTCTAGAGGTGATTCTTCATCTCATTAACTGACCAGGGCCCCTTTAAAACTTGGGGAGTTCTATTCAGGTAACAATCTTAGAGGATTGAGTAAGAGGAGTCAGACCCCCTGAAACCTTCCACCACCCAGGATTCTCCTTCTCTGGCCCCCGTATAAGTGCCTCATCTCGACCCCTTGTTAACTGACTCCTGTTTTTTGCATGGTCACTTCTTGGCACCCATGAGCCTCCTTTGGCTTAAGCTGCATGACCTTTTACTGAGCGGACAGACAACTAGACTTTGCCCCTGCTATGTCTGTGACATTTACCTCTTCTTGATGGCCTTGACTCCAGTAAATCCCATCAGCACTGAACAGTGGGGAGCCCCATCTGTGCCTGCTGTCTGATGCTAGGAATGGCTGGACATCTGCCCATGTTGAGTTTCTGTCAGCACTGGCTTTTGCAGATTGAACTTTCCTCTCTCTGACAGAAGCTTCCAGGAGCATGTGGTGACTCCTGAAGGTCTCCTAGATCAATAGGAGAAGCAAGCTTTTTCTTCCCTTGGGGAGATAGCAAGACAGGTGACTCATCTGCCACAGCTAATTAGCAGAAGGGGTCTGAACATTGGAGAACATACAGACGCAAAAGCATTGGGATTAACCAGACACCACGGTTTGTTTGTTTGTTTGTTTGTTTAATGTTTTTCCAGAATGTGACCTATTCATTACGTAGTGTTAGGAGAAGGGGGGAAAAAGGAAGTCAATCAACAGTGGTAGCCCATCTTAGAAAGTCTTGACGAGGGTCACCGCAGGGAGGCTTGGGTTGCCCGTGGAAACGTGCAGAAAAAACAGCATGTCCCAAAGGCACAAAGCAAGCCCATGTTGGAAGGAGCCGGTCACCAAGCATTAGGCACGGCACATATACTTTAAAGCAAACAGAATTCTATCCAAGACCCCTTCTCTCCGATGCCACTGTGGACCCTCCAAACCAGGAGCTGCAAACTGGCGGCCAGTGTTTTGTGTGACACACACAATTTTAACACTTTCTTTGAATGGGAATGCCTTTTATGGTGCATGTTCTCTGTTCATCCTAAGTCTGACCATCCCTTTAAATCAGGTCTCTTTGTATGTTCATAGTACTTTACTACCTGGCCTCTGAAGGCATTTGCATCAGATTGCCCAGGAATATTATCTAGAACACAGGAGATGAGATGTTAATGATGCCTAACTTGGATTCCGGGGTTTAGAGCCCACTGGGGATGTCTAAGAGCTTTGCCGGCCAGAGGGTGTAGGGGTACTCGGTGGAGAAAGACACAGCTGACTGCTGCAGGCGGGGCTGGGCATCGCCTTTGTCAGAGCCGGATTCCTTGGTAATACCCTTGTACGTTCACAGCTTGCTCATCTGGCTGAGGCACGAGGCATCTAGGAACTTTGCTCCTCCAATTTCCCCATTTTTGCAGGGGAACTTCCAAGAGGGAAATACTAAGGAATTGGCCAAGGGCAACAGACAAGAGTTCAGCCTGGGTGTACTGTACCTGTATTTCCAGAACCAGAATTGAGATCTCATGGTTCATAATTGGGAACATAGTATTTGCAATTGTGACTGCCCTGGAAAATTCATGATATATAAGAACTAGAGTTATATAGATCATTCTGGAAACATGCTTGTAATCCAAAGCACTTGTATATCAAAGCAAATCTCCCGATAAGAAATAATAGAAACTTAGACGATTCATTCCACAACCCAAAAATATTCGTATACAAATGATCACCATGCTGTAATATCATACAAAATGATAAAGAAAATACAAAATATAAAGAAAAAGAAACAAATTCACCTGCACTTACCTTTGAACACCTTCATGTTGGTGTGACGGAGATAAGAGAGAGGAGGGTTATTGGGTAGGAAGACTTTCACTATCGCTAACAGAATCACGGCTATCTACTGGCTCAGGGGAATCTTTTTTTTCGTACAACTTTAACAAGGAGCCTATCCAATGACACTTGCTTTGCCTCCTTTTGAGGATTTCAAGGAAATGTGACATTGCATTGAACGATCACCCACAATCCCTCAGCAAGAGAGAGAAGACCCATTGTGATCACTAAGTTGTGATTGTGTGACGTTCAGCATCGTGTGATGCATATGGCAAGACATCGATCATGTATTAAGTTAAAATTTATTAGAAATGTTTGCTGGTCTTGTACAACACTTGCAGAACGAGTTACTCACAATCCAAAGTTTTGCTGTGTTTGGGGTTGTCCTCACTTGTAAAGTGGGATCTGTACTTCTTCCTCAGTGAAGGATACACTAAATGATCTTGGATTTCCTCCATGTACCTGAAAACATATACAGTGGGCCTTTGGACCACGTGGGTTTGAACCGTGTGGGTTTTCTTATACATGAAGTTTTTTTATTTTCTCAAAAAATAAAGTGCAGTATTGTAAATGTACTTTCTTTTTCTTGTGATTTTCTTAGTACTATTTTCTTTGCTCTAGCTTACTTTATTGTAAGAATACGTATATAATACATATGATATGTGAAATACATAATATATATTATATATACATATATACATAATATACATATATACATATGTATATGTACATATATGTACATATATACATATGTATATGTATAATATACAACATATACATAATATATATGTATTATATATTATATAATATATAATACATATGATATGCGAAATACAACTTAATTGACTATTTGTGTTATTGGTAAGGCTTCCAGTCAACAATAGGTTTTATCAGTTAAGTTTTTAGGGAGCCAAAAGTTATACACAGATTCTCCACTGGGGGTGTGGGTGGGTCAGCACCCCCAACAGTCACATTGTTCCAGGATATGTTCAAAGAGACACGGACTGGTGTAGACAACCTTGTTTGTGAGCCTATGTGTCCCACAGAGCTACTCTGAGAACCACTCACACCACCCAAGTTTGCAAATTAAAAGAACCAATGAAGATTTTTTTTTTTTAATGTTTATTCATTTTTGAGAGAGAGAGAGAGACCTTAAGCTATAGAGGGGAGGCGGCAGGGGGGAGGGGGAGGACAGAGGATCCAAGGCGGGCTCTGTGCTGACAACAGTGAGCCTGATGTGGGGCTCGAACTCATGAGCCATGAGTCAGGACCTGAGCCAAAGTCAGACACTTACCTGACTGAGCCACCCAGGACCTCTGCCAAAGAAGACTTCTAAGTAAAAAGGTACTATCGATGAATTTTGCCGTATTAATCCAGTAATAAATGTCTCCTGAATTCTTACAGGATTCATCATCTATGGATCTTATAATGCTTTGGTATTCAAGCAGAATGGTAGCCAAGAATAAAAACTCAGTACATTTCAGATTTAATAAAAAGAAAAATGGAAACATTTCCTGGAAGTCAAATAGAATCTATATGGGGGTGCCTGGGTGGCGCAGTCGGTTAAGCATCCGACTTCAGCCAGGTCACGATCTCGCGGTCGGTGAGTTCACGATCTCGCGAGATCTCGAGTGATCTCGCGTGAGTTCGAGCCCCCCGTCGGCTCTGGGCTGACGGCTCAGAGCCTGGAGCCTGTTTCCGATTCTGTGTCTCCCTCTCTCTCTGCCCCTCCTCCGTTCATGCTCTGTCTCTCTCTGTCCCAAAAATAAATAAACGTTGAAAAAAAAATTTTTTTAAAAAAATAGAATCTATATGTATAAGAAAAAGACCTATCTTTTTATAAGATACTTCAAATATAATTTATGGTTTTTTGGGGGCGCCTGGGTGGCTCAGTCGGTTAAGCAGCCGACTTCGGCTCAGGTCATGATCTTGCGGTCCGTGAGTTCGAGCCCCGCGTCGGGCTCTGTGCTGACCGCTCAGAGCCTGGAGCCTGTTTCAGATTCTGGGTCTCCCTCTCTCTGACCCTCCCCTGTTCATGCTGTCTCTCCCTGTCTCAAAAATAAATAAAACATTAAGAAAAAAATAATGTATGTTTTTGAGTCATTTTAAAAGGTAACTGTTTAATCGCTTCTCGGCCTTTTGGCTAAGATCAAGTGTAAAATGTAACTGTTTAGGGGCACCTGGGGGGCTCAGTGGGTTAAGTGTCTGACTTCGGCTCAGGTCACGATCTCGCGGTCTGTGAGTTCGACTTCTGACAGCCCAGAGCCTGGATCCTGCTTCAGATTCTGCGTCTCCCTCTCTGTCTGCCCCTCCCCGACTCACGCTTTGTCTCTCTCTCTCTCTCTCTCTCTCTGTCTCACAAAAAATGAATAAAAGTTAAAAAGTTTTTTTTTTAAATAAGTGTATCTGCAGGAATAAACTCCGAGAAGTATATACTCTTTGGGTTAAAGGGAAAATGCATTTGTAATTTTGATAGATATTGCTACATTGCCCTCCAGTGATTGTGCAAATATGTATTCCCATCAGCAATGTATAGAATGTCCATTTTCCACACTCGTATCAACATATTGTGTAAATTTTGCTTGTTAGATAGTTGAAAAAAAATGGTAACTTGGTGTGGTTTTAATTTGCACTCTGTTTTCTTTGAGTGACGTTAAACATCCTTGCCTTTTTTTTTTTTTTTTAAAGTAGGCTTCACATAGTGTTGGGCTTGAGCTCATGACCCTGAGATCAAGACCTGAGCTGAGATCGGGAGTCCGATGCTTAACCAACTGAGCCACCCAGGCAACCTAGTCTTTGCATTTTTAAAGCTTTTTTTCTTTATGTTTTATTTATTTTTGAAAGCAAGAGGGACAGAGCATGAGTGGGGGAGGGGCAGAGAGAGGGACACACAGAATCCGAAGCAGGCTGCAGGCTCTGAGCTGTCAGCACAGAGCCGGACATGGGGTTCCAACTCACGAACCACAAGATCATGACCTGAGCCGAAGCCAGACGCTCAACCGACTGAGCCACCCAGGCGCCCCAAGAATTTATTTTTAAGTAATCTCTACGCCCAACATGGGGCTCGAACTCACAACCCTGAGATGGAGAATCACATGGTCTACCAACTGAGGCAGCCAGGCGCCCCCAAATCTTATTTCCTTATAACAAATTCTGAGGTCACATCAACGGGAAAGTCTTAACAACTCTGAACTGGTATGAGAATGCGCCTATGTTTTGTGAGCTATCAGGGGCCGTGTGCCAGTTTCTGTCTGCGAACCAAGATAAGATCAGGGGGAGACTGCCTTTAAATGAACGAAGTGACTTCAGTTAACAAAAACCTTTCTTCAAACTAATGGCAGCTTGTACCTGAAATAATTCATTTGTTAGAAAGGTCAACAGAAGGGGTGCCTGGCTGGCTCAGTCAGCAGAGCATGTGACTCTTGATCTCAGGGTCATGAGGTTTGAGCCCTTTGTTGGGTGTCAAGATTACATAAATAAATATATATATATATATATTTTTTAAGTTCAACAGGGCACCTGTGTGGCTCAGTCAGTTAAGTGTCCAACTTCAGCTCAGGTCAAGATCTCACAGTTCGTGAGTTCAAGCCCCGCAACAGGCTCTGTGCTGACAGCTCGGAGCCTGCGGACTGCTTTGGATTCTGTGTCTCCCTCTCTCTCTATTCCTTCCCCACTGGCACTCTGTCTCTCTCTCAAAAATAAATAATAAGCATTAAAATATATTTAAAAAAATAAAAAAGGTCAACAGGAAAATATATTATCTAATCATATTTGTCGATTTTCTAAGGAAGTGTGTATTATTATTTTAATGCATATTACTATAATTATGAATGAGACTTGGAATCACTTGTTTATAAGTTATTTGCATTTATCTTTTACTCATTTTTTTCTATTTCATTGTTAATGTTCATTTGCTGGTTTATGTGCTTTTTAGGTATTAAAATAAATAAAAGTTGGGGTGCCTGGCTGGTTCAGTAAGTAGAACATGTGACCCTTGATCTCAGGGTCGTGGGTTTGTTTTTTCTTTTAATTTTTTTTTTTAGTATTTATTTATTTTTGAGACAGAGAGAGACAGAGTGTGAGTGGGGGAGGGGCAGAGAGAGAGGGAGACACAGAATCCGAAGCAGGATCCAGGCTCCGAGCTGTCAGCACAGAGCTCGACGCAGGGCTCAAACTTGTCAACTGCGAGATCATGACCTGAGACGAAGTCTGATGCTTAACCGACTGAGCCACCGAGGCAACCCTCAGGGTCGTGAGTTTGAGCACCACAATGGGCATAGACATTACCTAAAAATAATAATAAAATTAAAACTTCAATAAAATTTGTCTGGCATTCATGTACCACAAACATATAAACAAAAATATTAAGTGTTCCTGGGGTTCAATGGGGTAGTTTTCATAGATGTATTATTTAGTGTTTACAAAACTTGTAGCATCTGGCTCATGTAAGGTTAAGTTTCATTTTCCCAAAGACTCTATCTGCTTTGTCTTTTTATAAAACCTAATTCTGACTTTTTGTTCTTGTGACACCTTCTCTCCTGCTCATTAACATTTTTATCCCATGTATAGTGTATGACTTCATTATTAATTCTGATTATTGGGTAATTCGATCTTTTCAAAGTTCCAAAAATAGAGAATTCCTATGTGTCTAGCAATAATTTGTCAGTTAATCTACATTGCTGATAAAGTACTTTATCAACTATTTTTTAAGTTTGGTTACTGATTTCTGATGGTTAGAGTAAGCTAACAGCTCTGCGTATATCTCTTGGGAAAAGGCACAGCTTTCTTGAGCTCTGATTGGTATAGTTAATGTAGTTTGATTATACCCAAAGTGACTGATCTATGGTCACAAGAGTTTGTGCTGTGATGGCTCTTCTTTTTTTTTTTTTTAAATTTTTTAAAATGTTTATTTATTTTTGAGACAGAGAGACAGAGCATGAGCCGGGGAGGGGCAGAGAGAGAGAGGGAGACGCAGAATCCGAAGCAGGCTGCAGGTGCCGAGCTGTCAGCACAGAGCCTGACACGGGGCTCGAACTCATGGAGTGTGAGATCATGACCTGAGCTGAAGTCAGACGCTTACCGGACTGAGCCACCCAGGTGCCCCAGATGGCTCTTCTTGAAATGAACGCCTGATTTTATTTTTATTTTAGTTTATAAAATATACAATGTCTGCCATTGTGCAGGTCAGTGGTCACTGCAGGTGTATACAATGTTAAATACAAGGTCGAATACAATGTTACCCACAAGGGTAGCTATAATCAGGCTGAACTGTATACTTCAAATGGGTGAATTATATGGTATGTGAATTACAGCTCAAAGCTGTTACAAAAAAAAACAACAACAATGAAACAAAACAATGTTATTAAATTCAAACCAGATATTGTTACTTAATCTGGAAAACAAAAACCACAATGTCTTCCTTTAAGTAATTATTAAATCCTAAGATCTTGACTTAGCTAGAGGTGCCCGTATGGTCTCACATAAGTCCACAGCAACATATATCCTTGCACATGAGGACCCTACACAGCTGTACCCTAGGTGATTCCTTTCCTTTAGATAAGAAGTTTCAATAATTTCTGATTTTTATAAGAAACCTACTCAATTAAATTAGACAAATTTATACTCAGTCATTAGAAGTTATATTACTTGGTTTGTAATTTTGGGCAAGGAGGCAATATAATTTAGCAATATGTTTAATGTACGTGTGATTTTTGTTTTATTGGGTTTTTCATTTCCCCCTAATATTTTATTATGAAAATTTCATGCAATTGAAAAAAATCGTTCACACCAGTCTACTCACTACCTGGATTTTGCACATATGTATCCATTTATCCATCCCACTATCCTTTCATTCGCCATCTTGTTTTTGATACATTTCAAAGTCAATCGCAGATATCAGTATATGTTCTCCTGAAGACTTTAACATTCATACGTTTAGCTAGAACTTGATATTTCTCGATTTTTTTCTTTTGATGTATACTTTACCCACATTGAAATGCACAAATCTAGATCATATATTTGCAGCATTTTAATGAGTGCATACACTTGTGTAACCCAACCCCTGTCAAAGTACAGAACATGACCATTGCCTTAGGGAAAGTTCCCTTCTGTCCCTTTCCAATCATGCTTCACTCCTTCCTTCCCCCCAAAATGCCCACTGTTGTATTTTTGTTTGTTTGTTTCATTTTGTGTTTTTGTTTTGTTTCTGTTTTTCTAATAGTGAAGATAGATCAACAGAATATAGAATATGAAGACAGCCTGTGGGTATGTTCTGGCCCATGAGAATCATATCTTTCTAGTATATATTTGTATTGGGTCAGACTATGGCTAATACTTTCAATGTCACCTTTCACATAGTGGTAAGTGGCTTAGAGTGGGGTATTTCCATTTTTCTACTCTTTGAACAAATTTTTAATGTTTATTTAGTTTTGAAAGAGAGACAGAGCATGAGCAGGGGAGGGGCAGAGAGAGAGGGAGACACAGAATCTGAAGCAGGTTCCAGGCTCTGAGCTGTGAGCACGGAGCCCGACGCGGGGCTCGAACTCATGAGCTGTGAGATGGTGACCTGAGCCGAAGTTCGAGACTCAACCTACTGAGCCACCCAGGTGCCCTTTACCTATAAATTTGTATATGCATGCATGATTTTTAATTGTCAAAATCAACTAATGTTTTAAAAAAAATTTTTTTTTCAACGTTTATTTATTTTTGGGACAGAGAGAGACAGAGCATGAACGGGGGAGGGGCAGAGAGAGAGGGAGACACAGAATCGGAAGCAGGCTCCAGGCTCCGAGCCATCAGCCCAGAGCCTGACGCGGGGCTCGAACTCACGGACCGCGAGATCGTGACCTGGCTGAAGTCGGACGCTTAACCGACTGCGCCACCCAGGCGCCCCACAACTAATGTTTTTTTATATTCAATTATTTTGAGAGAGAGAAGGAGAGGAAGAGAATCCCAAGCAGGCTCTGTCAGGGCATCGTCTGACACAGGGGCTCAAACTCATGACCTGAGCTGAAACCAACAGTTGGACGCTTAACCAACCAAGCCACCCAGGTGTCCCTAATTAATGCCTTCTTTTAGCAGAACTCGACAGAATTTTGGTTCTTTTGATGGCAGTTAAAAGCTTCTCACATGTGCTTTATTTCCAATTAAATGCAATACTCAACCAATACCCAGAAACCCGCACAGCTTGCAGCCCTCTGCGTGGGGAGGCAAAAATCAGTCATTGGATGATCTGGTCTTGAGCCCTCAGTGATGGGGGGGTGGACAGGAGATGGTTTTGCTCAAAGCCAAGCTGTTGAGCCTTTATAGGGGCTAT
Source organism: Prionailurus bengalensis (assembly GCF_016509475.1). Taxonomy (NCBI): domain Eukaryota; kingdom Metazoa; phylum Chordata; class Mammalia; order Carnivora; family Felidae; genus Prionailurus; species Prionailurus bengalensis. The sequence goes on from NC_057347.1 coordinate 5,985,465, forward strand.
GATAATGGTGATTGGCCCAGCCAAATAGTGGTATTTGACCCTTCTTGCTTTCTCAGAGGCTGACATTGGGGTCCTAAAGTGAAATCTAGTTAAATACTATTACTTTATTTGGAATGTGAAGTGAAACATGTCTTTGGAATCTAACCATTGAGACATAGGTATCAAAAAGAACCAGCCAGGGATCCCTGGGTGGCTCAGTCGGTTGAATCTCCAACTCTTGATTTTGGCTCAGGTCATGATCCTGGGGTCATAAGATCGAGTCCCGTGTCTGGCTTGGCTCTGAGCATGGATTCTGCTTAAGACTCTCTCTCTCTCTCTCTCTCTCTCTGTCTCTCTGTCTCTCTCTGTCTCTCTCTCTCCCTCTGCCCCTCCCTGCCCCTCCTGTGCTCTCTCTCTCTCTCAAAAAAAAAACAAAAAACAAAAAACAAAAAACAACAACAAAAAACAAAAAAACCCAGCAAGCTAGATTTCTAAACAAAGATGATCCCAGCCGCAGATATGCACACTTCTCTGCACCCTCTTTTGGGACAACGTACTCTGATTTTGACATACATTGCTCACGGCAATGGTCTTTTTTTTTTTTTCCAACATTTTAATTTTATTTTTGGGACAGAGAGAGACAGAACATGAACGGGCGAGGGGCAGAGAGAGAGGGAGACACAGAATCATAAACAGGCTCCAGGCTCTGAGCCATCAGCCCAGAGCCCGACGCGGGGCTCGAACTCCCGGACCGTGAGATGGTGACCTGGCTGAAGTCGGACGCTTAACCGACTGCGCCACCCAGGCGCCCCAGCAATGCTCTTTTTAAAAATTTTTTTTACAGTTTTTTTTGAGAAAGAGAGAGACAGAGAGCGAGTGGGGGCGGGAGACACAGAATCCAAGGCAGGCTCCAGGCTCTGAGCTGTCAGCACAGAGCCTGACACAGGGCTTGAACTCTAAGAACAGAGGGATCATGACCTGAGTGAAGTCAGCCACTTAACCTACTGAGCCACCCAGGCACCCCCATGGCAGTGGTCTTAATCTGTCGCTCCCATCCTTTTTAGAAGGAAAGAAATATCATTACATGGCAGAGCTGAGAGCTTCAAGCTCATTTGGGGATTTTCTCAAGGAGCTCTTCCAAATGTGAATTTTTAAAAAGATTGATTGATTGATTTATAATTTCTGTACCCAACATGGGGCTTAAACTCAAGACACTGAGATCAAGAGTTGCATGCTCTTCTGACCGAGTCAGCCAAGTGCCCATGAATTTCTTGATTATTGACACTTAGTCGCTTAATGGCTTTCCCACTCCCCAAAGGTTATGCCAACTTACTCTTATTATTACTAAAAGACCTATCCTTTTAAGCAATTCATTTTCTGAACCACGTATGAGTTGGCAAAGGCTGCCATAACTAAGTATCACAGACCAGGTGGCTTAAACAACAGGTATTTATTTTCTCAGAGTCCCGGAGGCTCATAGCGTGAGGTCAAGGTGTTTGCAGGGTTGATGTCTTCTGAGGTCTCCTTGCTTGGTTTGTAGATGGTCACCTCTTCCCTTGGGTCTTCACACAGTTTTCCCTCAGTGTGTGTCTGTGCCTTATTCTCTTTAGAAGGACACCAGGCAGGGCGCCTGGGTGGCTCAGTCGGTTAAGCGTCCAACTCTTGGTTTCGGCTCAGGTCACGGATCTCACTGAGTCACACCTCCTCCTTTTCTTGTCATTTGTTCTCTTTCCAGGAGCACCACGCAGAAGCCATAGATGGAATATTTAGCCTGTCCTCTGCACTGAACAGCCTGGACGGGAAACTTTTCTTTCTGGTTCTCATAAGATCCCCCCCAACGACCCCACATACAGGATTCCCCAGGACCAACAAGAACCAGGTGGACTCCTGCTGCTTAGACGGCGATTCGGCAACGTTTATAAGGAGATAGATTTGAAGACAGTCAGCCAAACCTTCTGAGGGCAGGCCTTTCCGAGGCAGACTCAGTGAAAGGCTCTCCCCTTAAGTACATCTTCCTGTTTTCATCTTCAATATGCCTTGGTTGCCTCCCCGACTTACTTTTCCTAAGCCCCATCTGCAGCCCCTGTTAGCTTCTGAGCAATCGTGAGGAGGCTGAGGTTGGGTTCACAGCAAGAAGGCAGAGGGCCCTTGTGACCGAGGACACGCTTTTCCAACATGGTATGAGGAAGTTCCAGCACAGATAAGGTCTGTGTGGAAGGAGGTTTGAGAACGAGGCCCTTCATACATTGTGCAATGCTTCCAAAGGGCAGGGATCGTCCAGCTCCACAGTTTAGATTAATTGCGATAGTGCACAGTTGGTCATTCAATTATAGGCAAGACATACCCCTGCCTGGAGACCCGGGTCTCACCATATCAATTACATTTCCATTGGCCCAGAAACTCTTAGCCTCACAGAGGACTATTTTTTTTTCTGCTTTTAGCTGCTGCCTTCCTAGAATCAAAGTCTCTGTGCAAAGCACTGGAGGAAACCTGAGTTTGGGGGGAGGTTTTCATTTTATATAGGTGGTAATAATGACCATGGCTGGTCTTTTACGGTGTAGAGCAGGTGGGCAAAGGAACCCAGTGTGTGTTCAGGGGGAGTTGGGGATGTAAGTAGTGTATTTTGGGAGGCCAGGGAATGTTGGGGGCTTAAGATACGTTTTTCACATTTAAGGTTCATACAAATTACTTAGAGATACTGGTATTATTAAAAAAAAATTTTTAACGTTTATTTATTTTTGAGAGACAGAGAGAGATAGAGCACAAGCAGGGGAGGAGCAGAGGGAAGAGGAGACACAGGATCGAAAGCAGGCTCTGAGCTGTCTGCACAGAGCCCAACCCGGGGCTCGAACTCATGAGCTGTGAGATCATGACCTGAGCCGAAGTCTGACGGTTAACTGACCGAGCCACCCAGGCGCCCCTCCTGGGGATATTATTTAGAAGGTAGATTCTGATTCACAGTTCGGAGAAGAGTCCGGAGACGTCGCTTTGAGTAGCACCCCGTAGCAGCCCCCAGGTCAGCGTGGAGGGTTGGGGTGTTGGGCGGAGCTTAACAGGGGCTCCTGATGGGACCACAGCTAGAGCCAGCGTGCCCTCTGGAAGCGCCCTGCCAGAGGCCGGACGGGAAGCACGACCCCGGGGGTCCTGTTCAGCTCGACCCGGTCTGATTTCGGCTTCTGTGGTTTCCAACAAGGGGGCTCGTAAACTTCTTGGGGTCGCAGGCCTCTGCGGGAGCGACGAAAGCTCTGCGTCCCCTAACCTCCCCGGCGCACCCGCGCTCGTAACGCTGCTGCAAAGCGCCTTAGGCCCCGCGAGCCGGCCCGCAGCGCCGGGGCAGCCCGGCCGCCTTCCTCCCGGGCCGGGCACCCGCGCCCTGGGCGGTTCTGCGGCTCCGCAGCTGGCGCGGCTCGGCGTCAGGCTCCGGAGCGCGCGCGCGCGTGCGCGCGCGGGGAGGCGTGTCCGGGGGCGTGTCGGAGGCGGGCCGGGGGCGTGGCCGAGGCGGGCGCTGGCCGCGCCCCTCGGCCGTGCGAGAGGCCGAGCTTGCTGCATTGCAGCCGCCGCGGCGCCGCTCGGCTCCTCACTCCCAACAATGGCGGCTCCGAGCCCGAGCGGCGGCGGCGGCGGCTCCGGGGGCGGCAGCGGCAGCGGCACCCCGGGCCCCGTGGGGCCCCCGGCGCCGGGCCACCCGGCCGTCAGCAGCATGCAGGGTAAGGAACGCGCCAGCGCCGCGACCCCCGCCCCCCCGGCGCGGCCGTCGGCGTCGTCGCGGCCTGTCCCCGCGGCCCGCGGACGCCCCCGGACCCGGCCGAGGAAGCCGCCGGGGCGGCCCGCGCGCCCCCGCCCGCCGCGCGCCCGGCCCTGCCCCGGCCCCGCGCGCAGGCCCCGGCCCGCGGCCTCCGCGCGCGCCCCCCGCCCCAGCCCAGCCCAGCCCAGCCCAGCCCCCGCCCAGCTCGGCCCCCGCCGGGCCCGCGGGAGGCCCACCTGGCCCGGGCCCGCCCCCGCGGCCGCCCCCGCCGCCGCCGCTCACCTGGCGCCGCCCCGCCCGCGTTTCCGGGCCCGCGCCGGGCTGGCCTCCCGCGGGCCGGGCCGCGCCGCGCAGGTAGGCGGCGGCGCTGCGTCCCCGGCGCCCCGGCCTGGCGCCCCCCTGCGCCCCGCCGCCGCCGCCGCCGCCGTGGGGCCCCGCGCAGGGCCATCTTGGCTCCCCGCGGGGCGCCGCCGGAGCCGGGCCCGCCCGCCGACTGGGCGTCCCCCGCGGGGACCCCCCGCGCCTGCAAACTTTCCCCGGGGGCGGGGGCGGGGGGAGGGGGAAGGGGAAGGGGGGGAGGGGGAGGGACGGGGGTGGGGTGGGGGAGGGGCTGCTCCGGCCTGTGCCACCTGTAAGGTTAGTCGTTCCGACGGCCGTCGGGCCCGGGGTGACCGCGTTGGCGCGGCACAGGCTCGAAATATCCGCAAATACGCGAGAGCCCTGGATTCGGTTTCAATGGGGGAGACGCAGGAGACAGAAAGGCAGGGGGTCCCAGTGGTACTGGGTCGTGTCTGGACGTCCGAGGCCGCCGCCTCCTTAATGAATTAGTGCTTCTCCCCCACTGGGAAGGCGAATTCAAATCCGCGTGGCTCCTGACCGAGGGGGTGTTGTGAAAACACCAGCCCCCCACCCCCACCCCCACCCCCACCCCTCCCCAGCCCATCAGGGGCCATTCCCTTAAGTTTTCGGGGGGATTTCGGGGGAGTGCTGTTATCTTTAAAACCGGGAATCTCAGCGACCTCTTGGACGACTTCAGCTAACCGCTTGTGTTACATTATCAGCAGAATGGGTCGCGATACCCTGGGCGGTCAGTGTCGCCATGGTGACATTTTCCTCTCTGGTTAGAACCTTCCCGACAGGGCTCCTTGCTGCGTCCTGAGCCGCGTGCCCGGGTCTGTCTCAACCGCCTTGGGGTCTTCGTGTCGATGAGAGGGTGCGTGATTCAGGAAAGCAGAGACAGGATGCCCTCAAGTTTTCCCTCCCGGCTGGTTGCGCTCCCTGGGAGATCATTTCAATACACGTAAAGAATGGTGATGTACAGACGGGATGATGTCAGAGCTCCGAGGACACTTTCTGTGCAGGCCCTCATGATTAATTCAGACCGAAGTAGTTGTTGGCCGCTGCTGTGTTGCACAGCCCAATGTGTATGTGAGTGTATGCAGACGACGTACAAGATGGGTTTTCTGATAAGGACCGCTTTCCAGTCCGGTTGTTGCTGGAAATGAGGCGGAAAAACGACAGGTTAGGATCGTATGGCTTTTGCAAAATGGGTGACTTCTAAAGCTTATAAAAATAGTGCGTTTGCGTGTGTGTGTGTGTGTGTGTGTGTGTGTGTGGTGGGGAGTTTATTTTGGTGGGGGTAGGGATGCTGAGAGTTTGAAAAAGCTGTATACATTTATTATTAATTATTATTATTATTTTGGTTAAAAAATGTTGAGCTCCCCAGTGCTGGGCGTAGACTCTAGTGCTGGGCATACAGCAGAGAGTTAGTTGGGCGTTCTCCTCCCTCCTGATGAGACGGGGCAGGAAAGACAGTCCGCAGGTACATAAGAAAAGTTACTCACGGAGAAGAGTGTTAGGAAGGTAACAAGCGGGGTTTTGCGATGGAAGATAAGAGAGGAGTGTGTGCTGTGCTTCGATAAGAGGGGTAGAGGAGACCTGTCTGGAAAGATGACTGTTGTGCTCCGGGCAGAGGGGACACTGTGTGTGTGTGTGTGTGTGTGTGAAGCTTCCGGAATGGGGAAGAGCTTGCGGTGCCCTTGTGGTTGGGCAATATTCTGAGGCTCTCCATTCTTCTCCGCCACCTCTGTGTTCTGATGTCTAGTAACCTTTCCAACAAGCAGAACCTGGTTTTGAAAGGGAGAAGGCGGACATAGGCCTCTCTTTGGATTATTGATGAATTTTCTTTTACCAGCATCATGTCTAGCCTTGACTGGCTGAGGAACCTGCTAGTTATAAGTGTCTTGTTCTTGGACCTTTTTTTGCTGACTCAGAACGAAGAGAAGCACCTGAAAGTCGCCGGACGTTGTCTAGTGCAATCCAGGTTATAATCCATGAGCTTAAAGAGCAGTTGAGGACCTTTTTTTGTTTACTTTGTATGCTTAGAGCCCAACCTTTCATGCTTCCTCTGCTAGAGACCTTTGGTTTTAGATTGGGCTTCAGACCCTTAGAAGATGTTTGGTATATACCACCCCCTTCCTCCAATCTGTTTCTACTTGCTGCCCTGTAAAACATTGCCTTCCTGGGAGGTGTTAATGACCCTCCTCTTTCAAACAGCTAGTTGCAGGACTTATGGAATACATTTCATCTAAGAGACATGCGAGGTCCTTCTGTGTGATAAGCTCTGTGCTGGGCACTGGATAACCCTGTACACTGTTTTCATGGCTTGACGTTTGTGACCCAAGAGTGTGGTCCACATTGGGAAGTATTGTTTCCCTAATGCCATAACATTTAAGAGCTCTGGAGTCCTGGATTTGAATCCCCTTGTCAGGATTTAAGATTTTTGTGACCTAGGGCAAGATACTCAACCTCTCTAACCCTCAGGTTTTCAGTTGGAAAGTAGGAATAATGCTCACTTCACAGGTTCTTTGTGAATGCATGTAGGGCATGGGTCTGAGATAGTAAGGATGTGATACATGTTAGCCATCATCATTGTCTTAATGTTTTTTTTTCTTTAATGTTTATTTGGGGGGCAGAGACAGAGGGAGACGCAGAATCCAAAGCAGGCTCCAGGCTCTGAGCTGTCAGCACAGAGCCCCACGCGGGGCTCGAACTCACGGACTGTGAGATCATGACCTGAGCCAAAGCCGGACACTTGACCCACTGAGCCACCCAGGCGCCTCCCTCCATCATCATTGTTAATAGCAACAATGCGTTGTTTGTAATATGGTGTCATTAATAGTCTCTTTCACTATTAGTGGACGAGTCCCTAACCCCTCATGATCTACTACACAGTTTCTTTAGCTTCATTATTACTGGGTCCCACCCTTCTCACTAATCTGCTGATTTCTGCTTTTCATTATTGAGCCTTTCCTTTAAGAATATCCCTGATGGGTCTTTATAATACCTGGATTCAGGAAACTGCTCACTCCTCTGCAGGCGCTGTGACTTGGGACATTTACTCACCTTTTCTGAACTCTGAGTTTCTCATCTGCTAAAATAGGAATAATACCCATATGGCCGGGCTGTTGTGAGGGTCACGTTATTAGAGTAATGCACATGGAAATGTTTGGAAAATTATAAACTATCAGAAAAAAGGATTATTATTAGACATGGTTATTTACCTCCTTGAGTTACGATTCGCTTAAAATGTATAGATTTGAAAGCTCTCATAAACACAAGAAGTTTATTCTAGAAGACTTAAAGCAGAGGAATATATAAAACTTCCTTAAACTTTACTCTGGTGGTTTAAATGTGGTTAGAATAGTTAGAACCTGCAATTGATTCTGAAGGATCAGTTCTGGAGGCATTTGTAAAGTACTTGTTACAGGGAATAGTCCTAAAGTATACATTGTAGTATACAAAGTATACATTGTATACAAAGTTTACAAAGTATACATTGTATATAATATAAAGTATACATTGTAGGTACCTCTCATAATGAGCTGTTCTAGGCAGGCAGTTTTTCCTTTTTTCTTCTTGGGTCTTAAATGCAGATGTGTAACAAAACTTATGGACCAGTCCAGTCCTTACCTACTTAGCTTCACCTGAACAGTTAATAAATATCAATTTTTAAAAAATGTTTATTATTTTTGAGAGGGGGGGGCAGAGAATCCCAAGCAGCCTCTACCCTGCCAGTGCAGAGCCTGACACGAGGCTCAGTCCTACGGCTGTGAGGTCGTGACCCGAGCCGAAATCAAGAGTCAGATGCTTAACTGACTGAGCCACCAGGGCACCCATATAAATACCATTTTAAGTGAAAAGATGATAGCTTGATTGTCCTTAAACACACACAAAATAATGTACGGCCTGGCAGCTATGATTAATAATGCCATATTGCGTATTTGAGAGCTGCTAACAGCACATCTTAAAAGTTCTCATCACAAGAATAGAAGTTGTTTGTGTATGCGATGGATGTTAACAAGACTTACTATGGTGACCATTTTTGGAGATATACACGTATCGACCCATTAAGTTGTACACCTGAAACTAATGTAATGTCAGCTATACCTCAATAATAAAAAAAAAATGCAAAAATAAACACACAAAACTTTCAAGTGTAATGATGCATATCTGTTAAGAAAAAAATGAAGATTTAAAATCAATGCACTTTTTTTTCTCCCAGTAATATTGAAATACATAAAAGATGTGGGAAGCACCCTATCTGTGATTATATTTGACTATTTGTTTTACCAGTTAGTCTGTGGTTTTCAAGAACCACGCGGAGATTCCTTTATCTGGATTTTAAAGAACTGAACTGTGCAGACAGTGGATAGAGTTCCAAACCCTAGAATTTCTTGCCTTTTCTTCCCAGTGTGCTGAGTACTAGTTCTCTACCATTTATTTGACATAACCTGAAACAAATGCAGCTTATAGCAAATTGGTCCCCCCGCCAAGCACACTGCATTTCTGTGTTCTCTTAAAAATCAAGCAACCCTGATCTTCAAAGACAAAAAAGTAGGAAAACCATGCTTTCAACGCACTTTCTCACCTTTTGCTCTCACGTGCTTTCTAGCGAATGTGTCCTGAAACCTGTTTTGAGATGGGATAGTAGCTAACCCTGTGTTTTGAGTCCTGTTTTCTTCTTTCAGAAATGTCTCTGTTTTCCTTCCGCTTTGTTTACCTAATCAGAGAGCCTGGATGGATTTGGGCGCATAGAGTTTCCCCGATTTCTAGGGGTCAGGAGATCACAGCTCCTTCACACGTAATCCGGTCAGTCTCCTCTGCGACCTCCATGTCTCAGAGGTAGAGATGCGGCCCAAATTACACAACCTGGGAAACTGTAATTCAGGTTTAAACTTAAGAAGGGAAACTGACAGTTAACACAGGTCTTTTCCATGGTCTCTACCTAATTTGATGCTCACCAGCACCCTCGAAGGGGAGGTGGGCACAGTCCCCTTTTGTAGATTAGGGAACTGGCCACTTCAGGTAATTTGCCCCAGTGGAGGCAGATTTTAACCCAGCCTTTCTTCTTCCTGGTCAGTAACACAGTTTCACACAGGTTCTCTGAGCTCTAAGTCATTTCAGCCATCAGGTCTGAGGGAAGAATGTTTGCCAGCAGAGATGCAGATTCAGGAATAGAAAGGGGAGATTATTTTAAGTTGCAGTCAGGGGGTGGGAGCTCTAAGCCGCCAGCCATGGTTGGGTTGTTTCTGGAGCCTTGTCCTTCCTGATGCGCCTTTTTATGTCACAGTTCTAAACTTGCTGGAGGGTCGACAGCAGCATTTTGAATTAGGGGGCGTTTTTCTTTCTTTTTTAAAAAATTTTTTAAAATTTCTTTTTGAGAGAGACACAGAGTGAGTGGGAGAGGGGCAGAGAGAGGGAGAGAGAAGGAGACACAGAATCTGAAGCAGGCTCCAGGCTCTGAGCTGTCGGCACAGAGCCCCACATGGGGCTCGGACCCACGAACCATGAGATCATAACCCGAGCTGAAGTCGGATGCTTAACCGACTGAGCCACCCAGGCGCCCTAAAAAAAAATTTTTTTTTAATGTTTACTTTTGAGAGAGAGAGAGACAGACAGACAGACGGACAGAGTGCAAGCAGAGGAGGGTCAGAGAGAGAGGGAGACACAGAATCCGAAGCAGGCTCCAGGCTCTGAGCTGTCGGCACAGAGCCCTATGTGGGGCTCGAACCCACGAACTGTGAGATCATGACTTGAGCCGAAGTCAGACACTTAACCGACTGAGCCACCCAGGTGCCCCTGGAACATTTTAATTACGCATTGGCCCGGTGGGGGGGGGGCAGTATAGATTTGAAAGGTAGTGGAACTCTTTCAACACTACACATGCCACGGCAAAGGAACCCAGTTAGCAAAAGAGTTCATAATTGATGTCACCATCCTGACTAGACCTGTCATCTGGGGCAAATGACTGTCTCTGCTTTGTTTCTACCCTTATCCCCCCAGCTCCAGAAGAGGAGACACAGTCTCCATGTGTCTCCTCACACTCCTGGCAAAGTTGAGAAGTAACGTGTGCTTCTCGAAATGATTCGAGGGCCAGGAGTGACAAGATGTGCCTAATTTGGGGCTACACAGTCAAAGGGAGCATCGGTTAGTAGTCGATGCAAGATGGGCCCCTGGAAAGACGATGCCGTTGCTACAGCTGGATCCCTGAAAGGCACCTCATTCTCCACGACGTGGAAAGATGGTCGAGGTGGACACCACAGCAGCTTTTTCAGGGCCTACCTTGTTTCCGCTTACCAAAGATCGCTCCGACAAAATTTTTGAAAGGGGGGAAAGCAGAAAGGCGTTGCCAGACATATTTGGTGATGCTTCCTTGTCCGACTTTGCTGAAAACAGTAAGTGACACTAAGTGGCTCCCCCTGATGGATGCCGGTATCCCTGAGATCTGGGTTGGGGTCCCGCCAAGGAAACTATCCGCCTTCGTGGACACCGGGCCACCAGGCTGTGTCTAGGAAGGGCTGTGGCGGAACGTCGAGCCCGGGGTGGGGATCCCCGTGCTGTCTGGAGTCCCTCCCTGTTTCCTCCCTTAGGGTGACAGGAAGTATAAAGGAGGGGGACTGGTTTCGTGTAGGCGGAGCTGGTCCCCATGGGGAAGGTGCCGCAGCCATTGCTCACCTGAGGGAGGGACCAGGAGTAATTACTGTGGTAGTAATAACCTCTAGTCCAGGCGCAGTGCTGGACATTTAGATGCGTTAATCATCACGAAGCACGTTGGGGTAGTACTCTTGTGTTCTGCAGATGAGAAAAATGGAGGCTCACGGAGGTTCGATACTTGCCGCAGTCACAGTCATAAACTGCCCCGCCCAGGTACACCGGGGCTTCGGTGAACAGGTTGGAGACGATAATATAGCCTTTAGTTACATAGCCAAAGAGTCAGTGGGGTAGTTTATTGGCCACAGGCAGAAAAAAGAAATGGCTTAGGAGGACTGACAAGATCCCGAGTTAAAAACAACTTTGGAGAGGATTTGATCGCTATTTTTTTAAAATTGTTTATTTATTTTTGAGACAGAAAGAACATGAGCAGGGGAGGGGCAGAGAGAGAGAGAGAGAGAATGAACCTGAGGCAGGCTCCAGGCTCCGAGCTGTCAGTACAGAGCCCGACGCGGGCTTCAAACCCACAAACCATGAGATCCTGACCTGAGCTGAAGTCAGCTGAGCTCTGCAGGCACCCCGGATTTGATCGGTATTTATGAAATCACGAATGGTGCTGGATGACGCAGGCAAGCTGGAATGAGTGAATTAGGGTGGCTCCCCTTTGCAGTTAGTGAATGGTGAAGCAAGGGGAGGCAGGAAGCAAGTCTGGTGGAAACCACTCTCGAGCACAGCGAAAGCACACATTTTGGACAAGCTGAGATCAGTCCTTAGATGTTAGAGCCCTGATGGTGTACTCTGAATAACTCCGCAGTTGGGGCCACATGCCACAATTTTGAGGTTGATTTTGGAAGGCGGCACACACGAGGCTCTTCCTGCTCCTGTTGGAAGCAAGACTGGGTAGCTTGCTCTATGGGCGTGACCCAGTAAGGGGGTTCTGATTTCCTTCCTTCCTTCCTTCCTCCCTCCCTCCCTCCCTCCCTCCCTCCCTCCCTCCCTCCCTCCCTCCCTTCCTTCTCTTTTTCTCTTTCTCTCTCTCTCTCTCTCTCTCTCTCTCTAAGTTTATGTATTTTGAGAGGGACAGAGAGTGGGAGCAGGTGAGGGGCGGTCAGAGAGAGGGAGAGTCCCCAGCAGGTTCCGCACTGTCAACGCAGACCCCATCCAGGGCTCGAACTCACAAAACCATGAGGTCATGACCAGAGCTGAAATCAAGAGCCAGACGCCCAGCCGACCGGGCCACCCAGACTCCCCAGGCTCTGATTTTCTTTACGCTAGTGTGGATGTATACTGCGGCCCATAGTCCGTTTTCAGCAGTACCAGACTCGGCTGTGGGGGAGCTGGAAGGAACTGCCGGGGGAGCTGGAAACCACCGATGCCCCTGTCCCGCACCCTCGCTGGGTTATACCATCAACCCAGAGAAGGGGACCCGGGATAATGCAAAGCCCCACGGGGCCGTTTCACGGGCATAGCAGGTGTCGACACACTGTTCCCAAATTCTAAGATAAGATTACCTGATTACTATTCTTGTTTGTTTTTAATTTTTTTTTTCAACGTTTATTTATTTTTGGGACAGAGAGAGACAGAGCTTGACCGGGGGAGGGGCAGAGAGAGAGGGAGACACAGAATCGGAAACAGGCTCCAGGCTCTGAGCCAACAGCCCAGAGCCCGACGCGGGGCTCGAACTCCCGGACCGCGAGATCGTGACCTGGCTGAAGTCGGACGCTCAACCGACTGCGCCACCCAGGCGCCCCTGTTTTTAATTTTTAAAAATTTATTTTTTAAATGTACATCCAAGTTAGCATATAGTGCTGATTTCACAGTGATTTCAGGAGTAGATTCCTTAGTGCCCCTCACCCATTTAGCCCATCCCCCCTCCCACAACCCCTCCAGGAACCCTCTGTTTGTTCTTCATATTTAAGAGTCTCTTATGTTTTGTCCCCCTCCCTGTTTTGTTTTGTTTTTTAATGTTTATTCATCTTTGAGAGAGCGTGATCAGGGGAGGAGCAGAGAGAGAGGGAGACACAGAATCCAAAGCAGGCTCCAGGCTCCGAGCTGTCAGTACAGAGCCCGACTCGGGGCTCGAACCCATGAATCGCGGGATCATGATCTGAGCCAAAGCTGGATGCTCAACTGACTGAGTCACTCAGGCTCCCCTCCTCCCTATTTTTCTATTAATTTTGCTTTCCTTCCTTTATGTTCATCTGTCTTGTATCTTAAAGTCCTCATATAAGTGAAGTCATGATATTTGTCTTTCTCTGACTAATTTCACTTAGTATAATATCCTCTAGTTCCATCCAAGTAGTTGCAAATGGCAAGATTTCATTCTTTTTGATTGCTGAGTAATACTCCATTGTGTGTATGTACATATATATATATATGTATATGTATATGTATATATATACACATATACACACACACACACACCACATCTTTATCCATTCATCCATCGGTGGACATTTGGGCTCTTTCCACACTTTGGCTATTGTCGATAGTGCTGCTATAAACATGGGGGTGCATATGTCCCTTAGAAACAGCACACTTGTATCCCGTGGAGAAATGCCTAGTAGTGCAATTGCCGGGTCGTAGGGTAGTTCTATTTTTAGTTTTTTGAGGAACCTCCATACTGTTTTCCAGAGTGGCCGCACCAGCTTGCATTCCCACCAACAATGCAAAAGAGATCCTTTTTCTCTGCATCCTCGCCAACGTCTGTTGTTGCCTGAACTGTTAATGTTAGCCATTCTGACGGGTGTGAGGTGCTATCTCATTGTGGTTTTGATTCGTATTTGGATGTCTTCTTTGGAGAAATGTCTGTTCATGTCTTTTGCCCATTTCCTCACTGGATTATTTGTTTTTTTGGGGGTGTTGAGTTTGATCAGTTCTTTATAGATTTTGGATACTAACCCTTTATCTGACATGTCATTTGCAGATATCTTCTCCCATTCTGTCGATTGCCTTTTAGTTTTGCTGATAGTTTCCTTCGCTGTGCAGAAGCTTTTTATTTTGATGAGGTTCCAATAGTTCATTTTTGCTTTGGTTAAATTTTTTTTAATGTTTATTTTTAACAGAGAGACAGAGTGTGAGCCACCGAAAGGCAGAGGGAGGGAGAGAGAGAGAGAGAGAGAGAGAGAGAGAGACAGAATTAAGTAGGCTCTAGAGCCCGATGTAGGGCTCGAACTTATGAACTGCAAGATCATGACCTGAGCCGAAGTGGGATGCTTAACTGACTGGACCACTCAGACACACCCCTCATTATTATTCTTAATTTTATAGTTAAAGGAGGAAACGGAAGTTCAGGTGAAATGACTTGACTTTCACAGTTGGAACTAGGGCCCTGGATTAACATTTTTTATTTTGTCTTCTACTTTCTCAAATACTCTCTGCCTTTTGTTTTTGTATACACTTGCTCACCTCCTACATGGCCTTGTAAACTAATGCAGACAAGCTCACTTTGTCTGGCAGATACCATAATGGTCGGTTTCCAGTCCTGGCCAGTGAAGGGCTCTCACGATTGGGGTAAGAGCGTGAGGTTGAGGAGGAGTGTGGGAAAGAGGGTGGCCCAGTGAGAAAGGGGAGGAGAAAGCCCCACAGAGCTCCAATTCTCTTGACCGCTTCCTAACACATTGTCATATGTATACATCTGGGTATTTAGTCTTGGTTGGGGGGGGGGGAGGGTTAAGATTTAATGCAAATAAACTTACCTGGGACCAGATAAAATGAAAAGACTCAAAGTGGAGGATCGTGTAAAATTTAGTCCCAGCCTACAGATACCAGGATAAAAAAGTGGGAGGAGGCCCCTGAGATTTTCAAAATTACCTGGTTACCAGCAACGGATTGAACTGGTACCTCGTGCTCCTGGGGTTGTAGTACATGAAGCGAGTGCGTGGAAAGACAGAATTGAGATACGGGTGACCTCAAAAATTGAACATTTGTGAATGAATAGTGATGCACTAATTATAGCCTAGCCACAAACTGGCTTTTTATAAAGCTGAGAATATTGGAAGTTTTCCTCATCATTTCTTTCCTCCAGCCTTTCTGTTCTCGGACGAGGTTGCTGGTGGTCCCCTTGGCCCCTCCCTGCCCTTTGAGTTTAATGAGCTAGGGGAGCTCTAGAAAGATTTAGCTAATAGCCTTTTGTCTGGTGTAATTGATAGGATTAAGTGGGATTCCAAGGTGAGCCATTATGTTTGAGTTAGTTTAACCCTCCTTGCCTGTGAACTCCGCGTCTGGTAGCAAGCCTTTTTTAATTTTATTTTTTAAAATTTTTATTTTTGAGAGAGAGGGAGACAGAATCTGAAGCACACCCTCACTGTCTGCACAAAGCCCAACACGGGGCTCGAACTCATGAGGTGTGAGATCGTGACCTGAGCTGAACCTCAGCTCAACCCACTGAGCCACCCGCAAGTCTTTTCTGAGGGAGAAGTAATGCAGAGATGGACAGATCCGTTCACCTGGTCACTGTATCCGTAACTAGGTAAAAAGAACAAGTCTGTACTTAGGTGGTGAGCATTTCAGCCTCCTCCCTTTTTATCTACCTGCGTTGATTCCTGTATCTAAGGTGGATTTAACCTCCCATGTGGTTAGAGCAGTAATTGGTGACATTGTAACACTATCAGTTACATATACATTTAAGCATTTTTTTTTTCTGTTTCTTAAAATTACCCTGTAACTTATTTTTAGCAGTTGTGCAAACAGCCCCAACTCCTTCTTTTTCTTGTATCTTTCAAGTTTATTTTTCTTGCTCCTTTCTCCATTCATATTGTTATTTTGTTTTCCTCTCCTGCTTCCCTTTAATTTTGCTAACTAGTAGCGAACACTAACTATATTTAGAGCTGAAAAGAGAAGAGTGACTATTGCCTTCAACTTGTTTCAGTCTTTCATCAGTTTCCCCTCCAGCTGTCAGGTGGATTTTGCCTTCAGCTCAGCAGGGAGAGCTGGAGACCCGCCTTCCGAACTGAGGCTGGGGTTCCTCTGTGCTCTCTATGCCACTGCTGCTAACAGAGAGCCAGTTTCCTCTCCTTCCGACCTGTGTTCACCTCCTTGGGCCCGTGGGACGGTGGCTGGGCTGGCTTTTAGTTGCTTAGGCTTACAAGGGCCACGGATCTCCGACTTTTTTCTTTCTGAAGTCTGTTCCTGCCACACATCTGCTGGGGCAGCAAGTTGAACTTGACGGGTAGCTGCCTCCAGGTTTGCCCTGGGTCCTCCAGCCCGGAGCTCCCCGGTGCCCACTCCCCCTGTGTTGGCATTTGTGTGGTTAGCTAGTAAGCAGTGGGTTACTCTTGGGCAAAGTAGCTACGTTGGGATTTTTCTGGTATTGTACCTGATAGGTGATAACTTAGAATCCTAAGCATTCTGATAATTGGATGGGAGAGAGTACTTAAACACATGCTTCTTTTAGTCCTGGCTCTTTTCCTAGAAGTTTTGGTTGAATTCCCATAAATACAGAATGAGTGGTGATACTCATTCTGAATTTCCCATGTTGTTTCTGAAGGCATTAATAAACGCACTCATAGGTGGACTATTGAGAAAACCAGGCATTCACCCCCTAAACCAAGGGGGTGAAAGAATACCTTAAGAATATTTAAATATTTTATTTAAGAACCTTAAATAATTTGTTGTCAACAGCTTATTTTACTGGGTGCATTTTACAAAAAATTAACATCTATATAAATGAATACATAAGGCGTAATCAGGTCCAGCTGGATTTGGGAAATGTGCTCACGTTCCTAAGGAGATTTCACAGGTTTTCTTCCTGTAACTTGTAGGTCCCACCCTGCATATCATTCCTAGGGACAGCACCCCCTCTCAGGCCTCCTAGAAGAAGTTGAGTAGTTAATCATTATTTTATGATTTTACCTCAGTAATGATTTTACCATTAGTTCATGATTTTACCAGTGAGGTTAGCGAGTTGACTAGAAAATGTTGCTTTGGTTTAGATTTCGTAATTTATGAACTGCTTTTGAAGCTTTTGAATCAGGGGTAGTAGTTAATCACAGATAGTGTTAAGTCAGCAATTAGGGTTAATAAAAGTCACTTGTAACATGTTCTGAATTTGTAGATTGAAAGCATTGATAAGATTACTTTAAAAGTTACTCTTGACTTCCAAGGGCTAATGGCTATTCTGTTCATCCAATAGATGTGAAACATTAAGGTAATTGCAGAATTTAGAATTTCAATCTAATTTCAGCTTCATTTAATAAAGTACTACCCCAGAGAGAGCTGACTTTTTAAAAGAAAGCTCACGTGTTAGAGTTTTCACTTTGCTAGTGGGGGGTATGTGATTCGAACTGTTCCTGAATCGGTTTTATTCAAATGTGATACAAGAATGCAATGTCATGTTCTAATTTTGGTTTGTTTGATTTACAGTCAATGAACTGGAACTTATCTCTTTTACTTTAGGCTTTCAGATAAACTTCTGTGAAAAGGCACAAAGTAAGCTACAAATTTTATGGTCCTATGCTACTTATTTTTTTTCATATCCATCTTGGTATTGGGAATGTGTCCACGACTGTTTCAACTAACCAACCATGGCGATTTTACACTCAAAGAGCTTCCATTTCTCATTCTTTTTCCAAATACAATAATAATAATAATAATAATAATCTATTCTTGATTGTAAATTGTTTTTGCTCAAAATTGAAATAGATACATACAGGTATTCAAATGCTTGTAGGTATAGAAAGTTGTATATAGATGTGCAGATAACTTACAGATATTCAGATGTATATACGTATAGAAATCATAGTAGATTTGGAAAGATGTATACAGGTATGGAAAGGTATATTTATGTGTATGAGTTATGAAAAAATATGCATAGGTATTTGGATTTCACCATAATGCAGACTACAAGCTGAGGAAAGTTCTCTTTTAAGATTGTGGTGCAGAGTATTTCATGGTACTCAGAGATTTCATGATTTAAGGTTGATTTTTTTGGAACCATACACATAGAGTGTTTTATTTTTTTCTTTGAAACGAAGCTTGTTTCTTCCTCCTGCCTCCCCCTACCTCAATTGGACTAGTGTTCTCTATTAGGACACCAGTCTTAAAAGAATGCAGAGTAAGTTTTCTATTCAATAACAAGCAAAACTTATAAAGCTAAAACAAATGCATTAAAAAACATTTTAAAATTTATTTATATGTTTTGAGAGGAGGGAGAGGCAGAGAGAGAGATGGGGAGAGAGAATCCCAAGCAGTCTCCACACTCAGTGTGGAACCTGATGTGGGGCTCAATCCCATGACCATGAGATCATGACTTGAGCTGACATAAGGAGCCAGCCAGCCACTTAACCAACTGAGCCACCTAGATGCCCCCAACAAATGCGTCTTATTTATTTATTTGTTAAAAAAAATTTTTTTTAAACATTTATTCATTTGTGAGACAGAGAGAGAGAGAGAGAGAGAGAGACAGAGAGAGAGAGAGAGAGAGAGAGAGAGAGTGTGCGCAAGTGGGGGAGGGGCAGAGAGAGACAGAGGGAGAGAGAGAATCCCAAGCAGGCTCTGCACTGTCAGTGCAGAGCCCGATGCAGGGCTCGAACCACAAACTGTGAGATCATGACCTGAGCTGAAATCAAGAGTCAGAGGCTTAACCAACTGAGCCACCCAGGCACCCCTAACATTTTCCGACGGAATCAAAATGTTTATAATTTCCATTGATTGAACATTGTGACTTCCTTTGAAATGTAGTTAGCAAGCAATGTATTTCTTGAATGGCTCACTCATGACACAGAGAAGGGCAGCCAGACCCTAGGATCACCATTTTTTAATCGGTTCGTTATTATCTTTCTCTTACCTTAACCTAAAGATATTATACAATTGCCTGCCCGTATTCGATATATATCTGTGTATAATGAAGTTACAACTTCTATTTTATGCTATTTTAATTTTAATACACTTACTATGATAAGTTTTTGCTTTCACTTATATTTTAACAAAATGTTTCTCTTTATTATAATTTTTAGTTTTTCTATGTTGGCAACATTTAGTCTAAGAAAGATGCTGACATTTAAAAAATGTAAAGCTGCATTCACATTGTTGCCCTTTTTTCTAACTTAGTCCAGTTGTGGACGTAAAACCAGAGAGAAGTACTGATTTTGTTAGGCTTAAAGTTGTGTATGCAGTGTCCATAAAAAGCTCTGTAGCTAGATTAAAAGTGCCTTTGGACTGGCTAAATGGTTCTGTCCCTTCTCCGTTGTTACAGAAACGGCAGATTTGTGGTGCTGCCTGCCTGGAACCCGGAAGAATCGAACAAGGAAGCATATATATATATAATACTCCCGCTTTGATTCTCACTTCTGGGTTGTCTTCACTGCCTCTTCACATTGACTGCCTTCTCACATCTCCTTTTTTATTTCCCCCTCTCACTTTGGGACATCCTCCTCTTTGTTTTCCAGCTTTTGGGACTCAACACCGTTTGATACGTTCATTCACGAAGCACCTGTTGCACACCTCGGTACCAGAAAGTGAGGGAGCCGATGGGTCTGGAAATGAATAGGTCCCTGCCCTTGCTGACTCTTAGTGTAGTGGACCTGAGTTGATCCGGGTTTGGTTCTGAGTGTTCAGCTGCTGATGCTACAGGTTGATTAGCAGCTGAACACAGGGTGAGGTGGTGCAGCAGGCAGGGGTACAGGGCACGTCTGCCCTGCTGTTGTGAGAGAGAGCAGCGTGGGGCTGGGTGGGGGTGGGGGTGCCATGGGTCTCCTGAGAGCTACTTTCCTGATTGGAGAACGGGGCTCAAAGATCCAGCGATGGGCCTGCCCTACTTTGGAGTTAAGCAGAGCTCTCTGCTGGCTGGGACCTCAGCGGAAGACTCAAGTAAAGGGAGGGTTGGAGCAGGGATGTTGGTAGGGATGGCCGGCTCTAAGTTGATGGCATTTATTTTTGTACTAAACGTTTAACTTTCCAGTTGCTTACGTACATTAACTTTTTTCCAAGATCGGTCCTGTCCTAAAGATTAAAGTACAACTTGGTAATGTTTGTAGACAACCAGGCTTACGTTTGGGATATAGACATTGACTTTATGTTAAAGGCGGTCACTGTCTCTTTAAAACTAAAGGGCTTGAAATCGCGCAGGTAGCGTTTTCTCATCGAATAGGACCTCCTGTAGGGCCAGAATCTCCCATCTTATTCTCAGGATGTTTCAGAATTCTCAGAAGGACTTAGATTTAGTTCATTAAAAACACTTCTGTGCATACGGTAGTTGTGGGAGGGGACGGAGCGCAAAGAGCACAGAATTATCGTGAAGAACCCAGTGAGTGCGTGCAGTGGCCTCACGTGCTTCATTGATTCTCCGCCATAAGTCAGAAAGACTTATTGTAAGATGATTCTGATGACTAATGGAAGCTCTGAAGGATTCACTTTTTCCCATTGTTTGACTTTCACATAGTTTTTGTTTTTCATACTGTGTTATCACTATTCCAATGAGTGTATCACCATCGCCTGTTACAAGTTAGTAGAGCTTTATTGGAAATGTGTGGGGGGTGTTTTCGCACACGGTGTGAGATCACTTTTAATTTTGGAACCGGATTTTTACAGATCGTCAGTAAAAATCCACTTTGCATCTCATGGCCTTCTTTTAAAAACTTTTTTTTTTTCAACGTTTATTTATTTTGGGAACAGAGAGAGACAGAGCATGAATGGGGGAGGGGCAGAGAGAGAGGGAGACACAGAATCGGAAGCAGGCTCCAGGCTCCGAGCCATCAGCCCAGAGCCTGACGCGGGGCTCGAACTCACGGACCGCGAGATCGTGACCTGGCTGAAGTCGGACGCTTAACCGACTGCGCCACCCAGGCGCCCCTCATGGCCTTCTTTTGATGAATTATAGTTTGCATTTACTTGCTTTTTGGTTTTTTCTATATAAAGTTAGTATGTAAGTTAATAAGTAAACAAATGAAGTTACAATTATTTAAGACAACGGTGTTATGTTTCTCTTAACCCTGTTGGATTGTCAAATTATTCTGAAGTCTAAACGAAAGACTACTTCAGGGAAAGATACTCTTTCTGATTGAGAGTGCTTATGTTTAGAAGGTTGATTAATTCATCATTCATCATTTGGAGATCATGATTCTGTACTTGTAAAGGTGTTTATGTGACTTATGACCAAGTTTTGAATGATCATATCTCGATGGCTTTAATCAGAGAACTTGTAAACATGGTTCTTTAGAACATGATTTGCTTTGGTTTATAAAACCAGTGTTTTTGTTTTTGTTTGTTTGTTTGTTGGTGGGGGAAGATTTACCTAGAAACACTTTTTGAGAAGTGCTTTCATAGATGTCAAATTTACCCTAGTGTGTTAGCATTCTGATTTTCTTATTTGGATGAGAAGACTCATTAAGGATCCCATGACTGTAGGGGTCTTGGCTGAAGACAAATTTGGGTAGTATTGAGTTTGGTAGCTTTTATGCTTTTGGTAGCTTTAAAAACTTTTTTAGTAGCTTTTAAAAATTGTTTTAC
The DNA here is from genome assembly GCF_016509475.1 of Prionailurus bengalensis. Classification (NCBI taxonomy): domain Eukaryota; kingdom Metazoa; phylum Chordata; class Mammalia; order Carnivora; family Felidae; genus Prionailurus; species Prionailurus bengalensis. The sequence continues at coordinate 6,006,628 of NC_057347.1, forward strand.
TTGGGGATGTTTGCATAAGCAACAGGATGTTTCTTTCTTTCTTCGTTTCTTTCTTTCTTTTGATTTAGAGAGAGAGAGCATGGGGGAGGGGCAGAGAGCAGGGGGGAATCCCAAGCAGGCTCTGAGTTGTCAGCACAGAGCCCGATGTGGGGCTTGAGCTCATGAATCCTGAAATCATGACCAGAGCCTAAATCACAAGGCAGACACAACCTACTGAGCCATCCAGGCGCCCCAACAGGAGCTTTATGTAGAAAGTTATGTGCTCCAGAGCTGACTTTTATTCTTGAAGTCACTAATAGAAATTAGATTACAGGTAGTGATTCCTTTTGGTAACACTGCACATCAGAATATTTTTGGAGAAAAAAGTGGAGGTATTCTAACCACAGATTCTCATTTAATTGTGAAACTACTCTTTTACAATAAGGATCCCTAATTGGTTTTAAGTTGGTAATAGTAAAAAGGAAACAATAAAGAGGAGGAAGGATGTTTTGTGAATGCAGAAATTTGAGGAAGTCATTAATAAGTTTACTGACCTGATAAGAAGTGTCTGTAAAAGATGATGTGTTGCTCAAGAGAGTATTTGATTGTATTGGAAGTAGGCTGTGTAGTAAGCCAGGCGAAGGAAGACGTGGAGGGGGAGTCAAGCCATTCTGCCTTTACACTAAGAGCTTAGGAAATTCACCTGATTAAATTTCTTTCTTTTTAATGTTTTATTTATTTTTGAGAGCGCAAGCAGGGGAAGTGCAGACAGAGAGGGGGGCAGGAGAGAATCAGAAGCGGGCACCCCACTGACCGTGGTGAGCCCAACGCAGGGCTCGGATCCACGAACTGCAAGATCATGACCTGAGTCAAAGTCGGACGCAACCAACTGAGCCACCCAGGTGCCCCACACCTGATTAAATTTCTAATTTTCCATTTTATGTAGCAAAAAATCTACACAGTGACTAAAATTTTATCATTTGGAATTTATTAAGCTCAGCTATGTTTTTCAGCAGTCATAAGAAACAACGCTGCTATTGGAGATTAACAAGTTTTATTTAAATTTCTATAGAATTACTTATATTTATATTTTATTATTTGGTTTGATTTTTTTTTTAATGTTTGAGATCGAGGGAGAGAGAGAGAGCGAGAGCACATACAGGGGAGGTGCAGAGAGAGAGGGAGACAGTGGATCCAAAGCAGGCTCCGTGCCGACAACAGAGAGCCAGATATGGAGCCTGAACCCACAAACCATGACATGAGCTGAAGTCAGATGTCCAACTGACTGAGCCACCCAGGCACCTCTATTTATTTATATTTTTAAGTTTATATGCTGAATTTAGTTGAAAAATGAGATCTTGTAGGATTTGCCATAAGCCCGACTAGCATCCAGGAGATTCATCACTATCTTCACGGGCCTCGTGGTAAAACTGCCAATGGAAACTCAGCTGTTTACAAACTAAAGCCCAAGAGTTGCAGTAACGGTGTAGGCAGAGGCGACATTCACATATTCCCTTCGTACTTCCTCCCATTCCAAGGGGAGTGTTGCCTGATTATCTTTGATCTGGAAAGTAATGGGAACATTCATTTCTCCTGAAACATGGTTTTCATTGCTAGAAGAAAGAAGGTTTTGAATAGCCATTGCACCTTAATAATCATTCAGAGAAACTTAATGTGTGATATTTTTGCATGAGAAAAAAATGAGTGATTCTCCCACAGTGCAGAAAGTTTCCCATGTGCCAGTCGAACTTCGCTATTAGCAGTGCAGGGCTGTTTGACAAAACTTTTGTGGCTGGGCAGATACGGCGCAGAAGTGATGTGGAAAGTTTCCAGAAGGTGTTACCAACCAGATCTCCAATTCATCAAAGTGGTTTTCTTTTCTTTTCTTTTTTTTTTTTAATTTTTTTAAATGTTTATTTTTTTGAGAGAGCATGAGTGGGGTGGTAGGGGGCAGAGAGACAGGGAGACACAGAATGGGAAGCAGGCTCCAGGCTCTGAGCTGTCAGCACAGAGCCCGACGCGGGGCTCGAACTCACGGACCGCGAGATCGTGACCTGAGCCGAAGTCGGATGCTTAACCAATGGAGCCACCCAGGCGCCCCATCAAAGTGGTTTTCAATTTAGCTTATAAATTGAGGGTGATGGTTTTCAAATAAGGTGTAGTAAATACTTGAAATTCTCACGACATGATTTTACGAGTGCTTTCAAAATCGAGACACAAGTGTCTAGATGAAAAGATGTACTAGAAGAAACTTAAAACACCCGGGTTGCTGTTCATCTGATCATTAGGTAGAATTAGGTGAACATTAATCAGAAATGAAAATCAAGTGTATGTAAGCATACTCGCTCCCCTTTAGAGCACCTCTTCCAAGATTAAATAAATGGGCACAAATGAAACACTTAACAGACACATATACTGCTAATGATAAGGGGCCCTGGGGTCTTTCAAGAAGAGTTAGATGTAGAGCCTACTCTGAAGAAGCTTATGTTCTTTGAGAGATTGAACTTGTAGAGTCAGTCTGTGTGGCAGAAATAATCATAGCTCATTCACTATGTGCCAAACCCTGTTCTAAGCACATTCTGTTAACTCCTTTAATCCTTACAACCTTGTGAGGTTGGTATAGTATCTAGTATGGGTGAGGAAACTGAGGCACAGAAAGGTTAATAAGGAAATTTTTCAAAGTCATCCGGCTAGTGAGTGACCCTGGTCTGGTCAAGTTTATATGCTATAAACAATAGTGTCTTATTCTTGAAAGAGAACAGTGGGTACTCATAGGAATGATTTTCTTTCTTTTTTTATTAAAAAAATCTTTTAACGTTCATTCATTTTTGAGAGAGAGCACAAGCAGGGGAGGGGCAGAGAGAGGGGGACAGAGGATCCCAAGCAGGAACCGTGCCGACAGCAGCAAGCCCGATGCGGGGCTCGAACTCATGAACCGTGAGATCGTGACCTGAGCTGAAGTCCAGCGCTCAACCGACTAAGCCACCCAGGCGCCCCAACATATGGCCAATCTTATTTCTTGTGTTCCTCCTCCCTACACCTATCTCTACTGAAATATCTTCAAGCAAGTTCAGATTATCATTATTTCATTTTTTTCTGGCCACATCTATGTCAGTCACATGCCTTGTCAGTGATAACGACTCTTAAATGCAGAGCCTCAGGCGGTTATCACACTGTTAAATAAACAAAACAATATTATCAGATAGCCCCTCAGATCTCCTCAAATGCCATATAGATGCATGTTGACAGTTGACTTGTTCAAGTTGAGATCTCAGCAAGGTCCACACATTCTGCATTTTATTGCTGTTTCTTTATAATAGTTCCCCCTTTTTTCTCTTTGCCATTTATTCACTGAAAAAACTGGGTCATGCATTTTGTAACGTTTTGCACGTTTCACATTTGGCTGATTACATCCTTTTAGTCATTAGTGTTTCATGGGTGTCTCCTTGCCCTGTAGCTTCTGTTAATTGGTGGTTAGGTGGAGAGGCTTGATCACATAGAGATATGCATTTTTGGCAAGAACGCTTTATAGGTGGTGCTGGGTATTTCTTGTTGCCTCACATCAGGGGGCACATGATGTTTAAAAAATTTTTTTTCAAATGTTTATTTTTGAGAGAGAGAGACTGAGTGTGAGCTGGGGAGGGGCAGAGAGAGAGAGAGAGAGAGAGAGAGAGAGAGAGAGAATCTGAAGCAGGTTCCAGACTCTGATCTGTCAGCACAGAACCCAATGCGGGGCTCAAACTCACAAACCGCGAGATCATGACCTGCGCCGAAGTCGGATGCTCAACCGACTGAGCCCCCCAGGTGCCCTGTGAAGGCGTATGATTTCTGACTGTAGCTCTTGTTAAGATTAATGGCTGGGTTTTAGGTGCTGTCCATGTGATTCCTCTAGGAGAAAGTTCCCCATCAGCTTTTCACCTGTTGTTTTTGGCCATCGTTGATGATTTCTGTCCAAATTATTTTGTTAGGTACTGGTTAACTCATACTGCCAAATATCTGTGGGCTCTTCAAATAGTAGCTATGATCAGCCAAAACCCAACATTTGTGTTTGGGGCATACCAACGAATGCAAATTAAATGAAGCATTAATCCCCTCTGACTTAGCTGTACCGGTGTCGAAGGATACGAACGTATGTGTATGTGGGCACGCACGTATACACAGACGTTTATTGTGCTTTTCTGTACTTTGAGAGAATTAAAACTGGAAATCTGTCTCTTCTTCATACCCTGGAATATGAGCCGACCTCTTCGTTACCAGGGTTTTTTAGCTTTTTAAAATTTCTTAATCTCTGAAGATGATTAAAGAACATGCCAAATAATTCTTGACTTTTTTTGGTGAGGAAGAATCCATGGGTTATGGGAAAGCAGTTCTGCCAAACTAAGATCAGTTCCAAACTGGAGTCCAGCCTTGCTTAAAATTAATTTGTATTCAGTGCTTAGATGGCTCAGGTCCTGTAGGGCTTCGCCTTCCCATTACTTGGGAACCAGAATTAGTCCTCAAAAGGCAGTTTGGTGAGAATAGAAGTAAGTATGAGTTCTCAACCAGGGTATAAAAAAGCCTGGTGAGCTCCTGCATTCCAGTGAGCACTTAACCTTCTCAGTGACTGTGTGTTCTTGTCCAACAGGTGTCATTCTTCACCTTCCGTAATAGCAGTTTCTTAACCAGCTCTTCTTTCTTACTATTCCTGTTTAGTTACCCATCTTGTAACTAAATTATTGCAGTCTCCCCTTTATGGTGTTCTGAAACTGATTTGGTCTTGCACAGTTTGTCAGTAACTGATTAGAGAACTTGCCATCAAAATACTCTCCTGTGCCATATATTCCAGAAGCAGAAGGGATACAACATACCCTCTTTGTCATTTACTCTCTTGATTAATCTTACTTTAATTCTAACCTTTCAAAAACTTCAATTTATAGAAGGCGTGTAACATGGTGGACTATTCATGTGTCATGCAATTCTGTCAGGAGCATTTCTCTAGCTAAAGCTTCTGGCTAACTTTTTCAGAGAACTTAATTTCTAGTTACAGGTATTTTGATCAATGAGGGGGAAAAATGAAGCAAAACCTGACCTTGGATTATCCATTTATTCAGGAAATATTTGTGTTGCTGAGATATGGCAGGTGCTGTTAGGAAAAACACTGAGTCCTTGGAGTGCTGGATCTCATTACCATGGTCAGAAGTCATCCGGATGAACATTTAGGTTCCGCACGGGGAGATGCTGGTGTTCAAATACTGACTGTTCCTGAAGAAAGAAATATGAATGGTGGCTATGTGATAAACGATGACTATTTAAAAATGGTATAGTGTGATTTTACCCCCTCTATGCAGTTATAAAATGATTGCTGAGCCACCGCTGGTGTTTTAGAATTGGGGGAGTTATCTTTGAAATAAGGCTTTCCTTCTGCATTAGGTAGTGGAAGGTACCGGAAAAAGGCTTGTATTCCCCTTCTTTACAGCAGTGAGCAGCTCACATTTGAGGGCAGGCTGTCTCTGCATCAATACAAATGGTCAGTAAAAGCCTTCTTGTCATTCACGAGTGCCGTTTAGTGGTAACAGATTACCGGAAGGCTCTCCAAATTACCTTAATTGAATGAAAATATATGCAGAATCGTATATATGAAAGAAATTGATTCCTGCCGTTGCCTTTCTGGACTCCTAGTGACATATGATGATAAAAAGGATTATTACAGGTGAAATCTTATATGGTGGTGTGAACTTTTGCTTTGGGATAAGCTAGTGGGGCAGTACAGCACGGGAGTTTAGTGTTCTCCCTTCCCAGAGTGAAGTCAGCTTGGAATAAAAAGTAAACTGATCCTTAAGCAGCCACATAGAAAGGAAAAATAGATAAGATCCTCTATCTGATTTTCCTGAGCTAGCCTAACGTGGTCATGTATGTTCATTCTTTGCTCTAAGAAGACCTTTCTTAAATCAACGTCACAGGTGGATACTATGTCCATTCAGTTTATAAATTGACCACTGACAGATGATAGAGAAAATATATTCATAAACCACATTTTCTCACTTTATCTCTAATTGAATTGGGGTATTTTCCTCCTGTTTTTGGCTTGCTTATAGATTTGGATAGCATAGAAAAATCAACGACAAATGTTCATGGAAATAAGAAAAGATTTATTCCTTGAAACTGGCCTCCTATTCTTCACCTTTCAGTGTTTCAGATTTTAGCACTGCAGTGTTTTCTCACCCCCAAGCATTCTCCAGTTCTCTGACATCAGCTGGGGGTCCAACAATTCAGTTGCTGGACACTGTCTAGCTGGAGTTGGAATCAGGTCCCCACGTTAAAGGGGTCAGCCCCCCAAACGGCCCCACTTCAGATCCAGCTGCCAGTGGCGTACTTAGGCACCCACACTTCTGCTTGGCCAATCATGAATTAGATAGGGCTCCCCTGACTCCACCCCCAGGTTGAGTTATTTGTTAGGGCAGCTCACGGAACTCAGGAAAACACTGTACTTCCGTTGATCAGTTTAGTGTAAAAGAGACAACTCGGGAACAGTCAATGGAAGAGCTGTGTAGGGCTCGGTATGGAGAGAGCGGGCAGAGAGCTTCCGTACCTTCTCTGGGCTTGTCATCCTTCTGGTACTTTGATGTGCTCACCAACCTGGAAACTCCTGGAACTCCTTCTTGGCGGAGGGTTTATGGGCGTTTCATTACATAGGCGCAGTTGATCAGATCATTGGCCATTGGGTGATGGAACTCGGTCTCCAGCCCTTCTCCCCTCCACGGAAGCTAGGGGGTGGAGCTAAAAGTTGTAGCCCTCCTCTTCGCCAGGTTGGTTTCTCTGGAGACCAGCATCCCATCCTGAAATCACGTGTGTGTAGTGCCTGTGGGAGAGGCCCTCTCCTCTGTCCCCTCATTAGCACAATCTCTGGTTTGGTTGAAAGGGGCTTGTTACGAATAACGAAAGACTCTTCTATCACTGGGGAGGGGGGCGGGTACTGGAAGGGTCATAGGAGGTCTGTGCCAGGTACTTGGGACCAGTACCAGATACATTTTTTATGACAACACAGACACTATAGCAAAACTACCTTGCACACAGTAGGCCCAGAGCTTTGGATCTGTAAGCTTTCTAGGAGGGCTAATCTATACTTACCCGGAAAGAAGAATGGGTACCGGTGTCATTTTGGTAACGGATGGTTGATTTTGTGTTGTGAAAAAGATTCATATGCTGTATCTCCCAGGACCAAACGGGTACCTTCACTGTGATGCTAAATTGCCCGTATCTTACAGTTTTCTTTATCCTAACCTACTCATTAGTGAAATTCATACAGGATTGGGTCTAGAAGAGTTGTTTATGGCTGCTGGGAATCCTTACTGGCATTGTAGGAAGATGAGGGAAGACATTAATGTTTGACAAAAATATTAAGACACTAATATTTGCTGTGTGGCTAATGACATTCCTCTAAGTAAACTCTTCAAGGAGAAGTCTGATAGGACTGTTTTGCCAGCTCCTCAACCTGGGCGCCGCTAAGTTACCTGTCAGCTGAAACACAGAATGCCTTGGCCTGCGGCCTGGGGCCACTCGCTGCAGCTCAGGTCAGTGGCCTTTAGCCAAGAGCAGGCTTGTGTTTCCTTCGCTGGGTTGCTCGCGCGCTCTTTCCTTCACTTCGTGGCACATACGAGAAAGGTTTGAAGCACTGATTGAAACGATACTGACGGCATCATTAGACAATATGGTTAGTGTCCTTATTTCATTTATGGGTGGCGGGAAGTTAAAATGGTGTCGTTAGGATCTTGTGGGGTCGACCAAGCAGGAAAAATAAATGCGACCTAAGACCGGCGGGCACCTTGGTTCCTTGTTAGAGTTCGAGCGAGCCGGTTCTGAGAACATCTGCCGTGCGATGCGTTGCCTCTGCCTGGACAGTGAGGTGGGCTGGAGGCCACTTGTGTGGGCTCTGGGATGTTGATGAAAACCGGAGCAAGCCTTGTGGCTTTTCTTGACCCAGTTTTCACAAGTTTGTGTAGTAGGTGCCCTGTCCCACTAGAAGGATGCTACCAAAAAGTGGGAGTTCGTTATGTGGGTGATTTTTCAGAAATCCTAATAGCTCACTACTGGTGCGTGGTAACATAGTAACTTGAGACTTTGGGGAGCTGATGAGGAACTTAAGTAGAGTGTGGAGGGGTCTGACTGGGAGGCAGAGGTTGCCACATGGCCTACCCATCGGAGAAGAAAGGCTCACTGACCATTCTGAATGGCAAGTTTTGTTGGATTTGATCAACACAGCATTTGTGTCTTACTTGTCTCTGTGGGACCCCTTGTTGATGTGTTGGAAGATTTAAGGCTTAACATAAATGCGCTGTGGATTTGGGTGAGTTTTAGGCATGACGTGGATTTAAAATGTCTGAGCACCTGGACAGGGTGCTGAGTACCTAGAGTAACTAGAAGAATTTGATGGGTTTCTTTTCTTTTTTTATTCTATGCGTACTCTCTCTTTGTGCATTACCTGTTCCTAGTCTGTGTTTATTTTCTAATTGGGGTGTTTGCTCTCAAATCCATCAGGAAGTCCCTTATGTCTATGTACTGACCTGCTGTGCTGTAAACCTCCCCCCTTCCTGGCCAGAACTCTCAGCGCCCTAAGGGCAGTAATGCTGTGTGAATGGAATTAGTGCAGGCGCCTAGCAGGTTAGACCTTTCTTGTTAAGAATTGTGATGGGTGATGGTATAAAAGAGAGCTCCGAACCAGCTGGGGACAAATGACAAGCCCAGCATTATTACACATTCGTCCCCTTCTCCCCTAAACTGGGGGTGGAGGCGTGCTGGCAGGGATGGCTGCCACCTTTTGGGTGTCCACTCGGAACCTTCTCAAGGTGGGTGTGTAACTGGAATTTCTACCCTTAGATTCCCATGGAGGCTGTGCTTCTCCCAAATCTGTGGAGTGTGACTTTTGGGGCGAGGGGGCTGTGTTGAATAAGCTTTTCCTGTTTCTTGGGGGGGATTAAAATATTATTGAACTTAGCTGGTACATACACCTTAAAAAAAATCTCAAAAGATATCATGTGTGAAATATTACAAGATTTTAGGGGTATGGAAATGTTCAAGTTGGATTAGCAGATATATATATGAAAGTGCCTAGATTTGGGTTTTTTTTTTTTTTTAAAGTTTTGTCAATAATGTCTTTTTTTTTTTTTCAACGTTTTTTATTTATTTTTGGGACAGAGAGAGACAGAGCATGAACGGGGGAGGGGCAGAGAGAGAGGGAGACACAGAATCGGAAACAGGCTCCAGGCTCCGAGCCATCAGCCCAGAGCCCGACGCGGGGCTCGAACTCCCGGACCGCGAGATCGTGACCTGGCTGAAGTCGGACGCTTAACCGACTGCGCCACCCAGGCGCCCCTAGATTTGTGTTTTTAAGGACATTTTACTTGTTCTCTAGGCCTCAGTAAATTTGGGTTTAGAGAACAGATTGGTCTCTTTTAGAAAGCTTGGGTGTGAGTAGCAAGGAGATTATAAGTGAAACAGAAACAACAAATACTTAGTGTAGAAAACCGGAAACACAGCAAAGTAGAAAAAAATGTCCCATAATTCTAGCACCTGGAAGTAATCACCAGTCATACTTTTGGAGAAAGACCTGTGTGTGTATTATAAATTTATCATATGCACATATGCTTTGCTGAAATAATTTATTAGACACATTACTTATTCCTTGATTAAAAAAAATCTCTTACTATTACTAACATTTACTAATGTCAGTAGTCTTTTATGGTGTGGGTTTTTTGTTTTGTTTTTGTTTTGTTTTTGTTTCTGTTTTTTTGTTGTTGTTGTTTGTTTTGTTTGTTTTTTTTGGTGGTGGTGTAGTATTCCTGTTACGGATGTGTCGTAATTTTTCTATCTAGTCTAGCATAAATATCACGATGCTGAATACTTTTCTTTGCATAATCTTTAACTTCCTAGAGAATGAATTCTTAGGAATGGACTTACTACATTAATTATCAAGGACATTTGGAGATGTTTGCAAGATCTTGCCCTCTAGAAAGTGGACCAGTTTATATTCACAGCAGTAATTGGTTCATTTATTTGTCTCTGTTCATCTGTCTACTGAACAGATGTTAAGGATCTGTGCATCAGGTGCAGTTCTAGGCAGGGAGGCAGGTGAGAAATAGAATTTCTGTGCTCCTGGAGCTTAAGGTGTCGTGGGGATGGTATACATCACATAACCACAGACCGATGTGAAAGTACAGCTGTGGAAAATTCTGAGAAGACTGCCCACTTCTTCATACTCTTATTAATGTTAATATTGGGATTCCTGGAACGCCTGGGTGGCTCAGTCGGTTAAGTGTCCGACTTCGGCTCAGGTCACAATCTCACAGTTCGTGGGGTTTTGAGCCCCATGTCAGGCTCTGTGCTGACAGCTCAGAGCCTGGAGCCTGCTTCGGGTTCTGTCTCCCTCTCTCTCCCCCCGCTCCCAGTCATACGCTGTCTCTCTGTTTCTCAAAAATAAATAAACATTAAAAAACTTAACATAGGGATTCCTTTTATTTACATGTGGTATTAGAGGCAAAAATTGAATTTTAGTTCTGTGGATAGCTAGAAGAATTTGATGGTGTTTTGGATTCTGTGTGTATTCTCCCTTTTGTTAATTACCTGTTCATATTCTTTGTTTATTTTCTAACTGGGATATTTGCTCTAAAATCCATCAGTCAGTCCCTTATATCTACCCCAACCCTCCCAGCCCCCACAGTGGGTCATTTCAGCTGGGGCTATGTAGTTTAGACAAAAGTACCAAGGTACAAAGTTGTTTTCTTTATCTCCTTAATGAACCTGCGGACCTCACAGGAGCACTCGGGACCATGGGAATTCAGAGCAAGTTCTGCTGGACAGTCTGTTGATTCTACCTGCATGAGTATCTGAAGTCCTGTTTATTTCAATAAAGCCTTGACATTTGTGCTGCATTGGTCATCCTGAATGAGCTGTCTCTCTGGTATTTTTAAAGAGTTTGGGCTAATCAGGACTTGGTCAGTTTAGCCTGAGGAATTGTATTTGTTTGTTGGTAGGAGACATCCGGCTCAGAGTCTGATCAAAGCAGGTGTTGTTGGCTTAAATGCTAGCTCAAAGGTGTGGCTGCACGTAGAAACTCATGATAGTGACATTGTGCATACTTGAGGCAAAATCACTGGTGACCCTAGAGGGGCTCATGTCATCAATGTCAGAGTTAATGGTTAGTGGGATCAAGGGACGAAGAATCATCACGAGTCTCTCTAATGTTAGGTTTGGAAGGATGTTAGGGCAGGTTGTCTGTTTCATTCCAGGAAACTTGATGAACTGCCCATTTTACTGTGATAGAAAATGAGCTAAAAACATTTTTTTTTTGGGGGCGCCTGGGTGGCGCAGTCGGTTGAGCGTCCAACTTCAGCCAGGTCACGATCTCACGGTCCGTGAGTTCGAGCCCCGCGTCGGGCTCTGGGCTGATGGCTCGGAGCCTGGGGCCTGTTTCCGATTCTGTGTCTCCCTCTCTCTCTGCCCCTCCCCTGTTCATGCTCTGTCTCTCTCTGTCCCAAAAATAAATAAAAACGTTGAAAAAAAAAATTTAAAAACATTTTTTTTTTTTTAATTGTTGGTTGATCAGCTTTGGGAGCAAGTTGGGGGCTTTTCAGCCTTTACACTCTCCCTGAAGACTTTTGTTAACCAAATAAGGTCTCATAGTAAAATGTAGTCTATAGAAACTAAAACGCTTCTTTTGCCTTTGCCTGGAGTCCATAGAATCTGCTAGAAATTGTTATGCCATTGTGTCAGAGCAGTACCCCTCTAGGCACCGATAGAGAAATAGCAGAGTTCTCGATATTACAGGTTTAAAAAAAAAATCTGTCTACCCCAGGAGAGGTCCGTGAATCATCTGCCTGAGGTTGGCAAGGTAGAGAGTGAATCGTTTCGGTTCTTTCTTTGGCAACAGAGCCTCTGAGGCCCGAGCTTATCAGATGAGGAAGACGCTTAATGTTGAGGAGGCACTGGTGTTAGTGGCCTCCCACCCACCCTGGTTCAGGACCTTGCCACTGTAAACCTACACACAGCAGATAATACAAGGTGGGAAACAATGAGTGATGGTTGGCTGACCCTGACCTACACAGTGACTCCTTTCCTCCTGCCAGCCCCCCTCTGAGGAAGGTGATATCAACCCCATTTGGCAGGAATGGGCCTGTGGCGGAGAGATGACGTCACCTGCCTGAGAGTGCATAGCCAGTAAGTGGAAGAGCTGAACTCCAAGACTAGGTAGACGGGCTTTACCACTGGTTTTCCTAGTTTCTGGTTGAGCACCACTGGGATGCTGGCTGTGGGTAAGAACAGGGACTTTTATTGGCACCGTAGTTAAAAGGAATCTACAGAGCCAGTCGCGTTTCTTTCTTGTTGCTCATACGTTTTTTTGGTTTAAAAGGTATCAGACAAGGGGTGCCTGGGTGGCTCAGTCATTTAAGCGTCCGACTTCGGCTTGGGTCATGATCTCACAGTTCAGGAGCTTGAGCCCCGCGTCGGGCTCTGTGCTGACAGCTCGGAGCCTGGAGCCTGCTTCGGATTCTGTGTCTCCCTCTCTCTCTGCCCCTCCCCTGCTCATGCTCTTTCTCTCTCTGTCAAAACTAAATAAACATTAAGGAAAAAATTTTTAAAAGGTATCAATTTTTCCCAGTTTTTTTCTTTTTTAGAGAATTTAATAATTTAATCAACTTTTCAATTGGGTTTCAGTACTTCTGACTAATCTCACAGTTAGTTGCCGTTTTTTCATCGTTACTCTTCACCAGCCATTGTATTTTTAAGGTATATGAATCCTCCCTGCAGCGTCACCAGAGCAGTGAAAACAGTCAGGGACTGTTTTTGTCTTGATTTTACAGATGTGTAAATTGCTTGACCGCGGAAATAGCCCTGTGTCATCTTTATCAGTATCTCAGTGATAATCATTTAGCGTCTCGCAGAAGTAATTTTCTCCCCTAGTCTGCCTTTTAGCCCCCTCCCACCACATTCCTTTTTAATTTTGCTAAGGTGAGAAACAAAGCAGTCTTTGTGGGTAGGTCAGCCAGCCAGCTGCCTTATCGGTCTTTTTGTCTATACTGCCTGGCACAATAGCTTGTGTATAGCCGTGATATTTCTCTACCTATGGCCGTGTGAATTACTACGTTGGACTTCGCCCAAATCCACCTTCCACACAAAAGTGTTGAACTGTGCCAGAAGGCCCTGTTGGCATATATTTGTTTATCTCTTCTACCCAGAACAAGCCACCTTCCAAACCGCTTAGCTGTATGGATGAATAACCGTGTTTTGTGATATCGATGGGAGTTCAGAGTTCTAAGTGAGATTTTGTAAATTTTTGGAACTCGTTCACTCTTACGTACCCAGGGCTGGAGGAGGAGAGGCGCGGTATGGTATTAGCCGACAGTGACTCATTCAGTGCTCAGATTGCTGGAGATTGCAAGACTGGGACATAACGGACAGTTCCGAGTCTAACATCCTTCGTGTCCTGCCCTTCTCTTGAGCTTATCAAAGAAGTTAGGGCCCTCATCACTGTAGTAATTTAGGTAGAAAAGGAAACGAGAGTAAGTCCTTGTTTACCATTTTATTTTCTCGTTTCTGAAATTACTCAAACATGAAGTTGTGTAGTTGGAACTGTGTGTTCCTCATTTTATAGCCAGCGATTACAGATAATTGAACGAGTTACTCCGGATACTCCGTTTGGAAATGAGGTATGAAGAGTTGGAGCCAAGGGAGAAATGAGAATTTCAGGTGGTCCTCACCCCTCCGTCCCCTCGCGGGATGCTCTGGGTACTTGTAGGTCAATCGCTCATGTTTTTGAAGGTGTTTTGTGAGCTGATTTGTACATCATAGTTTCAGTTCTCGCTTTTTCCTCTGCTAGGTTCTGGGAAATCCCTAGTGGTGGCAGTGGGGGTTCTTAAGATCTTAAGAGAGACTGATTCTTACTGTTTTTTTTTTTTTTATTATTTTTTTATTTTTTATTCCTACCTAGCTCCTTTGGCTTCTGAGTAGTGGCTTTAAAGAGTAACTGTGACGTTTTTGTGATTCTGTTTGGTAGTCGGGTGGTGGTCCTGGTGGTTTAACCTGAGCTCTGTTATGTGTCTGTATTCAGCTAGTAGGTCTGTGGGTAGAGACTAAGCTCAGTGGGGATGACTGGGCCCTCTGGACCTTGTGCATGTCGATTTCCATCATCAAGGATGCTACTTGGGCCGCTTCACGTTTAGACTTGGTCACTTTCCAAGAGGGTGAAAGTGGATGCTGTGGGGCCTCCTAAGGCTTAACTTTGGAAGTCCTACAACAAACCTTTCTGCTGTGTTCTTGGGGTCCCAGCGAGTCTGAAATCCAGCCTGATTAGAGAGGCAGGGAATAGTCACATTCTAAAGAGGTGATTCACTGGTGGCTATTTTGATAACAATCTACCATATAACCTGAAGTGATGCATTAATATTACAGCAAAAAAGCTAACTTCTAGATGCATCGCTGGATCCTTCAGTGATCTTTATTGCCACCAACAATGGGAGGTTTTGCTGTTACTATTTCAAATTTGGTGAAATCACGTGTCGAAGGTACGTAGATTGACTGCCGTATTTTAGAGATGGTCTCCATTCTTACAGGTTGGGTGGGAAGATTCTGGTTCTCTGATTCTGAATCAGAGGAACAGAATCTTGCTTTCCTATGATCGAATAAAAGAAAATAACCCCTCTAGGTTGTATGAGAGGTTAGTGGAATGTTGATAAAAAAAAATTAATAATTTGAATTCAACAAATATTTGTTGCACTGTTATTTTGTCGTAGTTACCTATTACAGGTGATTTGTAGAATTCAAAGATAAATTAAGCTAGTTAAACATTTAGGACAAAATTGCTCACAATTTGATTATGGGAACAGGCTTGAGAAGGATGGGAGAGAGCAACAGGGTGGACCCCATGTAGACATAGTGTCTCTCTGAGGACAGGCTGGTTCTGACGTTTTGGAAATAGAAATAGTGTTAGGAAATACTTTTTCCTCATCCGTGGAAGGTCGGGGAAGGATGTTTTGGTGACCTAGATTGCAAAGACTGGTCATCTTGCATAGTTGACTGGTAGACTCTTGGCTGCTCTCGGATAGAATTTTTGACCAAGGTTAAACTCAACTATGGGCCAGCTTAGCCGATTGTGGAAAGTGATGTTAAGGGTTTGCATCACTTGAGAAATTGGTGGAGTACAATATTCAGGGATGGCTCCTTTGTCTTCTTGCTTAAGGCCAAGCAAAGTTGAAAGATATCTTCCTTCCACCTTCAAAATTCTGTGAGTTGCTCTGTGGTCAGAATACAAGCCAAACACATTCCTAGGCCTTACTGAGTATGGATATCAGTGGACAAATCCTTGTTCTTCAGAATCATAGCTTGGAATGTTCTTGAAGATCCCATCCTTGGGACTGTGTCTTTCATGAGAAGCGTGAGGAAGAAGTTGGATGTCGATGTGGAGAGGTCGTTTGAGGCAGAGCTTTGAAACCAGACCTTCAAAGGGTGGTGCAGAGAGGTCGATCCCCAGTCCTTGGCGAGCCTGAGTGGGACATGAGGCTGTGAGCCACCTGGGTCGGCCTGTGGGCTGGCGGAGATTCTGGTCTTCCCGGTGTGCCAAGCAGGTGTCCTCATTTCCTGTATGAGCCGGCATGAGAAAAGTTGGGCAGTATTACCCTGAGGGGCAGAGCAGTGCCTTGGAAGTATGATGATGGGACGAGGGCACACACTGTTGTCCTTAACAGTCAGGGTTCTTGGTTACAGATGGCAAGAATTTATTCTAGCCAATTTGACCCACACCGGGGTTGTCTGGGGCAATCCGTGTGAAATTTGTTCTCAGACCCATCTAATACGCATTTGAGAGCATTTTCTGTTATCAGCCGCACTGAACTTAGTTTTTAGGTACACAAAGACCGTCTTCGCTCGCAGGAGACTCCTTCCCTGTGAATACTTTAAGATGTTTGATCAATGGCTGTTTTCTGCTGTAGATAAAGGGGAGGCTCTGTTTATCTCTGACTGGTTAGGGATGGGGATTATTTGGTGACAGTCTCCCCAAAGGGAGAATTAGAATCACAAGTTTATAATCTTTCTTGATCAACTAGTTTAAAGCCTGCTGTACAAATAACTTAATCTCTGTTAGCTTCTAAAAATCTCCACAGGCCATTTGTAGGAAAACTTCCTTCCTTACTCCCTTTACTCCCTGTAGAAGTTGCAGGCTTTTGAAAAAAAAAAAAAAAATCCCTGTGGCTCTAATGTCGTATTTGCGTGTAGTTTTGTCACCAAAAATAACTGGCATAGTGACGGGCTGCCTTTAGGATTTAGGTTTTTGGGGTGAGAAAGAGAAGATAAGGACCAGTCATAGTAAAGGTTCTTACTTAGAGAAAGTGAATGGGGGGAAAAACAGAAATGCTGGGGGAAACAACGTTCATGTCCACAGAGATGGCCTCTCTGAAGTATCGTCAAAACTGCTCTGCTCCTTTCTGCCTCTCCCCACGTCTCGTCTGTGACTGTCTTTCTGGGACTGTCCTTCTCCTCCTCAAAACTGCCCTGTGAGTTCATCTCCAAATGGTCAGCCTTTGGAGAGTGGGAGCCCTGCAGGACCAGCCCATGCAACTCGATCTTCCCCTACACCCCCTGGCACCGGTTCTAGGCCCTGAGTCATCACCTCCGCTTAGAGAGGCTGTGAACTTTTATAGAATTATTTAGCGTATTTTGTTGGTGGACAATCAGAACATGTGGTTGGACAGTGTTCAAGACAGTTGCAGATGTGGTGAAGTATGGCGTGTGTTCAGACCTAACCTGTGTAAGTCACGTTGTGTGATGTTTGTGTGCTTGCTTGTTCATTTCTGCGGGAAATGGCCTTCAAGACCCCGGTTTATTTTTGCTCAAGTGTGAAAGCAGTGCTGAGGAAGGATGTGTGTGTGTGTGTGTGTGTGTGTGTGTGTGTAAATATTTACTTTCAAGAGAACAGTTTAAGTTTTCATCGTAGTAATATATTTTGTCTGCCTGCAAAGGTTAGCTGCTGTCCCCTCAAACTGAGCTTTGGAAGAAAGGGCCAGTTTCGGTGTTTTCCTCGGGATGGTTTTCACAATGATTCTTTGTTCTGTTATTGTCCTGAATTTGATCTTAGTGTGTTTTCGGTTTTTCACCCTATAGGGTGGTTCCAGACACAACCACATGACACGTGGTGTTCAGCTTTTGATTTGGGGGGTTGGTAGGCGTTGAGCTCATTCAGAACTTCATTTCTTTTATTTTCTTAAAGTTTATTTACTTTGTGATCTGGGGAAGGGCAGAGAGTGAAGGAGAGAGAGAGAGAGAATCCCAAGCAGGCTCTGCACTGCCAGTGTGGATCCTGATGTGGGGCTCGAACTCACAAACGGTGAGATCATGACCTGAGCTTAACTGACTGAGCCACCCAGGTGCCCCCAGAGCTTAATTTAAATTCCTAAAACTCTGTTCTATAAAGTAACATTCATAGGTTCCAGGGATTGATTAGGACCGGGTGTCTTTTTGTTTGTTTGTTTTTTAATTCTTCTTTCAATGTTTAATTTTGAGAGAGAGAGAGAGAGAGGTGGGGAGGGGCAGAGAGAGAGAGGGAGACACAGAATCAGGAACGGGCTCCAGGCTCCTAGCTGCCAGCGCAGAGCCCGACGCGGGGTTCGAACCCATGAACCGCGAAATCATGACCTGAGCTGAAGTCGGACGATTAACCGACCGGGTCCCCCAGGCATCCCATGGACCTGACATCTTTGAAGGCCTCCATTTTCACTGCAGTCCACCTGTGGCCCCCAAATATTTACATCTTCTTCGTGTGTGGACGATACTCTTGGTGCTCCGGCTTCCCCCAGAGCCTTAGGTCACAGCATCAGCTCGAATGCAGATCTTATCCAGACACCACCAGTTCATCAACCCCCAGTCTCATCAGAATCATCCAAATCAGGTATGGGTGAGGCAGAGTATGATCCATAGTGACACAAGATTCCTCTCCGTCCGCGAACCTAGAAGCAAGAAGACAGGTGACCTTGTCAGGCATCGGATCACATTTCTAGAGATACCCATTCAAAATGGGAGGACACTGAAGGAAAAAAGGAAACGGCAGTCCCAAGCAGTTTCAAAATCCAGCAGACCAAATTCCGTTAGGTTTCACGGCCCGGGGATAGCCCTCTGCCTTTAGATAATTCCTAAAGACAGATTTCCAAGAAGTAAAAGAGCCTGTTCATTAGAGACTTTTTCTTATATGTTGCTGAACATTTCATCAGAAACAATTCTATCAATTTACTTTTTTTACCAGCAATGTGTGATACTAGTGATTCTTTTACCTGGTCACGTTAACCCATTATCATTGGGGGAAAAAATAGGTGTATATATAATTTTTTTTTTCAACGTTTATTTATTTTTGGGACAGAAGGAGACAGAGCATGAACGGGGGAGGGGCAGAGAGAGAGGGAGACACAGAATCGGAAACAGGCTCCAGGCTCCGAGCCATCAGCCCAGAGCCTGACGCGGGGCTCGAACTCACGGACCGCGAGATCGTGACCTGGCTGAAGTCGGACGCTTAACCGACTGCGCCACCCAGGCGCCCCAAAATAGGTGTATATATAAACGAGACCTAAGTTTTGCCAGTTTCACGTGAACAAAATTTTTAACTGTTCTTGGTGTTAGTGAGTGCCTTTCATAATTTGTTCTCAGTTTTGCTTTACTGAGCAAAACTTTACTTTTTCATACCCTTGCCAATTTTTCTATTTTTCTTGACTTGTGTGATGTCTTTATGTCTATTTAGAGTTTCCTGTTTTGTATTGCAAGGATTTTCCCCAGATTTCCCTTAAAATTTTTTAAGTTTTTTTTTTTTTGTAATATACGGAATTTGCTTTTTAATACGGCCAAACCTGCCGATTTTCATAGAGAACCTTTTGCAATTATAGAGAACCCCTTCTCTACTGGCTTTCAAATGAAACGGAATTTAAAATAAATGTTTGGCACCTGAATGGGCAAGTTACGTGGAAAATTCATGTTGTACCATGCTTACTTCTTCTTTTTTTTTTTTTTAATGTTTTATTTATTTTTGACAGAGAGAGAGAGACAGAGAGAGAGACAGAGAGACAGAGAGACAGAGAGACAGAGCATGAGTGCGGGAGGGTCAGAGAGAGAGGGAGACCCAGAATCCGAAGCAGGCTCCAGGCTCTGAGCCATCAGCACAGAGCCCAATGCAGGGCTCGAACTCACAGACTGAGTTCATGACCTGAGCCGAAGTCGGACGCTCAACTGACTGAGCCACCTAGGCGCCCCCCATGCTTACTTCTGAAAATGATGTGTCTGGGCTTCTTGGGAATTCACATTATCCTGTAGTAAAGCCCGTCTCCCAGAGTTGATCCAGGAGCCACGGCCAGGAGCTCTCTGCTCTTGTCCTGCAGTCCCGTCCGGCTAGTGTGGCACCCTGAAACTTACAACTGTCATCAGAAACACCAGGCTGAGTAGATGGAGCCCCTTCATACATCTTCTGAACCCATACATCTTCTGAAGGGGTGGGAAAGGGTTTGGATTGTAGACGAGTTGTTTGAGAAGGTAGATACATGCATAACAAACCAGGAGGTGTGTATGCTGGAAAAAGTATCCTTAGTATCTTTGGGAAGCTAAGATGTGTTGCAAATGCTTAACAAACCTGACTTTGTTACAGAGTATCCATTCGGTAGAATCCCAGAGAAATGATCTTGTAAGCTTTATTGACATAGAGAGGAATATGGTCAGTGAGTATAGCATGTTACAAAACATATTGTGGTCTGATTTTAATGGTAGAGAAAAAAAAAATGGGTGTCTATGTACAGAAAATAGTTTCCAAGAGACAATGATTATTTGGGGATAATTGGACTTATATATAATATATATTTTAAAAAACCCATATATTCTGTAGGTGTATACATAATATTATATATATTTTTCTTTATCTTTCCTGACTTATGTATAATATATATTTTTAAAAACTCATATATTCTGTAGGTATATAAATAATACTCTGTGTATTTTTCTCTTCTTTATCTTTCTGAAATTTTTGGCTTTTCTATACTGGACCTGTTTTGTTGGCATAATGTAAAACATTGGTACCTTACCTCCCCTTTCCCTAACCCCAAAGAAATGGCTCCAGATAAATAATTATTTGAAATACCAGTGTATTGAACTTGAAGTTGACCATGCCATGATGTTTTTTTTAGCTTGTAATGGTTGCAGAATGCTTGAGATTCTTCGCTCGGTTATTTATGCTATGTTTGAGGGAAAACCAATTAAACTATGGCATCGAAGTGTAACCCTGGAAAGGTGGTAATACTTTAGTATTTTTCAATATATTTGCTGAGGTAAATGATTTTTGTAGTGGTATTTTCATTTGCAAAAGTGTTAGCGTCTCTGAACAATATAAACTTGAAACACTGAACGTTGTTTTCTATTGTATTGAAGCATAACGGATGATTTGTAGTTAGTAACAACTTTAGGTCATTTTTATTTACTGTTTCTTAATTCTGAGAAATTCTTTGTTCCCTTTCAAAATATTATATTAACTGTATGTTAAAACACATTTTTCTGGTTTTTGGTATGAATTTCTTATGCCCTCAGAGTGGTATCTCTTTTATAGTGCTTGAAACTTTTACTTTTTATTTGTTATTTCTTAGGTAAACGCAAAGCACTGAAGTTGAATTTTGCAAATCCACCTTTCAAATCTACAGCAAGGTTTACTCTGAATCCCAATCCTACAGGAGTTCAAAACCCACACATGTGAGTATTCTGGTAATCAACTAAAAGGCTCAGCTCAAGCAAAGGTTTTAACGTTACTGTATTTTATGAATTTTCCCAAGTTGAGGGGTTGGTATTTTCATTATTTTATGGGCCATTTGAAATACTACTATTTGAACTTAAGTAGAAAATTATTGATTCTGTAGTCTGAAGTAGATACGCATAATTTTCCTTGTTAAAGTTTAAACTTGAAGGGAAAAAAGAGCTGAAGATCCAGATACCTTGAGATCGTCACCATTTTTCTCTTTCTGAACTGAGACTATCGTTTAGACCTTTCCCTCTGGATTTCCATTTAAATTGTAAGTGGTACTTAGGAAACATAACTCTCGCCTCTAGATCTGTACAAATCGTCCCTGCTTACTGGGTGACAAAATAGAGTCCCATTCTATTTTATTATGATGAACTAAATTCCTATAAGATTTTCATGTCACAGTAAATTGAAAGAATGTGTGCCTGTCAGCGTACAGGTGTCAGTGAATATTTTTAAAATTTGTTCCCTACATATATATTTTTCCCTAAATATTTTTATTAAAATGTAAAAATGATATTTTAGCATCACTGAAAGTCACCGAGTGTATTAGAAACATCTGTTAATTTAAAATACCTCCAGAATAATATTTACAGACACCTTTGAATCGAAGTGAAGTGATGTATTAAATAATGATGCCTCTCCCTTTTACCCCCCAAGGCCTATCATGAGTATGGAGGGTCCAAGCCAGTGGCTTCACATTCATACTCACGTTCATAAAATTAATTTTTCCTAGTTCCGGGATTGAGAACGATAAAGCAAGCAAATGGCAGAAGGTATGGTTTAAAAAGCAGTCAGAATATAGTATCTGCAGTTTTTAATCATTCCTTGACAATTTTTATTCAAACCTTGTTAGACTACAAATTGATTCATACTTCCCAAAAAAGCACATTTATGGCTACTTTCTTTCCTTTTGATGTCTGGCAGGCATCGTGTTTGCAAACAGTAACGAACTGGTAGGAGGTAGAGTGTCTTGAAATAGGAATGCTAAAAACTACTTTGTTATTTTTAAACCATCAGAGTATAGAAGGGGGCTCTGTGTGTGTGTGTGTGTGTGTGTGTTCGTTCTTAGGTTTTCACCTGTGTCTTTAAACCAATGAAAACTAGAGTGACAGCAGTTCATTTGACTGGGAATAGGTCTGCTAATTTTATTAGACTGGTGTCCCTAACGAGATTTCTTGTCAGAGCTCAGTTTAGCGTCCCAGCCTTTTTACCTCCTCGAAAACATCAAGTGGGGGTTATATTGAGGAAGGAAACTCTTAGTACCTCTTAATTAGTCAGAACTCTGGCAGCAAGGAAACATTTTTAAAAGAACCTCCTTCCTCATTTCCTAGAATTTCTGGTGAAAGCTAGTACAAAACTAATTCTTGAACATGGTCCATTTCTATTACCTTGGTTGCTAGCTGAACTACGTAGTTGAAGTCTGCAAAAGAGGATATATAGCAATCGCCCAACTTGACAGGTCCTCCCCCTCCCCCTCCTTTTTTTCAAAGCCCCCTTGGACACACAGAAAAACACCCTGACTTACATTTAGAACTGCAAAAACATTTACATACTTGTACTCTCATCCTTTGCGAGTTTCATGTATTCGGGAATTCATGGACAAAATCTCGTGTGTGTGTGTGTGTGTGAACAGTAAACAGGGTGAAAAAAAAGCTTTCTTCCAAAATTTGGGTCCATCATTTTTTTATTTAAACCTACCACTTTATAATATCCTTATAACCAGCTAGGTTTCTTATCCCTTGTCTCGTCCCAGCAGGTGTTAAAACTTTGAGAGGACATGGTAATAAGCATTCTTATTCTGTAAATCAGAAGTGTTTATTCTATTTTACGATAGAATCTTAAGATTTTGGTTCTGGGGTGTAAACATTTTACACCCAGACCTTGTTTTAATTTTCTTACTGCGCTGGTCTGTTATTATGTGGATGAGGAACAGGTGAAACTACTAGCATTGATATTGGTCAAAGACCATCGTTTCAACCTGTTATTTATTGTTTTGCAAAAGAGAGAGAGAAAGCATGTGAGCAGAGGGAGGGGCACAGAGAGAGGGACGCATGGGATCCGAAGCAGGCTCCAGGCTCTGAGCTGTCATCACAGAGCCGGACGCGGGGCTCGAACTCACCAACCGCAAGATCATGACCTGAGCCGAAGTCGGCCCCTTAACCGACGGAGCCACCCAGGCGCCCCTTAAGACCATTGTTGCAGTATGTGGGGCAGCTTTTGTCTTCTGACTCCCTACACCCTTCCATAAGGGGATCCTTCTGTGCTCTTTCTCTGGGTTGTGCACCATCGGGCACTAAAGAACCACTGTTGGTTACTTGCAGTGTGGGGATTTGAAAACGCTACCTCTGTGCCATTTATATGTGTTACCTCCTTCGAAAATTTGCTTGAACTCTTTTTTTTCCCCTTTAACTTTAGTTATAGATCTAAATAGAAAACTTGCTCTTGAATTTAGGAAAAGATAAGGTGAAGTATAAGCAACTAATGAAGTTGAGAGATGTAGCTCTAACGTCCATCTGGCATGTAAGATTTAAAATTTTAAAACTGTGTCCTTATTTTCTGGGAACCAACAGTTCAAATAAAATTTTAAGAAATAACAGTTGGCTGTAGAGATTCAAGAAATGAGGCATAAAGTAATACAGATTGAATGTCAAATGAATGGTGCAGGAGGGGAGATAAGATCACTTTCGGATAAACAACTTGGTGAAACCTTTCACAAAGAAGCAAGATTTGAATTGGGTTTTGAAAGATGGGCAGAGAAGGGAGAATGACATTCTGGTGAGTGTAAGTACAGATAAGTTTTGGGGACTGTGTGTAGTCTGTTTAATTATAGCACGGATGTTACTTGTAGATTACCTAGTTCTATCACTGGAAACTTTTAGCATTTTTTTCCTTTATTCTTGCTGTTCTATAGTTATATGAAGATCTATCTAGGTCTGGATCATCTTTCTGTGCATGGAGGAACCATTTTATTTAGTTCAGGTATCTGTTTCTGAGAAAATTTCTGCTTTTGTTTCGATCAATTCCTTCATGTATTTCCTAGTCTCCTGTTGTTTGGGTGTTGGACCTTTTGAATTTCCTGGGTCTTTGATTTTTCTTTCATGTGTTTTTTATCTTTTTGTTTTCTTTTTCTGTATCCTAGATTTCCCTTATTTACTGATCCTTCTATGAATTTTTCTATTTTGGCATTTGATTTTAATTTCCATGAGTGGATTGTGGCTTCTTCTTAGTATCTTACTCTTTTTTTTTTTTTAATGTTTTATTTATTTTTGAGAGAGAGAGAGAGAGAGAGAGAGAGAACATGAATGGGGGACGGTCAGAGAGAGGGAGACACAGAATCTGAAGCAGGCTTCAGGTCCTGAGCTGTCAGCACAGAGTCCGATGCGGGGCTCGATCCCACGAACCGTGAGATCATGACCTAACCCAAAGGTGGATGCTTAAACGACTGAGCCATCTTTAGTATCTTATTCTTAATTTATCTGGAATTAAAAAAAAATTTTTTTTAACATTTATTTATTATTGAGAGACAGAGAGAGATCATGAGCATGGGAGGGGCAGAGAGAGGAGGAGACACAGAATCTGAAGCAGGCTTCAGGCTTGGAACTGTTGGCACAGAGCCTGACGTGGGGCTCGAACCCACAAACCGCGAGATCATGACCTGAGTCGAAGTCGGACGCTTAACCGACTGAGCCACCCAAGCACACCTACTTTATCTGGAATTTTAATGTTCTTTTCTATCCTCTTGGCAATCCATTTCTTCAGGGTGTCAGTTTTATTTTCCTTTGTCTTTCTTCTTTGTGTTAGTTTATTTACATGTGTCTTGTAATTTCTTGGTTGTCCACTGATAGTTGAGAGTGAGGAAATCAGAAGGCTGATGGGTCGCTCTGATACAGGTGAGTATTCTGTGAATGGTCTGAGAACTGGCTGTCAGGCCAGGAATATTCAGATGCCAGAGTGAGTAGAGCCAACATTCACCATTAGAGGCCTTTTTCTCCTCAGATAGCATGTTTATTTTCTTTAAAGACATGCTCTCTTCCCATTTGGGGGGGTGGGGGGAGGTAGAGAGAAAAGGAGGAACCAACTGGACCTTTCTTACAGAAAGAATTTTAATGAACTTTTCTGCTTCTAGGCATTCGTACCTTCCAACTTTGGATCCTCTCTATGATTCTTTTGGGACTATTGTTTATTTCTCCTCTCTGCTGAGTGTTTCCCTCCCAATGTGTTACAAGTGGTAGTTTTCTCTATTACTGTTCCTCCCCCACAAGGAAAGTCGTCGTCGTCTTCTTCTTCTTCTTCTTCTTCTTCTTCTCCTTCTCCTTCTCCTTCTCCTTCTCCTTCTCCTTCTTCTTTTTTTAAGATTTTACTTTTCAGTAATCTGAAACATGGGGCTCAAACTCACAGCCCTGAGATCAAGGGTTGCACACTCTACTGACTGAGCCAGCCAGGCGCCCCTATTACTGTTTTTTTTTTTTAACCCCTTATTATGGAAAGTTACAAGCATATCCAGAAGTAGAGAGTTATAGATGAATCTGTATGTATTTATCTGTATGACAAATACATAGAAGTTTTAGTGGTTAATGTGGCCAATACTGTTTTTATCTATTTCTCCACCTTCCTTATTTTTAACCAAACCTCAGATGTTATTCTATCTATAAGTATTTCAAGATGTACTTCTTTTTTTAAAAATTCTTTTGCAATGTTTTTAATTATTTTTGAGAGAGAGCACAAGTGGGAAAGGGACAGAGAGGGAGACACAGAATCCAAAGCAGGCTCCAGGCTCCAGGCTCCGAGCTGTCAGCACAGAGCCCGACACGGGGCTCGAACTCACAGACCGTGAGATCATGACCTGAGCCCAAGTCGGACGCTCAACCGACTGAGCCACCCAGGTGCCCTAAAGGACTCCTTTATAAAAACACAGTCACAATACCATTATTACATCCAGTAGAATAAATCTTTAATATCATCATGTAAGTGAATTACTTCATCATTTTTTTAAAAAAATACTTTGAAGCAGGATCTAAACAAGGTCCTGTACTACAATTGACCGATGTCTTTGAAACTAGAGTCCCTTCGTTTAGAGGTGATTAGTTTTGCTTTGTCTGCACATTTGTGTCTGCTTTCAGACCTTCAGAAATTTGCTGGAATCTCTCAGTTTCTTCATCGTTTATTTCCTTTTTTTTAAATTGTACTTTTCTTGTGCGTCCTTCGAGAGTGAGGAGAAACCTGAACAGGAAGTGTAGGTTTTTCCCCCTCTGACACCCCGCGGTGTTCTTATAAACGTGGCAGGCTTGTGCTATAGTCACGTTCTGTACATAAATCCGACACGAGCAACAGTAGATATTCTCCTGTGAGGTCTCTGCTTCCATCGCACTGAGTAATGTGTGAGTGCTCGCCGAGCACAGAACCACTGAGAATGCACCAAATACAATTGTTTCCCTGAAAGAACAGCCCTTTTATCCTCACAACATATCAGAATTGTACAAGAAGAAACACTAGCTCAAAAGAATACATATTAGAAATAATGCCGAGTACAGATATATTTGGGGGCTTGAGCTAAGCAGTTCGAAACCATATATTCCACGTTTAAAAGAATTTCTTTGTCGAGACCAAGAAGGTCTCTGGGATCTCATTTGTTTTTATGACATTTGAATGTTAAAAGGCTCAGTTTGTGCTATGGGACACTAGGAGTCGTTTGAAAGAAGTTTTAAAGCTAGTTAATGGCTAGTGGTGTTGTCATTTCATGGTAAGCCTACTCAGTAGAGCTTTACAGTAAAGCATAGAATAGCAATTAGAAATTATGTAGCCGTGGGGGTACTTGGGTGGCTCAGTCAGTTGAGCGTCCAACTTCAGCTCAGGTCATGATCTTGCCGTTCATGAGTTTGAGCCCCATATTGGGCTCACTGCTGTCAGCCTGTCAGCGCAGAGCCCTCTTTGGATCCTTGGTCTCCCTCTCTCTACCCGTCCCCTGCTTACGCTCTCCCCACAATAAATAAATAATAAAAAATAAATCGTCTAGCCACTGTTGCTGGTTAAATCGTGGAAACTTTGTCTTTTAAACTTTATTATTTTGGATTAACCATTTTAGTTAATGTTGGAAGACCTGGTTTCTATCCTTACATCATCATTATCCCTGTGACCTTGAATGTGTCATGTGGCACTCTGATCGCAATTCAGGTGTTGAATTCGCATAGCGACTTCCATTCTTGTACCTGGTAAATGGGGGCAGGGAGGGAAAGAATTCAGCCAGGTGTGTGCTTTCTTCAAATCAGAGGTTATGGAAAAGCCCGGGGGGCTAAGTGTGTGTGAGTTGGGCGAGGTCTCTGTAGTCTTGCCCGTCCTTTCTCCAAAATAGTCCCTGGGACATCTCTGCTCAGCTCCTAAGTGTGAAAACCATGAGTCTACACGAGCTGCAAAGTTTTCCCCCCATCTCTGACATTTTTTGATGCAGGCCTGGTAACTTCTGTGCTGGAGTACTTTCACAAAATGGCAGTCGTGGTAGAAATATTTATAGCTACAAACTAGTACTCCAAAATTTAAAACACCAAGTGTATTAAATATGATGGGATCTTTTAATTTTTGGCTGGTTTAGATTTACTGCTGGAAACTTTTTCTTTCTGACTCCCCGTGCCAAATATACATAACATGCAATTTAGCATCTTAACCATTTCCAAATGTGCAGCTCAGGGGCGTTAAGTATACTCACATTTTTGTGCAGGCATCACTGCCATCCATCTCCAGGACTCGATTTCATCTTCTCAACTGAAACTGTGTTCATTGAACGCTAACTCCATGTTTCTCCTCCTGCCCGCCTTGGTTCTGCTTTGTCTCTAAATTTGGTCACTCTAGGTACCTCATATAAGTAGAGTTATGATACAATATTTGTTCTTTTGTGTCTGGCTTATTTCACTCAACATAATGTCTTTTTTTTTTTTTTAATTTTTTTTTCAACGTTTATTTATTTTTGGGACAGAGAGAGACAGAGTATGAACCGGGGAGGGGCAGAGAGAGAGGGAGACACAGAATCGGAAACAGGCTCCGGGCTCTGAGCCATCAGCCCAGAGCCTGACGCGGGGCTCGAACTCCCGGACCGCGAGATCGTGACCTGGCTGAAGTCGGACGCCTAACCGACTGCGCCACCCAGGCGCCCCTCAACATAATGTCTTTACACTCTATCCATGTTATGTGTGTCAGAATCCCCCCCCCCCCGCCCCTTTTTAAAGTTTTATTTATTTTGAGAGAGAAAGAGAACATAAGCGGGGAAGGAGAAGAGAGAGAGAGAGAGAGAGAGAGAATCCCAAGCAGGCTCTGAGCCATTAGGACAGAGCCCAATGCGGGGCTCGAACTCATGAACCGTGAGTTCATGACCTGAGCCAAAACCAAGAGTCACATGCTTAACCAACTGAGCCACCCAGGCGCCCCAGAATTTCCTTTTCAAGGCTGAATAGTGTTGTATTTATATACGGCATTTTGTTTATCCGTTCATACAGATGGACATGTAGGCATTTCTACCTTTCGACTCTAGTAAACAATCCTGTCGTGTGAGACTGTCTTCTAGAACTTGCATTATTGTACTTCTTACAGTTCAGAGGCATGCAATCTATTCCTCAGTCCCACATCCTACCTCGGTGCACCTGATGGTTGTGGCACATTTCCTAAAGTTAGTGTTTCACGGGAGATGTGATTTTCAACTGAGCATAGTGGTCATAGCTGTGGTTGAACTGATTCTCTGTGTGTCGTCCCCCCCCCCCCCCCAACCTGGAGATTCACTAGTATAATTTTCCTCAAGCTGGATGTGTATAGCTGAGATATTGAAGTTAGTTCTGGAATATTCACTTAAAGAAATTAATAGTAAAGGGGCGCCTGGGTGGCGCCGTCGGTTAAGCGTCCGACTTCAGCCAGGTCACGATCTCGCGGTCCGTGAGTTCGAGCCCCGCGTCAGGCTCTGGGCTGATGGCTCGGAGCCTGGAGCCTGTTTCCGATTCTGTGTCTCCCTCTCTCTCTGCCCCTCCCCCATTCATGCTCTGTCTCTCTCTGTCCCAAAAATAAATAAATGTTGAAAAAAAAATTTAAAAAAAAAAAAAAAAAGGAAAAAAAAAAGAAATTAATAGTAAATGTGCTGAATTGCTTGTTTACTAAAGATGAATTTAGTTTTGGCATTTTCAAGCATCTTGTTTCTTGAATCAGAGACTTAGGCACACATTTAAAGGTGTCCCTGTTTTTTTTTTTTAACCTATAGAGCTGTAGAACTGTGTTCTTTAAAGAAATGCCTAGGTTTTTTGTTTTTTGTGTTTTGTGTTTTTTTGTCTTGCTTTGTTTTTTGTTTTGCTTTTCCTGAGCTTTCCAACTGTTTCTGATAAGGCAGCAAGACTGGGTTCCGATTCAGTTCAGAATGTTATAGAGGTCCTTTGCCTTCATGTTACGGGCATGTTTCTGGAAAGTTACCTATGAATAAGGAATTAAGCTGCTTAAAGGAAACATCCTATCTTTTCAGAGTGTTCTTTTTTATTATTATTTACCACTGAGTGTGATTACATTACTGATCTTGAGCAGATTTGTTTTCCTCAGAATTAATAATTGCCTCATTTAATGGTTCACCATGAATCTCCTCTCAATGTGAAAGAGTAGATGATCACTCAGTGTTTTTCTTTTTTTTTTTTTCTTTTTAAGAGTTGTCTATCATCCCTAATCTTGCTGTAATCTGGAGTGGTTGCATGTTAGGCCTGCTTCATGGCTGTTGGCAGTGGTTTGTGAATGCCTCTGTTACTCTCCTGATTTTGATTCCCTGTCTTTGGGAGTCATGTCCTCCCTCCCTCCCCCCTCCCTTCCTCCCTCTCTCTCTCTCTCTCTCTCTCTCTCTCTTTCTTTCAGAGGTGTATTTTTTTTTTTAGTGTTTATTTATTTTGAGAGAGAGAGAGAGAGAGAGCAGGGGAGGGGCAGAGAGACAGGGAGACAGAGAGTCCCAAGTGGGCTCTGTGCTGTCAGCTCAGAGCCCGATGTAGGGCACAGTCCCACAAGCCTGGGATCATGACCTGAGCCGAAATTAAGAGTCAGATGCTCAACCGACTGAGCCACCCAGCTGCCCCTCTTTCCCTTCCCTTCCCTTCCCTTCCCTTCCCTTCCCTTCCCTTCCCTTCCCTTCCCTTCCCTTCCCTTCCCTTCCCTTCCCTCCCCTCCCCTCCCCTCCCCTCCCCTCCCCTCCCCTCCCCTTCCCTTCCCTCTTTCCTTTTCCTTTTCATTCTCTTTCTCTCTCTTTCATTGTGATTTAGTTTCCCTCCATTTTGAGGGAGTATATCTTCCAACAGCTTTCTGAGATAAGTGTTCTTTCCTAGTAAGTAGGGTTTTGGGGTCTTTGCATGTCTGAAAATGCCTTTATCTCACCCTCCTGCTAGATTAATAGCTTTGTCGGTCTTAGGATTCTGGGGTAGAAATTGTTCTTCAGAGTTGGAAGGCGCTGCTCCAGGCTTCCGGACTTGCAGGGTTACTGTTAAGAACCTATGTGCCATGACGGTCCTGAGCTTTGGAATGTGACCTGGTTTTTCCTTTGTGGGTGACCACAGAGTGGGCTTTTCCCCCAGTGTCTCAGATCTCACTTTTCTGCTTTGGTTTTATTTTTCTTTTCTCTTCTTCCTTCCTTCTTTCCTTCCACTGAGCTTTTGGTGTGGTTTCTCCGTTTTTTTTTTTTTTTGTTTGTTTGTTTTTTAAGTCTATTTATTTATTTTGAGAGAGAGAGTGAGAGCCAGAGAGAGCGACAGGGGTGGCGCCTAGGTTTACCGAAAGGATACGGACGAACAGCCAGATGAAGAGATACCCAGGGAGAGGTCTGGAAGGGTTGCAGGCACCAGAGTTCCTGAGGAGCTGGTGTACATCTCCTCTCCTTCCTGGGGTGCACGTGTTCACTGGCCTGATGGCCCTTGGAATCACTTCCTGTTGGGATTTTGTGGGGACTTTGTCACACAGGTGCGATGAATCAGGGACTCTGTTTCCAGCCCGTCTCTGCTCTCTGGAGGATGGGTGCTGGGCCTGAGAATTCTAAACTTCTAATCCCGGCTTGGGATTTCTGGTGACCAGTCCCTCCCAGGAGCCATGCAGTTTCCTCTTTAGGACAAGAGATGCTGCTAGTGTTCATATCATTTAGGAGATGACCAGGGTTTTAAAACTTTTTTTTTTTAATGTTTTCATTTTTGAGAGACAGACAGCACGAGTGGGGGAGGGGAACAGAGAGAGAAGGAGGCATAGAATTCGAAGCAGGCTCCAGGCTCCCAGCTGTCAGCACGGAGCCTGACATGGGGCTTGAACCCACAAACCGCGAGATCATGACCGGAGCCAAACTCAGACGCTTAAATGACTGAGCCAGCCAGGTGCCCCTGAAATTACAAGCGTTTTAGAAGCTTTGTGCCAGGAGCTGGGAGTGGAGACCAAGATACATTTCTTCTGTTATCTTACGTTCTTACATACCCACCAGAATGGATACAATTTGAAAGGCCACACAGTATATTAACAAGTACGTATGGCCAGAATTCTCATATGTTATGGGGGAATAGAAAATGGCACAAGCACCTCAGAAAAATCTTTGATAGTCACTTAAGGGCACATCTGCCCCGTAACTCGGCAAATTCTATTTCTTGTTATTTACTTAAGATAAGAGTGTCCTCAGAAAGACTTGCATGTGAAGGTTCGTGAAAACTCAATTTATAATGGCCCTCCAACTGGAAACCACCCAGGTATCCCGTGATGGAAGAATGGATGATATGTGGCATGTTAACCAGTGAAATACTTTTCAACAACCAAAAGGAACAAAGTACTGAGGCTCGCAGCCTGCTTGATGAATCTTCAGAAAGGCTGAGCAGAAGTCAGGCATAAGGGAACACTGTCTCATTTTATCTGTATCAAATTCTAGACAAAGTGATGGAAATCAGAACAGTGTCTGTGGAGGGGCCGGACGGGAATGGCGCATTCCTGGTGTGGTGGGATCTTCTCCGTCTTGTTCAGGTGTGAGATACGCGGGTGTGTGTGTTTGGTAACTCGGCCAACTGTATTCTTAACGATGTCTGCATTTCATTTGGAAACCACACTTCAATTAAAAAAAAAAAAAAAGATGGCAGAAGACTAACAGTAAAAATGCTAAGTCTTTTATTTACTCTCATTGAATGGTACCTGTGTTTTTCTGTCTTAGTTTTCAAAGCCCGTATGTGTTTCAACAATCACTTGATAAGGGTACGAACACTGTTTTTATTGAATTCAACTCTTAGGCCCGTGGAACGGTATGGTGACGGATGTTATTCCTGCCCACGTGGTTTCCCGTGTCATGATGTTTGAGACAAACCTAGATGGAAATTTTTAATGTAATTTGAAGATTAATCTATAGCATCTGTGGAGTCACAGTGGGTGTAGCGTACCCCTGAATAGCGGGAATCCCCTAGAAAAAAGTGTGGGGACAGGTTGTCTATATTGGGCTCTAGAGTGGTGCCTGGCTGGTGCAGTCCGCAGAGCGTGCAACTCTTGATCCTGGGGTTGTCAGTATGAGTTCCACAGTGGGTGTAGAGATTACTTAAAAAAAGTAAATCTCGGGGCACCCGGATGGCTCAGTCGGTTGAGCATCCGCCCCTTGATTTCAGCTCAGATCGTTATCCCAGGGCCGTGGGATCGAGCCCCTTTCAGGCTCTGAGCTGAGTGTGGAGCCTGCTTAGAATTCTCTCTCTCTTTCCCTCTCTGTCCCTCCCCTGCTCATGCTCTCTTTCTCTCAAAATAAATAAATAAATAAATAAAAAGACCATTTACTAGTCTGTCTCCTTCCTTTCTTCCATCCTTCCTTTCAGAAAAGTTTAAGGAAGAAAATCAAAATGGCTCATAATGTTACCATCCAGAAAGTTCATGTTACCGTTTAAAAAATGAGTGGTATATCCTTCTGGTGAAAGAATTCATTTGGTACGTAGTTCTCTCTAAAGATAAAACCCTTTTAAGTGTAGTATGTCCTTATAGAAAAACTTGTTCAAATACCAAAATACATAATAATTTATGTAATTCTTGAAAATATTTATTCAAAAAGCCATTTAGTACCCTACTTTGTGGCTTGATTTTTCACTTAGTACATCTTGAAAATGTATTTCTAAATTAGCACATTCATTTTCAGAAATCAGGTTTTTCTTTCATTACACTTGAATTGATGTATTATGTAATTATATACCAATTATGTAATTATGTAATTAGTTCGTTACTGATAACCATTTAGATTATTTTCATTTTTTTAAGTTTATTTATTTTTGACAGAGAGAGAGAGTGTGTGTGAGCATGAGCAGGAGAGGGGCAGAGAGAGGAGACACAGAATCTGAAGCAGGTTCCAGGCTCTGAGCTGTCAGCACAGTGCCCGACGCAGGGCTCGAACTCACAAACCGTGAGATCATGACCTGGGCTGAAGTAGGATGCTTAACCAACCGAGCCACCCAAGTGCCCCTTCATTTTTTAATTAAAAATAATGCTTTAGGGGCGCCTGGGTGGCGCAGTCGGTTAAGCGTCCGACTTCGGCTCAGGTCACGATCTCACGGTCCGTGAGTTCGAGCCCCGCGTCGGGCTCTGGGCTGATGGCTCAGAGCCTGGAGCCTGTTTCCGATTCTGTGTCTCCCTCTCTCTCTGCCCCTCGCCCGTTCATGCTCTGTCTCTCTCTGTCCCAAAAATAAATTAAACGTTGAAAAAAAATTAAAAAAAAATAATGCTTTAAAAAACAACTTTGTGCTGGTAAAATGTTATATATAGAAACATTTTTTAAAGATTTTATTTGTTTAAAATTTTTAAAAATTGTTTTAATGTTTTGTTTTTGAGAGAGAGAGGATGAGTGGAGGAGCAGAGAGAGAGGAGGACACGGAATCTGAAGCAGCTCCAGGCTCTGTCAGCACAGAGCCCGTTACAGGACTTGAACCTAGGAACTGTGAGATCATGACCTGAGCCAAAGTCAGATGCTTAACTCACTGAGCCACCCAGGCACCCCTAAATTTTCTTTTTAATGTTTCTTTTGAGAGAGAGAGAGAAAGTAGGGGAGGGGCAGAAAGAGAGAATCCCAAGCAGACTCCACACAGTTGGCACAGAGCCTGACGCGGGGCTTGAACCATGAGATCATGACCTGAGCCAAAGTCAAGAGTCAGACACTTAACTGACTGAGCCACGCCGGTGCCCCTCCTAAGCTCTTAAGTAATCTCTACACCCAACATGTGGCTCAGACTCACAACCCTGAGATCAAGAGTCACACACTCCACCGACTGAGCCAGACAGGTGCCCAGATTGACAGTTTTGGGCCCTACTCCTATCTTCCAAGACTGTGGGAGTAGCTGTTTCTTCTCCACCTTGGCGCTATTGACGTTTTAGACGGGATAGTTCTTGGTATAGGAGGCAGGAGGCTGGGCTGCGCACTGTACGATGCTTCCCGGTAACTCTGGCTTCCCCCCACCAGATGCCAGTAGCACTCCCCTCCCCCCCCGTAGGAACAACCACCTAGTTGTTTCAAGCGCAGGGAATTCCAAGTGCAGGGAATCTCCAGATGTGGCCATGTGACCCTTGAGGTGCAAGTGCAACATTGCCTGTGGCTGGGGACCATCGACCAGAGAAGCATTGTAGGTTCACGCGGACGGTTACCGTCGCCTCTGTCCTGACCTAGGAGCTGCCGAAGTCAGGTGTCAGGGGGGTGTTCCTCCGTATCTTGGGGTTTGAGTGGATGTAAAGTGAGGGGGAGCTTAGGTTACGGGGTATCTCCTGGAGTCCAGGGAGTGCCTCGGAGCCTCATGAGCAGCTGGCTTGGTAGCTGTCAGAGACCAACCCCGCGCACGTTCTATTAGACTCTCCGCAGCTGTTTGTTGAGTGCCACCATCTGCCAGGTACTACGGTGGACACTGGGTATTTCATGTTGAAAAAAAGGAGATTCTGCTGCTACTTAGGGAAGCTTCAGGTGTTGGGATGACACATTCAGCGTGTGTGTGTGTGTGTGTGTGTGTGTGTGTGTAATTACAGGTAGTATTCATGCTGTTCCAGGAAAAGGGCCAGCTGAGAGCATATGAGGGGCTTGATTCAGCATGGAGACGAACAAGTTGTCACTGAAGGCTTCTGAGCCCGGGCAGGTTGTTACTAGATTTGGGGAAGGGGGCTGCTGAGGGCGTCCCAAGTGCAGGGAATTGCAAGTATTTGAAGAGGCAACGTATCAAGGTGGAAAAGATTCAGCTTTTCAGGGAAACAAAGAGACGCCAATTTGATCAGAAAACGAGAAGGAGAAGTGCATTTAAGGGTGGAGAGAGAGTCACGGGCCCGATCACACGTGGCCTTGTAGGTAACCACTCGGGATGGCATTTGCGAGTTGGTGCGGGCGCCTGGGTGACGCAGCCATTCAAGCGACAGACTCTTGATTTCGGCTCAGGTCATGATCTCGCGGCCCGTGAGATCGAGCCCCACCATGGGCTCCACACTGATAGTGCAAGGAGCCTGCTTCTGGTTCTCTCGCTTCCTCTCTCTCTGCTCCTCCCCTTCCCGTACTAGCTCTCTCAAGATAAATAAACTTAAAAATAAAAGAAAAACCCAAAGGGAGTGGGAAGCTAACGAAGGGTTATGAGCAGGCGAGTGGCACCATCTGATTTACACCCCACTGGCTGCTGTGTGCAGTGTGTCTTGTGGAGAGGCAAGAAAGGAATTCAGGAGTCCTCATGAGGCGGTGGTAGTGTGGCTATGGCATGATGGGTGATGATATTAGTTGATGACAGGGACATACAGGGAAATGGAGCTTGTGAAGGAATTTTGAAGGAAGCATTAACAAAAACAAGAAACAATTTGAATGTCGGTGGCAAAAATGGGAAAGTGTCCCCGGTCACTTCCAGAATTGTGGGTTGAATGATGGGTTCAGCTGCCATTGCTGAAATGGGCCCACCGGCCGTGGAGTGTCTGTGGGGGAGGGCACAGAAGAACAGGAGTTCGGCTTGAGGTATGTCAGATTTGATTGAGATGCCCGTGAAATATCCTGCGAGATCAAGCGGTAAATACAGCACCCACTGTGGTGTTGAAAATGGAAGTCTGGTACCTAGCAAAGACGGGGTAGCTTGGAAATTAAAGGTTGCGAGCTGTCGGCATGTAGATGCTGATGTTGTCCGGGGAGAGAGTGTATCTCGATGAGAGAATCGGATCCAGGGCTGAGCCCCGAGGAAATCTAACATGTCGAGGTTGGATAGCAGAGAAGCGACAGGCAGAGAAAACAAAGACGCTTGAGAGGTAGGCAGCAGATCGTTACATGTGATGTCACAGAAGAATGACATGCAATTTTTCCAGGGGCAGGTGGGAGCGATTGTGGTCAGCTGTGCCTAATATTCTGAGAGTCCTAGTAAGGTGGCTGTCTCGATGCCTGCTCCTGACATCTGCATGTAAGGACCCTGATTTCTTCCATACTAGTGGGGAAAAGGCGTTAGGTAGCCGCCCGTGGAGATGGGGGCCCAGACAGGGAGAGGATCTTAGGAAAACTTGTAACCTGTTGGTTTAGCTAAGGCAGCTTTCTTAACTTTTGTGTGTAAGAAACACAGCCCAGAGAAACTGTGCTAATGGTAAATGCTGAGTACAGCTGACACACCATCAGCTCGTAGGGAATATGCTGCCTGTAGCCACAGGATGCAACCGTGGATGCTTGTCTTATACTCTCTAATCTTACTCTTTTCCTTAGTGGTGGGAAATTGCTTTCTCCTCCCTAAATCAGTGCTGCTCAAGGCACTGCAGATCTGTGTCATTAGTATCTTCTCCTCACTGCATATGAATATCAGAATTTGAAAATTTATATTTGGAGTGTTTGAGCAATTCTTTTGGACTTCCTTCCTTCCTTCCTTCCTTCCTTCCTTCCTTCCTTCCTTCCTTCCTTCCTTCCTTCCTTCCCAATTCTTCCCTTTGCCTCATCTTAGGTCTTAGCAAACATACTCATTTTGTTAGTAGTGGCAGGAAGCAGACAGTTTCCATGGCAACTGACAGACTGGGTTTACTGTGGAAATTTCCGGAATTAACAGAGCTGCATTGCAGAAGGATGCATAAAGCAGTATTCATCTAGAGATGCTAACAGTACGGACACAGAACGGTTGCAGTGGTGTGCAGGGTATGTGTTCTATTTATTTTCCTGTCTTAGGAGGAATGCTAGTTATATATATGTATATGTGCCAAGGAGAGCATTAAAGCAGCTTGAGGCATTTTAGAGTACGTCGGCTTGATAAAATCAAGGCTGCTTAGAGGGCAAAAGGAGGAATAAGTAATTTGGAGAGAAAGACATGTTTGATAACGTTGGGAGGAAATCAAGAGTAAGATAAATGAAGGGGAAGGATGTGATCATGGAAGAAGAGGAGAAAACATGCTTCAAGCCTTCAAACATGCCTAATTAGATAATAGAAGGTTCTGGGCACCAGGAGATGTTTATTTATCAAAGGAAAATCTGTAGGCACTGGCAGGGTTGGGGGATCAAGTTCTTATGCCCAGGAGGAAGAGATGTGTTCAGGTAATTAGCTGTCATTTTCGGAAGGATACGTAGATAGGAAGGATGCCCAAGGCATGGAGGTCTGCTGCCTCTTTAGTGTACTTATTTACGTGTGTGGCAAGAGAATCAGGGATGGGTTACAGACCCCCAATTCCACTGCCTGTTGATGTGTGTGTGTGTGTGTGTGTGTGTGTGTGTGTGTGTGTGTGTATGTGTGTGTAGGGGGGAGGAGGGGCCGTGAGGGTTAAGAAAGAGCCTGAAATGTATCTTGAGCTTAAATTTTGAAAATAAAACTGTAAGATTTGGGTGCATTACTGGAGTTTCTTATCTTCCAGAGAATAATTATAAAGTTGAAAGAGGAAGGATATGAAAAATGAGTAGATGTGATAGAGATCGTCTGAATGATAGGTCTCATTTAGTACTCAAACTACAGCTCAGGAGCCAAATGTGGCCCTGCTGCTAGTTTTTATAAATAAAGTTTTATTGGAACATAGCCACACCCATTTGGTCGCATAGTTGCTACAGAGAGGGGCTGGCAATGCCTAAAATGTTCATCTGTTTCTTTACAGAAGAAGTTTGTTGACTCGTGGTTTAGATGGTGTATTGGATTCCTACGGCTGCTGTAACAAATTACCACAGACTTGGTAGACTAAAACGACAGAAATTTATTCTCTCGCAGTTTCGGAGGCCAGAAATCCGAAATCAGGGTGTTGGCAAGGTGATGCTTCTTCTACAGGCTTTGGAGGGGATCCTTCCTTCCCTCTTCCAGCCCTGGTACCTCCTGGCATTCCTGGGGTGGAGGTGGCAGGACCCCAGTCGCCTCTGTCCTTGCTTGGATTTCCTCCCTGTGTCTCCCTGCGTCTCTGTCTTCCTGTCTGTCTCTTATAAGGACACTTGCCATTATATTTAGGGCCCACCCAAGTCCAGGATGACCTTTCCTCAAGATCTTTATCTTAATTGTACCTGTAAAGATAAGGTCACCTTCTGAGGTGGATAAATCTGTTGCTGGGGGACCCCAGTTGAGCCCAGTGCATGTGGTATTGGAGAAATGGGTTTTGGCTTCTCAGACCATGTTTTGTGATGAGAGTAGCTAGCTCCTTAGGGCGCCTGGCTGGCTCATTCGGAAGACCACGCGACTCGTAGTAATCTTGGGGTCGTGAGTTCGAGCCCCACATTGGGTGTAGAAATTACCTAAGTAAAAAGATGACTGACTGGCTCCTGGCAAGTGTCCTCTGGAAACCCGTGGAGCATATGCTCTGTGATAGACGTGACCTGCTGGAGAGGACGTTCCGTTCACTTCTCAAGAACAGAGTGGTGGAGACGTAGTTGAAATCGGAGCAGACAGCCTCTGTGATGCAAAGGGAAGTCGCCGGGCAGAGATAGTCTCAGAATATCTGGAGAAAAAGTACCCACACATTTGCGGGAAGCTGACGAAGGGCAGGGCCTAGTGCCTCCTATCAGTCTCTCCTTGGCTCCCGCCCCCGAGAAACAACACAGTGGACTTGGCATTTTGGTCCCAAAAGAATCAGAGCTTTGGGGAATTAGAGTCCTGTCCAGATCACGGCAGTGGGGAGTACGTGTGTGTGCTTGAAGATAAGTAGACTTGATTAGCGAGCGGAGGAGCCGCGGCGTGGAGTGGACACGCCGGTGGACAGAGCTGTGGACTGGAGACCGGACTCCGGGTGGGCGGTGTGTGTCGTTGTGGGAGAACGGGAGCTGTTGGCCTGGGCAGGAGAGGTCTGCGGTGTCCCCCTCGTATCAGTAAGCCACGGTGTCCTTGCTCCCGTGGGATGTTTCCTGAGGCAGACTGGGGAGTACTTGGGAACGTTTAAGAAGTGATACACGCCCATGGTGAAGAATCAGGTTGTAGACAGGAGATTCCAGCCCGGGTGCCCGAGCTGCGGACAGAAGCCTCCTTGTTCTGCGACTTGAGGGACCCTGGCCTGTTGCCTGTATCCTCCCCTGTGCCCCTTCAAAGGAGACCTCTGAGTTAGACTCGATAGAGGGAATTATCAGAAGAATTAAGCACAAACAGTTAAATGTGGACCCACAATAGAGGGATACCAAACTAAGAAGAAGTACCAAACTAGCCTAATCTACTTTAAAGAAAACGTTGCTGGGACTGCAGATCAGGAATTTGCCATGGACTGGGTATTTCTTTTTTTTTCTTTTTTCTTCTTTTAATTAAACATTTTTTTAAAATGTTTGTTTGTTTTTGAGAGAGACAGAGTGTGAGTGGGGGAGGCACAGAGAGAGAGGGAGACAGAATCTGAAGCAGACTCTAGGCTCTGAGCTGTCAGCACAGAGCCCGATGCGGGGCTCCAACTCACAGACTGTGAGATCATGACCTGAGCTGAAGTCGGACGCTAAACCGACTCAGCCACCCAGGCCTCCCAATTTTTTTTCTTAATGTTTAGTTTTGGGGAGGAAGGGGCAGAGAGAGGGAGACCTAGAATCCACAGCAAGCTCCAGGC
Source organism: Prionailurus bengalensis (assembly GCF_016509475.1). Classification (NCBI taxonomy): domain Eukaryota; kingdom Metazoa; phylum Chordata; class Mammalia; order Carnivora; family Felidae; genus Prionailurus; species Prionailurus bengalensis. The sequence continues at coordinate 6,046,328 of NC_057347.1, forward strand.
TCTGAGCTGTCAGCACAGAGCCGGATGTGGGGCTCAAACTCCTAAACCACGAGATCATGACCTGAGCTGAGGTCGGACGCTTAACCGACTGAGCCACCCAGGGGCCCCGGACTGGGGGTTTCCTGATTTTAGCATATGTGGGTGCTGAGGAAGAGCACTGGACCCAATCCAGGACCTCCAGGCAGGGTTTTCTGAAGGACAAGCCTGGACGGTTCTGTTAGGCTGTTAGTCTGTGACTGTGTGCATCTGAAACCCAAACGGAGATGTCCGGAAGCTGGGGGCATGAAGAATGTTTTCTTCTTTTCTCCTTTCACAGGCTATTTTGTGCATTCACTAGCACACATGTTGAGTGGTGTGCTTTGGCTTCTCTTCACAGCAAGATCCAGATTCAACTGTAATTAGAGATTTACCTTTTTATTTTTCTGTAGGCACCTAGAGTATACATAAGGAAGTAGAGTGAGTTAAGGTCTACAGCCTAGACTGGTATTAAATTAAGCTGGTTTGATCGCAATTCACACAAGCTAAAATGTAAGCACTGTAGGAGGTTCAAAAATACCCTCTGTTTCAAGTAGGTATATTGTATAAAATAGCCTGTGTTCCTAAGTGTGTCTGTTGATAAATCTTTAGATTGTGTCTGTAGATAAATCTATAAAATCTTTTTTTTTTTTTTTTCTCATTGACTAGTTTGGGTAAATGCCCGCCCTGCCCCAGAATAATAAAGGTGAGCTTGGGAATGTTCCATAGTTTACAAGGCAGTTCACACAGCTAGCTACAGGTTATGAATGAAAAGGGATTAAGATTCTTGGTCCTTCGTTACTTGCTTCAGGAACTAATGTTCTGACTTTGTAAAAGCAGTTTCAGATCTGTAGGAGAAGGAGCATCCTGCTAAACTATTTATTAAGGAACAAGGATGGATGTATGAAACACAGAAAATTAAGACGATCCCACGTGGAGTCTCTGTAGGAATCAAGAAGAGATTTACTGAGCATTTCTCTTAGGGCATTCCTGCAGACCGCAGGAGAAAATGTGGCCTCTTCTGAACCATTAGTTTAAGAGACAGAGTGCCTCCCCCACCCCAAGGCCTCCCCCCCCCCCCCGACTAGCAAGTCTCAGAAAATAACTGGGGAGGGAGGCCAGATGGATGTAGGTACATTTCATCTGGGCAGCATGGACGCAGAGAAGGGTCGTGGTAGCAAAATAGACTGAGGATTATATTCTTAGATTTGCTGCGGTCCGTTGAAGAGTATGGCATTCGAGGACAAGGGCATCACGAGAGAATTTGCCTCTGGAGCAGTGCGTGCTCTGACTGGGAATACCCTGAGCCCCGGGGCCTCGAACTACAGACAGGGTTTGAACATATAGACACGGGATGGACAAATCCCTTTCCCACAAGGAGAGTGAGGCTCAAAGACAGTCTCTTTCTCTCTTTCCCATCAATCTTACTTAGGTCTAGTTGACATATAATAAACTGTACGTAGTGAAAGTGTACAGTTTGGGAAGTTTTGACGTGTGTATACCCTGTGAAAGCACCACTCCAGGCAGGTTAGTGAACATACCTACCACCCCCAAAGTTTCCTCCTGACCTGTTCTAGCTTTTCTGTCTAGACGTTTGGTTTCGTTGCTTTTTGTATATCCCACATCTGTCCAATGTATTCGTCTGCCCTTCAGTTTCTCGAACACACGCCATAGAGTCGTAAGCACGGTTTCATTGTCTTTGCTAATTCTGGCATCTTCGCCATTTCTGACTCAGTTAGAATTGGTTGATCTTTCTCTTCATTTTGGGCCATCTTATTTTGCTTCTCTGCATCCTTGCTGAGTTTTAGATTGCAGGCCGGACTTTGGGTGCCAGGTGTTTTTGCGTTCCTACGAATCTTTGGTTAAGTTACTTGGAAACAGCTGGATCCTGTTGACTCTTGCTTTTCAGCTTTGGTGGGTGTTCTGAGTACCGCTCCAGCCTGGGCATTGTTCCCTCTAATCCTTTTGGGGGGTTCTTTCCCCAGGCGAGTGTAGGGTCTTTGTAAGAGCGTGCTGACCAAGGAGGGCTCCGTGCCTATCTGTGGGGTTCTCTTTCCGTGCAGTGCTCTCTTATCCCGGAACTCTGCTTCTTAGACTCTGGCTCCCTTGGTCTCCTCAGACACCCAGATCTGTCTGCTCAACACCAGGATCCTGCCAGGAGGTGCCTCGGTCCCCCTGGTCCCCCGTCTGCTCGCAGTGTGTGGACCCCTCCAGACCGGAAGCTGGGGACAGCCGTAGGCTCACCGTGTGTATTTCTTGCCTCTCGGTGTTCACTGCCCTTTGATGCCTGACGTCCAGTGTCTTCAAGACCATCTCAGACTTTGTCTGTTTTTTTACTTGTTTCAAGTGTGAGAGTAAGTCTGTGTCCCTGATGCTCCACAGTGGCCCAAGCGTGAGTGCCACACGTATCCTCCCTGTGAGACGGGAGCAGGCATTCTGGAACTAGGAAGCAATGTCTTCTTGACTTTGAGAAAGCATCTCTGAACGCAGCACTTTACGGCATTCTTAATACAGTAGAAGACATCATGATGTTTATAAAAAAGGATCAGCAAGTTTTTTTTTTTAAGTTTATTTATTTTTTTTTTAAATTTTTTAACGTTTTTATTTATTCTTGAGACAGAGAGAGACAGAACATGAACGGGGGAGGGGCAGAGAGAGAGGGAGACACAGAATCGGAAGCAGGCTCCAGGCTCTGAGCCATCAACCCAGAGCCCGACGCGGGGCTCGAACTCACAGACCGTGAGATCGTGACCTGAGCCGAAGTCGGATGCTCAACTGACTGAGCCACCCAGGCGCCCCTTTAAGTTTATTTTTGAGAGAGAGAAAAAGTGAGAGTGGGGAGAGACAGAAAGCGAGAGAATCCCAAGCAGGCGCCACACTGTCAGCACAGAGCCCGATGCGGGGCTCAAACCCACGAACTGTGAGATCATGACCTGAGCCGAGGTTGGACGCTTAACCATCTGAGCCACCCCGGCGCCCCCAGCAAATCTCGAGAGGAGAGCAAATTTGGATAAATAGGGAACAGGATTATTGATTAGGTGATAGGTGAGAAAATAAGGCATTGGCAGGAAGCTGGAAAGGCAATGGTGGAAGGAAGTCCATTTCGCACGCGGAAGTGAACTTGAATGATACTGCGTGGCAGAGTGAAATGGCACGATCGACTTGAGAGCATGCACGTTTCCGAATGTTTTACAGGTATAAATTCATGAATAGAATGGGAAGGTAAACACGCTCTGGAGAAATATTTACAGCGCAGGACCAAGAGTCAGTCGATAAGTTAATAACATATACTAAGAACTCTTAGCAGAAGCAGCAGCAGGAAAACAAAGCCTTGGCAGGAGGGCTCAGGGGTGTTCTCCCAGGGACTTAACGAAGGAAGAGACACTTGCTCGCCAAGTGGCAAAAAAAAAAGTCCAACTCTAAGAGTAAGAAACCAAACTGCAGCTTAAAAGAGTGATCTCACCCCCCCGATCACCTTTTAGGTGGGCGTGAGGGGAAAGGGCGCTGTGGACGGGGCTCTGTGGGCACTCGCTTAACAGTTTAGCCTATACCCTTTATATTTGTCCAAGTACTTATCCTGCTGCTGAATTAGCACAGAAGGGTGCCCTCTGGATGTAGCAGAGGGTAGGGGTGGAAGATGAACTAGAGACATCCCAGGTAGCCGTGGCCGTGCTGGCTATATTTCTCCAAAGAACAAGTCCACCCACCTATGTGCAAAGCCGGGCAGCTTTATTGGACGCTTTAGATAGAAATAAAGCTTTTCCCAGTGTCCAGTCTCAGGAATGCTCTGGAACATCATGTCACAGTTTTTTATTTTTTTGGGGGGGGGAGGGGAATCTGTAGGATTTTAGAAGCTTGTACACATCAGTCCGAATCAGTGAAAGGACGGTAGTGAAAACACAGTAGTGATGATTCAGTGTTCAGTAAGTAGTGAAAAGACAAAGTGGTCATTTCTGTCCAGAGGGTCGGTGATCAAAGAGGGTACGCTAAAGGACTTCACTGCAAACACGTGGGCTCAGAAACGACAGCTTTCAGATTTTCATGTAACAAGATGTCCCCCTTATTTCAAAAAATAATTTTCTTATATCGCATTTGTGTCTTAATAAGGTCTGTATTGCGTGGATTCATTCTACCCGTCATTTTGCATGTTTTGTAAAAGAAAACACACATATTCTACTTATTTGTGATGCCCACAGTATCTGTGTCGGTTTCTGTGTGTGTGTGTGTGTGTGTGTGTGTGTCTGTCTGTCTGTCTGTCTGTCTGTCTGTCTCTGTCTGTGCATGTTTGCCCTAGAGGTTGAAACTGCTAGTCGCTGGGAACAGGGATGACTAGGGCTGGCTGTAAGAAATGAGGGATGCCAGAGTTAAGGACTTTATTCAGGGAAGTGTTCTTGGCCTGTTTGTAACTGGTCTGTGGATTTGAAACCATTTTAGCATCATTGACCCTCAGCCACTAAGTGCTCACAGCACTTCCCAGTCTTTGTCATGACCAGACTTCCACCTGTTCCCTCCCTCTTCACCACTGCCAGATGCTAGGGACCTCCTCCCGTGACAATCACTGGGAAATAAGATGTCCTTGGGGGCTGCATTAACCGGAAATGAGTTTGCATATCAACAGCATCAGCGGTGAGGACAGATAGCGGCTTAAGTAAGACAGTTTATTTCTCTTTCTGGAGATGTTGTCTGGAGATAGGTAGGCGTAGGGTTGGTGAAATGGCTTCACGGTCATCAGAGTCTAGAGAGCCGTAATTTTCTTCTCCCTCATTCTCAGTACATGGTTTCCATTCTCAAGGGACTTGAGGGTGATTGGAACTCCAGTCCTCACCAGTATTCCAGGCAACAAGAACCAGAAGGGGGAGAAAGAGAAGAAAAAACCCATGACCTTCCTTCTGGCTGAGTCACCTCCTTTTATCTATTTATTTTTGGGACACACAGAGAGAGAGAGAGAGAGAGAGAGAGAGAGAGAGAGAGCACAGCAGGGGAGGGGCAGAGAGAGAGAGAGAGGGAGACACAGAATCTGAAACATGCTCCAGGCTCTGAGCTGTCAGCACGGAGCCTGACGTGGGGCTCGAACTCACGAACCGCGAGATCATGACCTGAGCCGACTGAGCCCCCAGGCGCCCGAGCTCAGCTCCTTTTAAATACTGCATTCATCCTACTGCCTCTAACCACAAGGAAGTTTGCCTTCTCCATCCGCTCGGGCCATCACAACAAAATACTACAGCTTGGGTGGCTCCAACAACAGAAGTCTATTGCTGGCAGTTCTGGAGGCCTGGAAGATCAAGGTGCCGACCAGGTAGGTTTCGTCCCGAGGATTCTTCCCTTGGCTCGTTGGTGGCCGCCATCTTGTTCTGTGACCTCTGCTTTGTGCAAGCGTGAGGGTGGGGGAGAGCCTGTCTCCGCTGGGGTCCTTCTAAGAAGGACATTAGTCCCATCCGATCAGGGCTCCACCCTTATGACCTCTTTTAAACATAATTATCTCCTTGTAGGCCCTGTCTCCAATACGGTCACGCTGGAGGTTAGGGCTTTGACGTGAATTTTGGTGGGAAAGGGGGGAGAGGGAGCGCAGGTGATTCCATAGCAGTTGGGAAGAGTAGCGTTTTAGCTGCGTGTAGTGTTTCCCCGAATAAAGAAGACCTTCTCGAGAAGAGGAGGACAGGTGTTGGCTGGCAGCTGGCGGTAATTGCCACGGGGGGGCTGCTGGCTCAGTTCCCCGGATGGATCATCAGGTGCTTGAAGGCGGAATCCTATGGAGGATTCACTGAAAGCAGCTAAGGATACTCTGTAGAAAATCATCCACAGAGAAGTGGGAAAATGAAAGAGATTTGGAAGTCATTGCTGATAAAACACAGTCCCTTAGTCTCAAGAAAGCGGTATTCCAGGAAAAGTTAGGAAACCTTTCTTCCCCTTAGGAGTGTAGCTTAGGAGTCAGGAAACCTTTTCTCTCCATGAGTGTGTTTTCTGCTATTCATATATATATATATATATATATATATATATATATATATATATATATATTTATTATTGTTATTTTCTTCTCTAGGCCTGCTATTTAGTTAGGACAGATATTATATCTTTAAAAAATTTTTTTTAAAAATGTTTAAAATTTAAAAATTTTTATTTTTGAGAGAGAGAGTGAGCACAAGCTGGGGAGGAGGGCAGAGGGAGAGAGAGAGAGAGAGAGACAGAGAGACAGAGAGAGAGAGAGAGAGAGAGAGAGAGAGAGAGAGAGACTCTCCAGCAGGCTCCATGTTCATTGTGGAGCCTGGTGCGGGGTTTGCTGCCTCGACCCTGGGATCCTGACCTGAGCCGAAATCGAGAGTCAGATGCTCAACCAATCGAGCCACCCCGGCGCCCCCAGAAATTGTACCTTAGGACGGAAGTTGCAGTCGGCAGACTGCACGTGATCTCCTTGTTGCCCTTGAGACTCTGGGTGAGCTTTTTCTAGAAGTGGAATAAACTGGGACTTTGAAGCTACAGCTATGACTCAGGTCACCAAAAGTATTTGTCTTTTGTCTTTCTGAGCACTTGTACAAGGGGACCAAAGGCAATTGACTTTAGTTTATAGGGTTAGCTGCAAAGCGGTGAAATTCTTGGTGTCTGGAGGCTCTGAGGTCACCTTGAAATTGTTCTGTTTTCTTTGAACCCTAGGAATTGCACGATTGCATTTTGTTTTATTACTGTCTAATACTTTGTGAAAATGTTTGAAAATCTTGGTTTTTGGTTCTCTAGAAGTCTAGTTAAAAAGTGGAAAAGGCTTCATTCATTCCCTTTGTATTGGGCACCAATTGAGAGAGATGGTAAGATTTGTCTTATCCTTGATAAATGCTTGTTTCTTTATTTTGAGAGAGAGGGAGAGGGAGAGAGAGACTCTCCAGCAGGCCCCATACTGTCAGCACGGAGCCCAGCATGGGGCTTGATCTCACGAACTGTGAGATCATGACCTGAGCAGAAATCAAGAGCCAGGCGCTAAACTGACTGAGCCACCCAGGGGCCCCTACCCCTGTCTTATTCTTGACAAAATGGGAAATGTAGCTCTGCATTTGAGACCTGAATAGTTTGCTGACTCCTCCTCGTTGCCTCATGTAATTAGACTTCCCAGTCCTGTGAGTGGTGGCCTCTCATAATGCGTGACAGAGGGACACCCAGAGCATCTGTACCCTCCGTGTAGGAAGGCTGGTTTCGAAAGAGAGGACCTGACCTGCGTGTGTTCAGTTTCTTTATTCGTGTTCTCTGGTCAGCCCGTAAGGGCTCTCAGGTGAGACACCAGATCCCTCTCCGTGGAAAGATGAAGCCTGGGGAACAGGGGAATGAGGGTTCCCTGAAAAAGTAGAAGACGGAAGGCCTAGAACCTCTGATTTTTTTTCAGCCGTTCATACGGCACAGTCTTTGGAACATGACGATACGACCACAGGGGACACGGGCCCAGTCCATTCACGTTAACCAGCGAATCTGGTGGTAAGATGCACTGTGTCCACGAACCGATTTTTTTCAAGTTTGACTCAAATTGGTTAATAAAATGGATCCGTTATTTTTCTTTTTAGGTTTTAATCCTTCATGTTGGTGTCTGTAGATATCACCAAGGTTTATTATTGCCACTCAACTCCTACTTCCCTTTATATAAGAGAAAATATTTTATGGTGACATCAGTCTGTATCTAAACAGCTTCCCCGGTGTTGAGATCTATCCCCAAGTACATCCTGTTGGAAATACTGTATTCAAGAGGGGTGCTCTTTAAATCTGATTTGTGATCTGTAGGCATTAAATATGTAAGTGTATAGCTCACTTTTTAACTGGAGTGTGTATCACTTGATTGTCTAATTACAGGTCTTCTTACAACAAAAACTATTAAAATTTGTTTCCATGTTGAAGACCTCTAGATCCGGAGGAGAACGTTACCGATTTTCTTAGGGACTTCTCTGCGTAGGTGGTTAGATATGGGGCTGGGCTTGTGTTTCTGTATGAGATTTGGGTTAATTTGAGACTTGGAACCTCTCCATCGCTTGCTTGTTTCTTGAATAAGCCCAACAGAGGGAATGGGTAAGATGTCTGGGTTAAGAATTGCTCATGTGGACCACACTTACCATGCATTTTAGAAGGCTGAATATAAGAGTAAAGAAAAGGTCATAGGCTGAACTTAGTTACTGATGAGGCAGAGAAAGGCATTGGGGATCGCTTACAGATTTGTGGAGTTGAGCTGAACTAATTTTCAGGTAAGAAATTAATAATGAAATGACTGGGAATTTCTGATATGCCTAATAGAAGTAACACTTAAATCTCGATTGACACATTTGCCTCCGTAGAAAACCACCACTAAGGTTTCAGGCACTCGGTACAGTTGCTTCACTGGTTGACTGCTCTAGTGTGAGGGTAAAGGGTCAGGTCAGGCTTCCAGGTGTGGTCACTACAGCGCTGTATCTCTATCCAGTCCTTCTTTGGAAGCCACTAACTCTTAAAACAATAGCTGTGAAATTGATTCAGTTTCGCTGGAAAGGTTGCCAGCCTGGTAGGAGCAAAGACTCCATGAACACACCTTCATGATGGCATAACTGTAGCATGTTTTTTTTGTGGTTTCCACAACTTTTTTCCAGTCTAAATGAGAAAATGGACTGTGGGTGGTGACCACATTCTGCCCTCCATCTTCTGTCTTCGCAGCTTTATTGAGATATAATTCACATCCCATAGAATTCACCCCTTACACTGTACAGTTCAGTTGTATTGTATTCAGAGTTGTGTACTTTCCTGTATTCAGACTTGTGTACTCTGTTTTTGAACATTTACATTAGTCCAAGAAGATAACCTGTACCCCGTAGGTGTCAATCTGTTCCCTTTAAAAAAAAAAAAAAAAAAAAAGACCTTCTCCAGAAACTACACAGCAGGCTACAGTAAGCGAAATTATTTGAAGAGCTACTCCATAATTCTGAAATTTGATCTTTAAATAGGTAATATTATAACTTGCTATTCTGTATTTAGGTAGTAATGAAACACTCCTTTCATTTCTCAGGAATGCTGTATGACACAATGTATTCATGAGAATGATGTCTTTTGCCACATTCTCTTGGTTAGAAGCAGGTCATAGGTCCCGTCCACACTCAGAGAGAGGAGCCTACACAACGATGGGAACCCCAGGGATGTACAGATCGCGGAGATCACCTTTGAGCCTGTCTACCATGTCCCATAAATTAGCGAATAATTTAAAACACGTTGCTTCCAATTTACATGTAATTTTAACTGTTTTTCAGCTACGCTCAGCGGTCGCCCACTGCTGGACGTTTCACCAGTGATTACACTGAGCCATAGGGATGGTGTTTACTTGCCAGTGATCGGAGAACAATGATCATTACAAATGAACCTTCTTTTTCTTTCTTTGTTTCTTTCTTTCTTTCCTTGCTTCTTTCTTTCTTCTTTCTTTTTGTTTTAGTGCTTATTGCTTTATTTTGAGAGAGAGGGAGAGCATGTGCACGCAGGGAAGGGTCAGAGAGAGAGGGAGAAAGAGAATCCCAAGCAGGCTCTGTACCATCAGCACAGAGCCCGATGTGGGGCTCAGTCTCGCGGACTGTGAGATCATGACCTGAGCCGAAATCAAGAGTTGGACGCTTCACTGACTGAGCCACCCAGGCGCCCCAAAAACGAACCTTCTTTACGTTAGGATACCTTCTGCATCAAGAAAAAGATTACTAAGACAGTTTGTCACTAGGTTTGGTTGGTGAAAATATGTCCTAAACAAGACAAGAATTTGCATGAATAAAAGCTGGTAGTATGACTTATTATCATCCTGGAATCTGGCATTGGGAATGTGGGTTCCCTAAGTGGTTACTTAGACAAAGTGTATTAGTCTTTGAACTACAGTCTTGAAGCATGGTAATTATGAATACTAGTATATGTGGTAATTCTGGGGAAGTGATTTTAAAATTCTGAATATTTTGAGAACCTTAAAAGTAGCTACAAAAATCAGTTCCAGTAACCTGAGAAAACATTTCTGTATTTTGGAAGAAGTAAAAGAAATAAGCATGTCAACTTTTCTTGCTTGTATTACCTGATCAGATTTTAAAGAGATTCTGACCATTTCATATGAAATTGGAGAAAAATATCAATGATATTCAAGAATCTTTTTCTGGCATGTTGCCCTCCCTGGCTTGATAGAGTTCATTACTGCATTGATCTGTGGGGGCAGGGGAGAAAGAGACACAAATGAAGTGGTTTTCCCATTTTTCATTTTGGATTTGCTTTTTTTGTTGTTAATTTTTTTTTAATCTTTATTTTTGAGAGAGTGAGAGAGAGAGACAGAGTAAGAGCAGGGGAGGAACAGAGAGGGAGGGAGACACAGAATCCAAAGCAGGCTCCAGGCTCCAAGCTGTCAGCACAGAGCCCGACGCGGGGCTCGAACTCACAGACTGTGAGATCATGACCTGAGCCGAAGTCGGACGCTTAACCGACTGAGCCACCCAGGCGCCCCGGATTTGCTTTTTTACAAAGCATGGTTACAAGTTCATCCTTTGATCTCCAGGTTGGAATTTTGGAGATGGTTTTAGAATGTAATGAAAATCTGTAAGGAGTGGGTCCTTTTGTCCATGAATCATTTGTTTTCACCTCGTTGCTATATCTGTGAACAAAGACTGAGAGGTTCAAGTTTGAATAATACATGACAGTTTTTCTCTTAGTGCCTGCTGGCTATTTATGTAACTAATCCCCTACCCCAGCATGGCATAAACAGGGACAGGGACAGGGCAGTGTGGTAAGGTGTTAGTTCCCAAACTCTGCTGGGGTCACCTGGGATCTTTAAAAATACTGGGTCTTTTGGACTCCTGCCCCCAGACACTCTGATTTAATTGCTATGAGATGGTAACGTGGGCATCCAGATTTTAAGAATCTCGCCAGGAAATTCTAATGTGCACCAAAGTTTGGGAGTGCCTATGCCACGGGTTGAGGGCCTGGAGTATTAATGTCGGGTAAGGTTGGATAAGAACTTTCTGGAAATGAGGTCTGTCACTCCTGGGCGTCTGCATTTAACAATGCAGTTTTGCAAAGGTTTGAGAAAGCTCTCGTATTTGGAAATGAAAACGAGTCTATAGAATTACTTTCTTCGGTCAATGGAACCTTGGTTTTCTGAATCCTCTTAAAGCTATGATCATTGACTCCCTAAATTTAGGCCTTCCTTAATGAAGTCAGTGTGTCAAAAAAAGAAGACGATGCAAAAACAAACAAACAAACAAACAAACAAAAACAACCCACTAAAAACAACAACAACAAAAACAAAACAAACAAAACAAAGCAAAAAAAAAAAAACCCTCGAAAACCCTGGAGGTCAGACCGTGTTTTTTCCCACGCGTTCATCGGTGCTAGCTATCAGAAAAAAAGTCCAAACCTGTTTAAAATGTGGCACAATTGCTTCCCGGTATTTTAACAGAGAGAGGCTGAGAACACACAGCATCGAATCGTCGGGAAAACTGAAGATCTCTCCTGAGCAGCACTGGGATTTCACCGCGGAGGACTTGAAGGACCTTGGAGAAATCGGACGAGGAGCTTACGGTTCCGTCAACAAAATGGTCCACAAGCCAAGTGGGCAGATAATGGCAGTTAAAGTAGGTGACGCCCGTCCTTCTTTTTCCGGTGCTTTCAGCCGTTAGGTGCAACTTCCTGGTGCAGTCACTCCACTGTTGTTCTGTCCTCTCCCGGCTTGTGTGGCGAACGTGGGTGTTTGTAAAACCGTTTCTCCAAATCCTTCGAGGGTGTGAACCGTCCCGAGGCTGTCTGGCCGCTGGCATGTGTTTCCCTCCCCTCCGGAAGCGCCGAGGGGGTGAAGTGCGCGTGTTCGCTGCGCTCTTGGCATGACGCGCTAACGTGTTTTCAACTCCAGGCCCTTCCGCTGCCAAGGTGAGTTCAGGCTGGGCGGCCGCACCCCTGGGAGCAGGGCAGTGCTGCACCGAGCCAGGCGGGGAGCTGGACGAAGAGGCAGCGCACTGGGTTGGGCAAGGTGCGGGGCTAGGGCTAACAGCAGTCTCACTGAAGGTTTCCTGGAAACCACGCACATGCTGTTGCCACTAACCTCAACCTTACTCGGCCCTGACCGGCTCGGCTTCTGTTTGTTTTTTCACCTCCACCCAGTACTGCCCTGTTCCCCGGTTCGAAAGCTGGACTTGAAATGCGTACCTCGTGATAATGCCGTCACATTCCGTCCTTGCTGTGAGTGTCTGCCACCTAATACGTTCATGTGAAGAAGACAGCAGAGTGGCCCGGAGTGGAGATCGGCCCCACAGGCTGTCCTCGGCGGGCTGATGTCGGTGCCCGTTACGCACCGATGCCGTCCATCCGACTCCTGTGGGGCCCGCGTAGTTGTAACGTGTCCATTTGTTTGTTTAGATGTCGAGCAGATGTTCGCTGTGTCTCAGATGTTACTGGAAAATGGACGGTGTTGGGGGTGGCGGTTTAAAAAGAAAAAGGCAAAAGGGGATCCCAGTTACAATTCTTACGGAAGCAGTAAATGCCTCAGTTTACACGATGGAGAATGGGTTTGCAGACAGTGTTGGCTAATCATCTTCCTGTCGAAACGCCTGTTTGGAGACTTTTTCAACGTGGCTTGATTGACTAGGCGCCTCAGTGTCCTAATTGACTTTTGGGAGGGGATTCGCATCACATTAATAGAAGATGCTCTCTGTGTTAAAGTTTACTGTGAGCAAAATGTTACTCTAACTGTTTTTGCCTCCTTCACTGTTGAGCATTTCTCCTTGTGGGGTCATATAAAGCTCATGAGAAATTCATGATGGGGAAAACTTGTATGGTTCTTCACCTCGTTTTTGGTCATTGTTCTTTTGCATTGTGATGACGACTGTGGACCTTTTTCTTAGGATGCTGCATACGTCTGCAAAATCTTGCACGTGAACTGTAGACCTCTCAAGACGCGTAGGCCACGCCCTCTGCTTTGGATTATCTCTTGAAATAAACTGGTACTCTTCTTGGAACGTGAAATGATTTCTCTATATTTATTTTGTGCCGCTGCAATGGAAGTGGGAAGTCATTTTATTGAGATTTTTCTGGATGAGTGTTGCACTGCTCTTCTGTATGCGGTCTGTGCATGACATCCGCTTTTACTTGGCTGGGTCTTAAGGGAGAGCTATCCTATGTAACTAAAGCTTCTAAACTTTCTTCCAGGTACTAGGGAAAGAGCTTTTAAATAATTATGTCCTGCGATTTTCAGCCTGCACTCCATGCGTTTTACTATGTTGACCGTTATCTTAATCTGTTTTAGTAATCTGTGTCGACTTCGGCCACAGTCAGTAGGTTTTCAAGGGAAATGAAGAAGGTACTTGCTTCATTGTGACTTGAAGGAAGTTTTTCTTAATTTGAGAACTTTTGAAACTGTGTAGTGCTCACTCAAGTTTTGAAGGCATTTAAGAGTGAAAATAGGAAGTTGTTGTCTGCTGTTTGTAATTTGACCTTATTTTGAGAGCCCCTGTTGGCGTGGCTTTGAAAATCCCAGCTCTTAAGAAATACTTGGAGGGGGTCATGGGACCTCCAGATGGGTAACTCTCACATCTATACCTATCAGTTGGTACTGTCTCCGTTTGTTTATCACCTTGAGTTCTTTTTAATTTTTTAATGTTTCTTTATTTTTGAGAGAGAGACAGACAGACAGACAGACAGAATGTGAGTGGGGGAGAGGCAGAGAGAGAGGGAGACACGGATCGCGAGATCATGATCTGAGCCAAAGTCGGATGCTCAACCGACTGAGCCACTCAGGTGCCCCGTGTTTATCAACTTGAATTCTTTTTTTTAAAATTTTTTAAATGTTTTTATTATTTTTGAGAGAGAGAGAGAGAGCGAGAGAGAGCAGGGGAGGGGCAGACAGAGAGGGAGACACAGAATCCAAAGCAGGCTCCAGGCTCCGAGCTGTCAGCACAGAGCCCCAACTCAGGGCTCGACCTCACAAACTGTGAGATCATGACCTGAGCTAAAGTCTGACGCTGAACCGACTGAGCCACCCAGGCTCCCCATCACCTTGAATCCTTGAGCAAGCGGGTCCGTTGAGTGTGGGGAAGGTGGTGATGTGACGTCATCAACCGACCTATCGGTGGGGCGTACCATTGGATTCCATGACGTCATATGATACTGGAAGAGGGTTTTTCCATTCACATACATGACAGTTTGATACCAATTTGCAGACTGGTGTTTGCCTCCCACTGCAGTTTTTAAATGTGTATCTTTTTTTTTTTTTTTTTTTTTTTTTAATGATTTTTTTTTTAACATTTATTTATTTTTGGGACAGAGAGAGACAGAGCATGAACGGGGGAGGGGCAGAGAGAGAGGGAGACACAGAATCGGAAACAGGCTCCAGGCTCTGAGCCATCAGCCCAGAGCCCGACGCGGGGCTCGAACTCACGGACCGCGAGATCGTGACCTGGCTGAAGTCGGACGCTTAACCGACTGCGCCACCCAGGCGCCCCTTAAATGTGTATCTTGTGGGTCTCTCTGAAAAGGCTTAGCCTTTCATCACACCTGAGCGAGTGTATTCCTTATCACGTAGGCACGTGGACAGATGGACAAGAGCAAACACGCAGGGACAGTGTGTGATCAAGACATTAGGTCTGACGTAGACAGCCTGATTACTAAGCGCCCTCTGTGTTCAGCCTTAGATAGGACTACAGAAATTTAAAAGAGTGGGAGACAGTGGTTCGCACTCCTGTGAGTTTTCCCTGGTTGTTGGTAAAATGAGAAACGCACTATACTAGTGTTTTACTATGCGCTGGGGAATATGGAGGGGTTAACTTAGTAGATACTAAGCTTATGTTGGAAATAAGTCATCCTTAAGACCTATTTGCAGTTCTGTACAAAAGTGGACTGTGGTATTAGCCTGGTTTTATTATCATTATTCCTCATTTTTAGTTTTGGTTTTTTAAATTATTTTAAGCCCAATGTGGGGCTTGAACTCACAACCCCAAGATCAAGGGTCACATGTTCTTCTAACTGAGCCAACCAGGGGCGCCCCTGAGTTTTAGTTTTGAGGGAGCCCTTCCCCAAGTTTATTTTGCCACCTCTAAGAAATGTCTGAAAAGACCTGTTAGTTAGTAGAAACGGTTATCTCCAAGACGTAATCTAAAAATCAGCTAAGATATAATAAATCAAACTCAGCGAGGTAGCATACAGCATGTGTAAGAGTTGTACGTACAACAATTTCTCTTTTTTTTTTGAGAGAGAGAGAGAGAGAAAGAGAGAGGGAAAGAGAGAGGGCACATGTGCATGTGTATGGGGTGGGAGGCACAGAAGGAGTGGGAGAAGCTTCCCAAGCAGCTTCCGTGCTGGGCGTGGGGTTCGATCTCATGACAGGGAGATCGTAACCTGAGTCGAAATCAAGACTTGGATGCTTATCCTACTGAGCCACCCAGGCACGCCAACAATTTCTTGACCTTTGGCCCGAGGACAGTTCCTGAAGCTGCCAGTGAGGTTCGGCATTAGGACCTAAGATGTGGAAAATCTTGACCCTTCAGTCTTAATCGCACACTCGTGGGCAAAAGGTCTTCCTCTTCTGTGACGGGGAGTGATACCGCTGGTTTGTCTTGTCGCCTGAATGACTGAGTCACGGGGCTGCCCAGGGCAAAGCCGTTGTCCTGGCCACCAGGTCTCCTAAAGCTCAGGAGGGACCACCTTCGGCTCTGGTTGGGTACTTCGGGCTTCAATCAGCATCTTCGGCAAATAACATTTATTTAATACCCCATTTCGCATGATGTTGGAATAACCACTAAATGAAAAAAATGAGACCCACACAGACCTTGTCCTATAAGGGTAAAGTAGGTGTCTGGTTAGCTCCCTTCCGGGGCTAATTGTAATGGGGAAAGGCCCGACATTCAGATCAAATGTTTGAGGAAGGCATTGGCATCGGGATTAGGTTTCTGGGCTAGGGTTAGAGAAACTCACGTCTGGGAGAAACACCCAGCAGAGTCAGGTCCTCAGATGATCCGAATCAGCATGTCTGAGCAAATCTGGGGACACAGGAGTGAAGAGTTAGAAAGAGTTCAGGCCCGTGGGCTGGCATGGAGTGGTATGACAGCCTCAGGTTGTCAAGGGATAGAAAGGGATTGATGCTTCTGCAGACGGAGGGCAGTGGAGTTGTTTGTTAGAGGCTTGACCGTTGAGCGAGGCTGACCTCTCGTGGGAGGGTGAAACCGATGGCAGGCAGGTAGGCGGGGATGGGAACGTGTCCGGTCAAGGTTGTCAGGGTTGATACTACGATGAGCATTCAGTCTTCAACCTGAGAACTCATCTGTGCAACTCAGAAAGACGGACTGGCTGTCTCAGATTAGGTGCTTAGGCCACACTGAGTTGGCAACGTGACCTGTAACCTGATCTCGATTCCTGCTTCTCCTTGGTATTTGGATCTCGCCTTCAGTGTCCTTGATGTACCTAGGTTAACCCTCATGCCTGGTGGGAAGGACCAGAGCCTCCCCCCGCCCCCCCCCAGCCTTGGGGCTGGATGGTGCTTGCATCTGCTCCCTAGGTAGGCCTCCCCCATGCAGACAGTGCTGTAAGTATGGCAACGTGGGGGTCGGCCCCTGTGGACACCTTGCCACTTCTACCAGAAGTTCCCTTACTGAATAATTTTGGCGGGAACTGTGAGGCTCACTGGAGGAGATTCATTGTAGTCCTTAAACATTGGTCTCGCACACTGTTCCGAAAGCGCTAGAATGATAGTTGACGGGAGCGGCCTTACATTTGCGAAGCTCCTTTCGGACGGTGTAGAGCGCTTTGTTAGGCAATTCTACCGCGTGTTGGAAGGCCAGCGTGCTAGCGTTTGATTTTCCAGATCACGTGTGGAATGCAGAAGTCATGGCTGCCTGGTTCTGAATTGGGACTGGATTCCAGGGCCTTCCCCTCTTCTTTGATCGGCTACATCCTGTGGCTTAATTAAGCAATCTGTGGCTGCTGGAGCCGTGTTACGGTATCTTCCCAGCGTTGCTTGAATGTCACGGTGTTCCAGGTGAAAAGTGCTAACAGAGGTGGGCAGATCCAAAGGCTGTGACAGGACTGCCCTCCGGTCAGCTGGTTTTTGAACTCGTCTTGTGTAGCTCGGAACCCCTCACATAGACGTGTTCCTTTTGTTCCTAGCGGTTTTCCTCCATGGGTTCTTTCTGTTGATAGCATCGTATGTAGACTCCAATCAATAATATAGACTAAATAGCACTGTTCTGGCTGATGTAAGGGATAGGGGATGGCAACCCCGTGCCTGCCAATATTGGAAGGATGCTCTGGGCTCGTGAGCTCTGAGGAAACCTTTGGAATCTGTAGCTCAGCCTGTGTCGCAGTTTGGAGAAGAACCTTTCTTCCACCCTTTGGTCTAAATGAGGACCATCTGACCCCCTACTTGATATGCCTCCTGCAAGTGTTCTGTCATTTTTGTTGCTTTCGTCTTACGGTCATGCCCCGGATGTTGGTGGTACGTCATTTCCACTTGCGTCGCACTTCGGTGTCATGGGTATGGAAGTAATGACCTGTCACTTGTCACCGATGATCTTTCGGCCCTTGTAAAATGTTAGCGCTACGGCTGTGCTCTTTATATGTGGATGATGTCATTAGTAAAGAGGAAGCCGGTGATCAAGACACGTCCAGCTTGTCCCGTTAACCTTGCCCTCGGGGCAGCCCTGCCCATGACGTAATAAATCCTCCATATATTTTTGGAACCGATCTCGCCAGTTCTCTGGTGACACATCAGAGAGGATATGTACAAGGAATTGCTTGGGCCTCAGTCTCCTCAGTGAGGAGAATAGGAGGTACTGTTATTAACTAATTAATTTG
This sequence comes from Prionailurus bengalensis, assembly GCF_016509475.1. NCBI lineage: Eukaryota > Metazoa > Chordata > Mammalia > Carnivora > Felidae > Prionailurus > Prionailurus bengalensis. The sequence continues at coordinate 6,064,127 of NC_057347.1, forward strand.
ATCAAGAGACAATTGAGAGTTCATTAAATTGCTTCTAAAGGCTTGGATGATTTGGCAATTAAGAATTAGTATTCTTTCTTCCTGCCCTGGTAGAAACATGTCTTCCTAATTTAAAACAATTGATTTAACAGGCACACTTATTATCTGTTACTCTTTGACGTGAAAACCAATTTTGCATCTGTGATCGGCATTCCAAATACTTGCCTTTTGTAACTTGTTTCGGCTAATGTTGCTGTCTGCCTTCATGCCGTTAGTGACGGCATTGTGAGAGTGACACAGTGGGCATTTTTGTATGTGATCGATTCAGAAGATTCCAGCAGCCAAGGATGAACCTGGGTAGCAGGGAGGAGCCTTGCTGCAGCTGTGGAACATGGAATCTTTGTTTTGGACTTAAGAAAATGAAAATGTGGCCCAAAGGGGATAATAAATAGCACGTTGACGTGCTGCCGTGGTTTCTGGGGTTTTCCACCCTTTGTATTGGAACCGAATTCTGGACATTTCTGTTGGGAAAGCAGCGTGTTTGTAAGGATCCACTGGGGCACTTGGGGGATCTGAGTGCGATCCTATCTCCCGTCCCCTGTGTCACTGATTTAGGTTGCTGACTGCAGTGGACCCCCCTTCATATTTTACCCACAGACGCTAATCATAGGAGGGTTCTTTGCAAGGAACGCTTAACAAATGGGATGCATTTATGGCGTAGCAGTATTGGCATTTGTGATTCCAGGAACGGGACACATTTTCAAAATACCACAGCTGTATCAATTAAGATAATCCTTGTTCTTTTCATCCTTTGATTTTATTAAAAAACTTTTTTTATGTTTTATTTATTTTTGAGAGAGAGAGAAACAGAGTGCAAGTGGGGGAGGGGCAGAGAGAGGGGGGGAGACACAGAATCCGAAGCAGGCTCCAGGCTCCAGGCTGTCAGCACAGAGCCTGATGCGGGGCTCGAACTCATGGACTGTGAGATCGTGACCTGAGCCAAAGTCAGATGCTTAACTGACTCAGCCACCCAGGTGCCCCACCTCCTTTGATTTCAAATGGAATAGTTCCTGTGGAGAGGAGTCTCACCTAAGATCCCACGTGATCTGTTTGCTCGTGGATCGGTTCTAAGATTTCTGTGTGGCTGATATTTATCAATGTCCACTTGGTACAGACGGTCAACACAAGGAGCTTTGGGTTTCGCTTTGGTCCTGGGAGTGGTTGGTCTAGCTATCACATCACTCTGGCAAGACATTTGGTAGTTGTTGTTGTTTTTGTTGTTGTTGTTTGGCAGTTTCTTGAAATACAGAATGCTCATGCTTTTGGTAACATTGGTTGGCGATCAGTGATTACGTGTAGGAGTGAGCCACAGTCACAGTCATTGGAGTTTCAGCTTTTTGCCAGTGATCACAGACCCTGCACGGCTTTGCTGAAGAGTATATACCTTCTGGTGCTCTAGTTTGGATTGGTGACAAATTGAAAGTGACACTTTGTCAGATTGCCTTTTTAAAAAAATTTTTTTTTAATGTTTAATTTATTTTTGAGAGAGAGAGAGAGAGAGACAGAGACAGAGACAGAGCATGAGTCGGGGAGGGGCAGAGAGGGAGACACAGAATCCGAAGCAGGCTCCAGGCTCCGAGCTGTCAGCACAGAGCCTGACGCGGGTCTTAAACCCATGAACTGTGAGATCATGACCTCAGCCGAAGTCAGACGCTTGACTGACTGAGCCACCCAGGTGCCCATGATGTCAGATTGCCTTGATCAACACCCAGATCGTCTTTGAAGCCACCCACTTATTTCTCATACAGTGATGGAGCCCATCTCCTTGCGGAGTCTCATTGTATCCGTGCCCTAATTTCTCATCGGGGAACTCACTTCTCTCACTTTTAAATACTCGTACTTGATTCCAACTTCTTCTAGGTAGTTGGAGATGAACATGTGCAGCAGGGGTATGAGTCACTGACCTTACCCTTAATGACCTTGTTATACTGCCCTCGGGACCCTCACCTGAGCCCTACAGAAACCTGACGAGATTTTGTTTGAGAATTTGGGGGGCCTTATCTGCTGGGGCCTAGCGGTCATGCCCTGCCACATTAATTACCCCATTTCTTCTGTGTCCCCTCATCTCATTCCCCCCATACATATTTTCTCCATTTCAAAACAAAAACAAGAAAAGAGTATCAGTTAGAATTGGTAGATATTTGGCAAGTTTATTTGACTGTGTTGCTATTTTCAAGTCTGTCTTTGTAAAAGTTCATTCCCAGACTCCTCAGTCCTCGACTCCTGGTTGGTTTGCAGATGACTTTTATCTTTTTTGTCTGGAATGGTCCAATCCTAGGAACGAACATCTGTCCCACACATTGGGGAGCTGCTGTTTTTAATCAAGAGCATATATGACTTGTCATCAATCTCACTTGATCCTGTGTCTTTCGAGAATATGATGAGCTGTTTTCCCCTTCTCTGAGCAGGACTGGGATCCGGTAACCCAGAGGGCCTTCCCTCGCCATACACACAGATTGTCCAAGAGGTGGAGCTTGTCATCTGACTGTAGCCTTTTCTGCTAGCTTGAGTTGGCAGGAAGAACCCATGTCACCGGAACACAGGCAGATGCAGACTGGGCCATTTCGAGGCAGGCCTCTGCGCAGTCCCCAGTGGTGTATGTCCAGCCTCCCTGGCAACTGAGACGGCTTTGAGAAGTCTGACATGGGGCTGTAAGGGTTCGCTCTGAGTCAGAATGAGTGTAAGCATCACTGCCAGCTGGGTATTTCGTCAGCACCCAGGCGCGGTGCTCCTTGGTGACCTTCTGAGGACCGACCCTGTGGGCCTTTCTTCCTTCGCTTCTTCTGTGGCTCGTCCCTTGGCCTTTGTGTTGCTAACCTTTTTCCCTTTCCTTTTTGCCACAGTTGAGCCGTCCTCGCCGCATCCCCTAACGGCGACTGGGCCGCCGTCACACCCTTTCCTCCTACCCCTTCTCCTTGTCCCTGAAAATAAATGTAGGACAGGAAGAGAAACGAGCAGAAACGACACGTCTTCATATCTCGAAGGGGTGAAAGCACTTTCTCTGAGAGTGTTTCCCTCTATCTTCTTTGCTTCTCGGCCCCCACCCCTCCACCCCTGCTCCTTGAGCGAACACAGGTTTTTAATAGTTCCCACAATCCCTTTGCATTATAACAACCGGTCTTAATCTACTGGGAAGTTCTTCCCGCTTACTGCTGTTAGTTTCATCCCTAGTCATTTACCCCTGAGGAGAAGCAGCACACTGCGAGGGGGAAGTGGGGCTGGCAGGGTTTGGAGTTAACGGGCGAGAATCGTGTCCGTGTGAAGGTCCCGGTGTATTTAGAGGCCATCTGGAAGGACGCCACATTGAAATAGCTGTTCGCTATCAGTAGAGGAGTATTTATGCCTTAAATTTAAATGGTCGCACATGGAGGCATTCCAAACGAAGGCCACGCGTAAGCTGTCAACGTTTAGATTTACCAGTGACTTCCAGACGTCACGTTGCACAGGCACAAGGAAAGCGACCTTTCAGCAACTTCTGGATGTTTCTGTCGCCGTGGATCGGCACTGTCCTCAGAGTGGACACTGTTGTGTTTTATGCACGGGGTAGGAGAGGGCAGGAGGATGATTTTGAGCTGAACCTTTTAGCTTGTCCTTTGGAACCTGTTAACTATCACTACAGCATCATTCCCAGGCCCCCGCCAGTGGCATGAGTTGGATTGGAGGTTTTAGGAAAGTGAAGCTCTGTGGACTTTTTTCTTTTTAATTAGATAAGAACCACGTACAACCCTAACAGTCGTAACAATGGAGAACTGGTCAGTCAGCGCATCCCTTTTCTGGGTCACCGAAAGACTTTTCGCTGGGGTCATTTGGGCATTGCCGCTCTGTAGCTACGTGCTGTTTTTATTGGCATCTGCCTCTTGTGTGGAGTGTAAAACAACCTTGAATACAAATTTAGACGACAATTTTTAAAATATTTTTTTAGGGGCGCCTGGGTGGCTCGTCAGTCGAGTGTCCGACTTTGGCTCAGGTCATGATCTCACGGCTGGTGAGTTCGAGCCCCACACTGAGCTCTGTGCTGATGGCTCAGAGCCTGGAACCTGCTATTGATTCTGTGTCTCCCCCTCTCTCTCTCTGCCCCTTCCCCGCACAGTCTCTCTCTCTCAAAAACAAATAAACATGAAAAAAAAATTTTTAATATTTTTTTAGCTTCAAGTATATAAATTTCTTCACTGTGGAAAATGGCTTTTTCACGTAGGGTAGTCATTCTTGTTTGGATTTTAAGTGTCTTCTCTACATTTTGTTCCAAATAAGGTAAAACTTGCAATGATTTGAAAATACCTCATTATTGGAAAAGGAGTGTGGCTCAGTTTTCAAAAAGTACAGTTGCATTTGTCCTGAGAGCATGTAATAACTTAAGTTAGGTTAAGAAAGTAGTGATAAGTAAAAGAACTCAATAATGAAGGCAGGAGTGGTTTTAATGAATTCTGATATTTGGTTGAAAATGAAACTTAAAAAAAAAAGTTAAGGTTCTTGAGATGATTTTCTTAAATGTTTTGTGGTTTTGTGTGAGCTTTTCAACTCTATTTTTTATGAGAGGGAAAAAAAGGTTTTCTGAACTCAAGTAAACTCTAGTCTTCTCTAACTTTTTTTTTTTTTTGAAGCTTATTTATTTCTTATGAGAGAGAGAGACAGAGCACACACGAACAGAGGAGGGCCAGAGAGAGGCAGAGAGAGAATCCCAAGCAGGCTTTCACGCTGTCAGCACAGAGCCTGACGTGGGGCTCGAACCCACGAACCGTGAGGTCATGACCCGAGCCGAAATCAAGCTGGATGCTCAACCATCTGAGCCACCCAGGCGCCCCAGTCTTATCTAACTTTTAAATTTATGGCATGAATGAAAATTTTCTGTGACTGAAGACATTTATCAGTACATTTGATTTCTGAACATTCTAATTAGGAGAGATTTTTACGGATGCATTGACAACGCCTTTGTACTTTTATTTTCCATCCCCCTCCATTAAGAAAAGCTTTTTTTTTTTTTTTTTCCTCTCTTTAATTTGAAGATCTAATTGGCTTTATGAAGCAATCCATGAATCAGGCAGCATCCCGTGTGGCAATGAGAGGGGAGCTCCCAAGGACAGTTTCCTGAAGGGAAGGGGGGTTTGTTCATGTCTTCAGTTTTCTGTGATTTTCTGCCTGAATATTTGAGAATCTTGGCTGTACTTACCTCCAGTGGTAGAACTCTTGCCCATACACATTGTTTTGTTCTATTAGAAAGGCTGTCTTTGGTCGTGGCTTTTATTAACTATTCTCTCATTGGTTATTGTTAATCATTGATCACTGTTAAGTATTCTCCAATGTGAACATTTATTGAATTATTGAGTTAAAATCATTGATTTGAAGCGACCACTATTGTAGGTGTGTGAGTGGTTAATTCCCCCTTTTTGAGTCCTTTAGGAATTTTGGATGAGTTTATTTTATTAAGTATTTCCATATGACAAATGTTGCAGTAGAATCCTGAAACTTACGTATAATTAAGAGTTAGCTCCTGCTTACTCAGTCCCAAACAGTCCCGAGTCTTGTACCCACTGCCTGCCCCACGGGCCAGATGTTCAGAGAGCGTGAAGAGGTGTTCACCCGCTGACAAGCATCCAGAAGCGGAATCTATTTCCTGGGGGGCCGGCAGGCCACACACAGCAGCCCGTGTTCTATTTTGTGCCAGCGGTGGCATTAAAGAACAGCTTTCAGATGAGTCGGTTTTACTGCCATGCCGATGAGCTCAAACGTTAGAGCGGGGCCAGGGACTCTCTCCATTGTGGCTCACGGGAATCCTGTCCAGGACTGAGAAGGAGATACCAGTCCGATGCTGGGGCTTCCGTGAGGCCTCCAGGCCATGTGGGAGCATATGCATCCTTGCTGTAGCTACAGCAGTATTTTTAGAAATTGGTCCTCAAGAGTCAGAGTAACTCTCGAGGTTTTGGCTGTAATGTGATTTCCCATAGTCGAAAGGCAAACAGTTGCACAAGTTGGAAACTTAGAAAACTGTATAACCAGCTCAGGAAAAGAATCTAGCAAAGAGGGCCTCTTTTACAATAGTGTCTTGTGAGTGTGAGTGTGTTTATACTTGTCCGTATATCCATACAGGCAAAAACAGAAAAAAAGTTTTTAAACCTTTAAAACCTTTTTAAACCTTAAAGGGAGAATCCTTTAGTTGATGGACATCTCCCCCAGAGTATCATTTCCTTTCTCGTCCCCCATTTGTCTCTGATCACCAGCTCTTTTTCTTTTAAAAAATGTTAAAAATGTTAATTGCCTTCCCCAAACGAGTATTTTCACAGCTATTCTTTTAACGTTCTTCCTTTCTTTTTTTTTTTTTAAGTAAACTCTACACCCAA